>NC_079564.1:16706085-17032752 GCF_015846415.1 Triplophysa dalaica | reverse complement strand
CTTTTCAAAAATGAGCCGTGCTATAATTTATTTGGGTCTGGCCTTCACACCATCCCTGGATTTTGTATTACTGAAAATGATTAAAATAGTTCATAAAATCAAGAATCATGCATAAATGTATTGATTATATCATTCAAACAATCTTATCGTTCCAATACTCATCTCTAAGTTAATGTGATTTCTGATCTACTAACACGTCTTTGTTACAAACATTCCTATGAATACTTCTTTATAATCGGGGTAAATAAAAAGCCCCATAGTACACAGAATATGATCAGAATTATACACAATAATAACAATTGTCAACTAGTGTGATAAACTAAAGGTGTTATAAGTGTTTTTCCTCTAAGAGTGTTGTATCCTTTGCTTTGTGGTTTTTATCATGCAAATGAGTGAGTTGGTGTTAGTTGTTTGAAATCTACTGAATGTTTGTGTGTCTCCCCACTTTCCCCCCTAAGTAAGTCATTTAATCAGTAAATCAAAGTACACTGTAAAACCGGATAAGTTAATATAACTCAAAAAAATTGTTGAAACTGATTACATCGAAAATTTTAAGTGATACTAACTAAATTTTATAAGTTAAAGAAACATCATTTTTTTAAGTAAATGGTACTAGGTAATTGTAAGTTATATTAACTAAATTGTATAAGTTAAAGAAACATAATTTTTTTAAGTAAATGGTACTAGGTAAATTTAACGGGCACTTACTTACTATTACAAGTTAATTTAACACTATTAGTTAAGTAATTTTATAAGGTTTTTATGGGTTCACATTACCTATTAAAATTAATTAAAGATAACTTAAATGTTTATGTTACAATACAATTTATTTTACCATCATAAAAACATTTTAGTTTTTATTTTACCTTCATAAAATGATTTAGTTTTAATTTCTCAGTAACAAATTACTCACTTTATTCATTTTTGTACCTTTTTAGATTTACATTATCAAGTAATTAAATTGCTAACTATAACACATTCTGAAAGAAAAATAACGGTTAACAGACAATTTAAATGCGAGTTACTCTTTTATTAAGTAATCACAAAGCATCAACATCAAAACATGTCTGTCAAATGGAAATACTTCTATACAGTGCAAGGCCCTTGAGAAATGGGCTGAGATAACAATCACTTTTAGAAGTGGACAATATGGATATCTGGATATCACCCAGCTGTAAACACTTCGGTCAAGTAGGAACGCTTTTCAAAATTCACGCATAGCAGTAACTTTAGAAATATAAAAGTTATACTAGAATACAATATAAGAGAATGATTAAAAAAAGTTTTTTAAACTCATCTCTGAGTGGTATATGGTAACTTCTACTGTGGTAGTAATTTTTTACATAGTAAATCAACTGAGAAACTGTTCTGCAAATTACATAATAGACAAATAGTGTACAAATCCAATATTGACAAAAAAAAAATCTCGATTTATTAAACTGCACATAATGACCCATGTGCTATGTTTTAGCATAAATAAATAAAAGATATAACTACTAAATTGTAAACTGCAATGCACTGCATTGTCTGTCGTACTGTATGACATCAATAGTGTAAACATGCAAACTTGAACAGCAACTGTATGTTGAACAATCATACAATATGTAAGCAAACACTGAGGTTACTCCACTGCGAAAAGCTCATTTTTAAGGCTTAACACTCTGGGCCTTAGCTTCCCATCCTCCAGACCCATCAGGACTTTCTGGGTGAAGTCAAATGTGTTGGCCAGTTCTTTTGGGTAACTTAGGTCCAAGGCGTAAGTTAGCCCAAAAAGCATGGCAAATGCATCAGCCAATGTGGAAAAATCAATAACAATGGTACCCTCAAGTACAACTGCAATCTTCTCTGGGCAGAAGAACGTGGCATCTGATGAATTGCCACTAATGGAGAGGAGACCAAGTGGTACTGCATCAATGTCTGGTTCATCAGATTGCTCAACCTGAAGACAAGAACATCTATTTCAAACCATTCTATCCCATACAGTAACTACAATTCTAATTAATATATTAAAAACATGGAACTAGAACCAGGATGACATCTGAATGGTAAGGGAGATTATTGGTAATCAAACAGTGCAACGCTTACATCCCACGTCTTGAGAAAGTTGGAGTCGTCCTCTTGTAGATAGGTGGGGAGAGCACGGAGGACGGCAGCTCGTCGTACATGGACGTCCACGTTTTCCTTCAGAGTGAGAATTAGAGACTGGAGTTTGAGAATCTTGATTTAACATGGAATATAATCTGCACAGCCACACAATACTATGCATCTACCTCTCAAATGTCTGTAAGTACAACCAAAATATTTAAAAACCCACTGCAGTTTCTTTATCAGGCATCAAGAAGTGTAACCAACTGACCTGGAGGTCATATATCCTGAAGAGCTGACTCAGTACTTCAGACACTTTCCCTGTGCGAGCAGCTTTCTTTCTGAACAAGCTCAGAAGACGGGGAGCATGCTGGTCCAACACGGCATAAAAGCGGTTCTTCAGGTTGACATTTGTAATTTTATGAAACTCGGAACAGATCTGCAAAAATTAATAAGTGATTAAGCCAAGGTATGTACACAGTATACATTTGTGATCCTGTAGGAAAAAAAACGTGATGCAAAATAACATTTTGAACTTCGAACTGCCAAAAAGAACCCCAAATACAAATTTGCTGTCAGTTTGCTCACCCTTCAGCCATCAAAGACGTAAGTTACTTTCTTTCTTCAGTTGAACACTAAAAATGATTTTTAGCTGTGAACCTGTGGTCCTTGGTGATAACATTAGCAGGAAAACGAGTCTGGAGCTTTAAGATTTGTGTGTCACAGGTATTAGTTTTGTGTTGCTTGTTTATGTTTTTGACTCCCAAAGTGACGGCCTGTTGACCTGTATTTTATGAGTCACCAAGGACCATGAGTTAAGCTAAAAATCATCTGGTAACACTTTACTTGAAGGGGTATGCATAAGACACCATGTTTTGGTTGTCTGTCTTGGTCTCTATGAAGTCTCTTGCCACTTGAGGCAGAGTAGTGACTTGGACAGTAGTAACACTTGAGACCTGTATGTGGGGTTTGAAAAAAAATGGAGCATTGAGGTGATACGCCATCATGTGCTGATGCCTGGTAGCCAGGGTTTTCAAGACATTCTTGAAATTCTGTGTGTCATGCATTACCCTTTTGAAAAAGGGAAAAAACCCTTTTGTGTTTTCCCTCAAATCTCATGGTCCACAGATGAACCAGAGGCCCAGAACGCTTTGTCAGTTCTGGGTAGTGTTCGATATAATGATGCTTGGGTCGGAGTTTAAAGTCTGGAAACACTGCTTTAAGAACCTGTCTGTGATCACTTATTTTAGTTTGCATGTAGTGGATGGATTCTTCTGTGAAAGATGGAGACAACACTAGCTGCACAATTTCTTTAAGGTCCATCAATATGGCCCATGCTTCATCTCCTTCAGGGACTTTACTTCCTACCATAAGTGGTAATAACCTCAGCAAAGTGGAATTCTCATGCCCATTCCCACCAATCGTTCGTTTGGCAGCAACATTTTTGGAGATTTGCTGAGGTTTATCAAGCCTATCAGTTTGCTGATATGGAAATGTGCTAATTTTTTTGTTTAGATCTTCAAGGGTGAAATACTTCTTTCGAATCATTTCACTGATGCACAAGGCCAACTCAACAGGCACAATACCCTCAAACAAATCATGCAGAATATCAGGTGGGAATCCAGTAATGGGATGAAAATGCTGCAGTGCCTTGCTGAGAGCACACTCACCTGTAACACCAAAATGGGTTACATTTTCTCCTTGCACAATACTTTGCACATGAAGATCATGGCAGGCCTTGGTTCTCATGCTAAACTCTCCTTCAGAAACTTCACTGGCCTGTCTTTGATCTGCAGTACAGCAACAAAATCTACAGAAATAATGTCCTCGGAAAGACTGCACAAAACCTGCAAGACCATGAGCACCCAGATTATCAGCTGCCACAGACAACACAGTGCCCCTGATGCACTGACCGAGACTTTCAATGAAAACACCATCCTGCTCAAGAGTTTGAAAGTCTTTCAACAAAGGTGACAGAACACTTTCATAACCACAGTTCTGCACGTCTGGTACTTTGCATAGCAGAGCTAGCTGTATGACATGTAGGCTGGATCTATACTTACTGGGTAAATTGGCTAGTAACCAATACACTGCACAAAGCTTGTGGATCTTTCTAGCTGTGCCTAAAGGATTTGCTAGTTCAAGGTCATCCACATACAGAATCAGTGACAATTTCAGCTCTCCTACTTCTGACAATACCTCATTTTGTTTGAAATACATTCCGTCTTCATGAGACATGTACGTTCCAGGTGGCGATGGGTTGGCTTCTTGAATTTTTTCAAGAAGATCAGTATTTTTAAACATCGTTTCAAGCATCTGAAGTATTGGAACATACACGGCTGTGTGTCCATTGGAATCTACTGTATATTGAACTGGCAATACCAGAGGATAGTTACTCTCCACAAATCTTTTCCTTCGCTTAGCAGTGGACAGCTCCGCACCTTCTGCAGTAGCACTGACAAAGATGTTACTTTTCACTACAGCTTCCACTAATTCATTAAGAAGGACTTCACTGAGAGTCTGATCATACTCTCGCAGAACCATGATGATTGAGTCTCTCACAAGAGGTTTGGACAGTGAGAATATTTGTACCAAACTTTCAACTATGTCTTGTATAGCCATCTCTGATACATGAAGAACACTGTGCATTTTCAAGAACAAAGAAGCCAAGTTGTTCCTCAATTGAGCTTGCAATTCATCGGTGTCATATCTTGACTCAAGAGGATTAATGTCAGTAGTCTCTAGCTCTAGAGAATCCTGAGAGGAATCTGGCTCATTAGATTCAACTTGACTTTGCATTGAGGGGCTGTCAGTTCCTTTCAAGATGATCTCATCCTTAAAATTTGACACATCACCATCTGGATGATTCCTACTTTTGTGGGCATTGAAGGAGGAATAGACATTTGTAGAGTACTGACAATTTCGGAATGGACAGTCCACCGTCTCATGTTGTTTTAAATGTGTCCTTAAATGACTGAGAAGGGTTTTATCGCTAAACGGCTGCTTCAGTCCACATATAGGACAGATGAATGATGTGTCCATATAATTTACACTATGCACAGCTGTCTGAGTATGCAACCGTGTTAAGTGAATTTTCAACGCATTTATTGACTGAAATGTGCAGATACAGTCATCATAGAGACATGGCAATGGGCTGACTGAGGAAACATTGGCATGATGCAAACGATAGTGTTCAAGCACCTGTAACCTTTTATCAAAGATAGCAGCACATAGTTTGCACTTCCACGCCATTGATTTTTTTTTCTTCAATTTGTTGTGCGCACCCAATATTTATTCACATTTAAGCATCTCTATGCAATGAATGTGTATTAATAATTGGACATAAACATACCAAACTGAACTGCCAGCTGCTTCACTTTTAGCCTGAAAAAAGAGAGATTGAGAACTTAGTTAGGTTGTAATATTTGCCAAAATACTAGGAAAAATATGTGAATACACACAATGCTAAATCAGTTATGTAACTTATTAGGCATTATGCTCAGTCAAACAAACCTTAAACTTTTAAATATTTTTTTAAACTGCACAATTTGCTTTTTGAAATGTCAAATTTTAAGCAAGAACAAAAATGTCTCCGCTAAATAACACAAGCTACTGGTGTGGCTTGGGCAATAAATACCTTTCCTTACAATTTTTTTTTACAACACATGGAACAAAGTGCATCAAATTATTGTCAAACCTCTATGAAAACCACTAGTTGTCTATTCATGCGTGCCAATTCACAGCCCGCCATTTTGAGGTCGTTAAAATTTGTTGCCCGAAAACGATTTAATGTGAAAACCGATGCTGATGCAAAAAGACAGACTTTGATATAATTTTAAACACGAAATACAATTCAATCCATTTTACCTTTAGTGAGGCAGGATAAAATGTCTCGAGACATTCTTACTCAAATGCATAAAATACATTAACTGCTAAGACACTAAAACTTTGCAGCAGGAACTTACAATTTGCTTTTTGAAATGTCAAATTTTAAGCAAGAACAAAAATGTCTCTGCTAAATAACACAAGCTACTGGTGTGGCTTGGGCAATAAATACCTTTCCTTACAATTTTTTTTTACAACACATGGAACAAAGTGCATCAAATTATTGTCAAACCTCTATGAAAACCACTAACGTTAGTTGTCTATTCATGCGTGCCAATTCACAGCCCGCCATTTTGAGGTCATTAAAATGTGTTGCCCGAAAATGTTTTAATGTGAAAACCGATGCATTAACGGATGCAAAAAGACTTTGATAGATTTATATATTTTTAAACACGAAATACAATTCAATCCATTTTACTTTTAGTGAGGCAGGATAAAATGTCTCGAGACATTGTTACTCGCTTTGAAAATGCATAAATTACATTAACTGCTAAGACACTAAAACTTTGCAGAAAATAAAACCAGGAACTTACCAGATTAGCGTGCCCAAAAAGAAGAGGAATAAAATGGATGGCAGCACAACGAAGAAAATCTTGTCACCAGCTGGTTTAGAAAATTGCATGGCACTTTTCTCATCAAAGGTCCTCACAGACAACACCGCAGCAAATTCCCGATCGAAAAAGATCTCCTCCTATGCTATTTTTATAAAATAAGATCGAGTTATTCACGTGTTGCAAACTTAGATTTATCAAATTGTCATCAGAAGCGAGTCAGGGAAGCAACAAAAACATGGCGTGTTTTCGCGAACTTGCAACTGCTACTAGAGGGAGGAGCACGTACGCACGTGGGTGACGTCAGACGGGAGTATAGTAAAACTATTTGAGTGCACTGACAAGAACAAATTAAAGCATTTGAGTGCTGTACACTTAGAACTTCACTTTCGTTTTAATTACACAGAAAATTAAAGGCGAATGAACGTTTTTATTTTTTTGAGTAATTACAACCCATTTTATTTATCTAAGTTTTACTGTTTGGTCTTACAGTGTAAGTGAGTTTTTTATGATCTGGCAGACTTGTTTGATAGTTTACATTTTATAGTTGTGTTAATGTGTATTTGTCCTCATCCTGTTGGCCTGACATCCTGATGGCCAGGCAATGTTTGATCTCTCATTAAACGAGTGAAAACCTGGCAGGGGGTGCGTTAGAGTGGCGTCCTAACGTTTAACGCAATGTTTCAACTAAGAGTGATCTGGGGACATAGTTTTAAGTTTTATATGATAAATGATTAAAAGCGATTGGGTTCCGTTTATCATCAATAAGACATAAATTACATATGCTTCAAGGATATGTCTCTGAACTGTTTCTTCTAATGTGTGTTATAAATATTTTATAGAATAAGAAATGTCAACGATAGTTAGTTAAGTTTTAACAGGCGTCTGGTATTGTTGGGGATGGCTGTGTATTTTTCACATATTAAACAGGGTGGTGTTCTCTAACGAAAAAATTATAACGTTTTAGAGTTAATGCAATGATCCATTTTTAAACAAAATGGTGTTCTGAGTCGCGTCATGGCTTACCGACTGAGTGGTGAGACGCCAGTGTGGCTACGTGAACCAAACTGCTTTAAATCGTGTTCTTTGAAATGTCCGTCACCTGTACATCGCTTTTTAAATTAGATACTTCCTTATGTCTGAGAGGATATCGTGGATCTACGATGATTTCAACATGATAAAGAGTTTTGGGGTTTGTTGGAGACAGTGTGAATGGTCATTCATGTTTATCACAGGTAGTCTAGTGTTAGTGCGTGTGAATATGAGTGTGTAAAGTTACAATGACCGGGGGTGTGTTTTGCATATGTTAATAGGGTCACCCCTTAACTTTTTTTAACACCAAGCCCCGTATGTCTTTATAAGTTGAAAATGTTTTGGTTTCTTTCGTTACGGAATCCTGTGTGTCAAGACGGTCGTCCAGAGTCGCGGTAAACAGACATTCATCTCTTTGTCGTTTTGAAAAACTACCCAAACCTCTAAAATGGCAAGATTCATTAACGGTATGTGATTTTCGTTTTTTATTTGAAACAAATAAAAACAAAAAAAGTATAACTAGTCATTGTATTGGTGCCTTGTTTAAAAACAGGTTGTGTGTAATGAAATAGGTACATTGAACGACCCCCGATATTCCTGGCTTATAGAAGAAATTAACGAACTAAATGGTCCAACTGGTATGTAAATATATAATAGTATATTAATATGAATCATAATAATAAATACTAAAATATATAATAAGTGTGTGCAATTTTATCTACAGTATCGAGACCCCTGAGTGCCAACACAACACAGCAAAACCCCGGCTGTTTAAGAAGACGCAATGGTACGTAGAACTGTGTGTGTGTGCGTGTGTGTGTGTGTGTGTATGTGTGTGTTTGAGATAGTGTTGAATATTAATAATAATATATGTTATACTCTTTTTATATTACCTATAGTTTCGGATGAAATACAAAACGGGGGAAATGTGCATCGTGTGTATGACTCTGGTAACAGTGCCCTAGGTAAAGTGTTTGAAAATACTACTTTTGTTTATATACTTTGTCTATATCCGACAGTCATAAGTTTGAATAAATAAAATAACATACTGTTTTGTACTTTATAGGGTCTTTATCGAACCTAGTGAACAATTTACCCAGCTTGATTGGTAACCCCCGAGATACGTTGAACCCTGTTGTATTACCCACACGTGTTAGAACAACAGCAACTGTAACACAAGCCCAAGTACATGCGACTGCCTCTGGACCACGTGAGTATGAATAATACAGCGTAACCATACGTTTGCTAAGCTATCTATTGCCTAATAAATGTTTTTTGTATTATTTTTATTACAGAGTCTGTTGTAAACGACAACGAAGTTTGGGACGATAATTTGTTTGAAGCATGGGATGCGGCCTCATTTTCCCAAGATGAACCCTCCTCACCACCGCTACCAGACAATCAAGAAGCGTACAGGGCGGCGTCTACTACGAACCAAACGCCAAACATTGTAGAGGGCTTAAGAAACGAAGAGGAACCGACGTATTCGGCGTTGTGTGATCGTTTGGATCTGATTACCGAAGACTTAAGGATCGCAAGAGAGGAACGCCGGAGGAATCGACGAATGTTGGAGAGCTTCAAGCGAGTTGTCAGCGATCAGATATCAAAAAATTCTGTCGGCCTCAGAGAAAACGTCGCGAGCTCCCGCCTGATACGTAACGCCGTAAAAGACATTTTGGACAATCAGGCTCAAAGTGTTGTTTTATTTATGGAAATTATCAACATGTCTAGACGGATATCTGGTGAGTAAAAACTCTCATTTAAAAAGTTAATCAAGTGTTTATTGTGGTTAAAATGTATTTTCTTTCGTGTTGGACATGGTGTATTTTATATGATTATTAATGTTATTCTATAGTTAGCACACGTCAATGATTTCTTTTTTTGTTTTTAACATATATTTTGAAAATGTCGCCAAAACGTTGTCAAGATTCAGATGGTTCTAATGCAAAAAGGTTTAGACGTGAAACTGATGGTCAATTAAGACCCCCACAACAAAGTGTTTCAGATGTGTTACAAGGATTAATTTACGCAGTCAGGGGTATGCATAGGCCGACATCTACAAATGAGTCACTTATAGCATTAATAAACACAGTTCGATCAATGTCGGACGAACAGCCAGACCCTATATTGGAGATAGATGTCAATGATTTAAACCAGCATCAGGTTGGTTATGGTTTAGATGACCAGACAAGTGATGAAACAGACCCCCATATGTCTTTAACGCATAATGATGATGATGTTGAAATGGCCGTATTAGATGATCAGACAAATCATACAAATGAAACAAGAAATTGTACAAGTCTTGACGAAACACAGTAAAAAATAGTAAGAAAGGGAGGTCGCATAGGAGAATATACTGTGGTCCCTAGAGCTAAATTTAACAGTTTGGAAGTACACAGGCTTTTAAACCTACGATCGATAACAACTACAGACATGGCAGATTATGTAACAATTTTACACGACGCATTATCTGAAATAGTAGCATTTTCCAGACAGTTGGCTGGTGATGGCGGCCTAATTAACATCACATTGCGGGGTCCTAGTCTGACGTCAGATGTTAATGCAATTCTGTCATCTGTCAATAACTATAGTGTGACTATTCTTGAAGATCAGCTCGAAAAGATAATGCAAAGTAACTCCAATGTATGTGTTGATGAGAGTTTGGAATTGAAAGTGACTATAGCTATGTGTAGACAAGGGGGGGCGTACAGAAAACTCAGTGACACCGCACATAACGAGGTGATAACTAGAAACAGAATGAATCTTTTCTGCCCGCTTAATATTTCAAACAATCTGTGTTTTGCCATATGCTTGGCGCATTTTCTGAACCCCCAAGTACCACACACAGATCTAATACCCATTGCATCAGACTTGCAAAAAGCTGCGGGGTACACTGATCAGAATTGGTTTTAATGACATAGCCAAGTTTGAACGCATGTCATACATTAAAATAGTGGTCTTTCACAGGTCAGAAGAGGGCATGCTAGAGAAATATATCACAAAAGATGCGCCACACTCCAGAACAGTGTTTTTGTACCTGCACGATGGTCATTATTTTATGATTAAGAATTTGAAAGCGTTCATAGGCACACCATACATTTGTGACTTTTGTTACAACGGGTTCACGTCACGTAGAGACCATAGATGTAAATATGTGTGCGATATATGCAATGGATCTGAATGTTTCAGACATCATGTAAAAAAAAGGCAATGTAACGATTGTCTAAGACTATTGTTTTGACATGCATAAGAAACCCCCGTTAGGACAAGAATTCTCACAATGTGATGTGACCAAATATTGCCCAAAATGCAACAGACGTTATCACATTAGTGGTACAGACCCGAAACCGCATAGGTGCCCAGCCTCTTGCTGTGTACATTGTAGAGAAGGATTGATTAGTGATGGCGTGCATTAGTGTTTTATACAGCCTATACCGCTCGCTGACCCTGGTGTCAAATACATTTTTTATGATTTTGAAACGCGTTACCAAGACGGCAAGCACGTCCCCAATTTTGTGTGCGCAATTACATTTTCTGGTGAGGAATTCACAGCAGAGGGTACGGATTGTGTAGAACGTCTACTAAAACGATTCAGACAACCTCGTTATAAGAATTACACATGGATTGCACATAATGCATGGGTTTTGATAATTTTATACTTTTGGAACATTACACAAAAGTAGGACTCACCCTTAAGATCACAATGCAGGGATGTCGAATAATATTGATGTATGACAACGCGTATAAACAACGTTATATCGATAGCTACTCGTTCATACCGATGCGTTTGGCCAATACAGCATCTGCGTTAAATCTAACCTGTGATGACAAAGGATTTTTTCCGCACATTTTTAACACGTTATGTAACGAATCTTATGTGGGGCCATATCCGGATAAACATTTCTACGGTTATGAGACTATGTCTGATAAAGAACGAGCCTCGTTCAACGAGTGGTATGATACAGTCTGTGATAAGACATTTGATTTTAGAAAAGAACTAGCCCTTTACGCCAGGAATGATGTAGTGTTGTTGAGGGAAGCTTGCATGAAATACCGTGATGAGTTCATACAATGTACAGGTCTTGATCCGTTTACGTGTACAACACTAGCCTCATGTTGCATGGCAGTTTATAAAACCCACTATCTGCCTAAAGACACCATAGCTCTGACACACAACAATGCGTACACTAGGCAAAACAAAGCGTACTCCGATGTCTCCATGGAATGGCTCGAGTATGTCGGAAAAACGCAAGGTGTAGAAATTCGTCATGCTTTAAACCACGGCGAGGTGTCAATTGGTAGATATTATGTTGACGGATATTTTGAAAACACAGATGTAAAGACATGTCTGGAATATTTTGGTTGTTTCGTACATGGCTGCACATTATGTTTCAGATCTGATCATACAAATCCGCTATCAAAATTGACCTATGGAGAACTTCGAAGACAGGCGGATGAAAAAATTGAGGTATTGAAACGGACACACGGCATGAATGTATGGGTTATGTGGGACTGTGAATGGAAAGCTGCCAAGCAGACAGATCCTAATGTTATTGCATTTATGTCTACATATAAACACCCCGAGAGATTGAGACCACGCGACGCACTTTTTGGTGGGAGGACAAATGCTTACACACTTTACTACACATGCACTGAAGGTGAGAAAATAAAATATGTCGATTTCACAAGTCTGTATCCTTTCTGCCAAGCCAGAAAAGATTTCCCCGTGGGCCACCCTCAGATAATTTTCAAAGATTTTGAACCTTTAGAAAATTATTACGGACTTGTGAAATGCTGCGTTTTACCACCACGTAAATGATTATATCCAGTTCTCCCCATGAGATTCGGAGGAAAATTTATATTTTCACTCTGTCGGACGTGCACCGAACAACAAAATCAGACAAATACGTGTAGACACACTGATAAAGAGAGATCCATCACCGGTACATGGTTCAGTATCGAATTGCTAAAAGCTGTAGAGAAGGGATATTCTATTATTGATATAACAGAGGTGTGGCATTTCCCACAGCGCTCCGAGACATTGTTTTGTGAATATGTTAAGACGTTTTTACAACACAAACAAGAAGCCAGCGGTTATCCAGAACATGCGATAACAGATGCAGACAATTATTTTGACAATTATAATTGTCTGAACAATTATCGACGATTATTTTGAACAAGAAGGAATTAAGTTGAATCCTGATAAAATATGTCACAACCCTGCACGCCGTTCGATTAACAAACTTTTGCTTAACAGCTTGTGGGGGAGATTTTCAATGAGGGAGAATCTTCCCACAACAGAATTGCTTTCAGACCCTGAGCAGTTTGCTCAACATATTTTTGGCAACGGATATGACATTAAACACTTCTCATTTGTTTCAGACACAGTTGCCATAATTCAATGGTGTTACGCCGATGGTAAGGGGGGTCAGACAAGAGACATAAACATATTTATAGGGGCATTCACAACTGCTCATGCTCGTTTAGAACTGTACGATCTAATGGACAGGTTGGGTGACAGGTTGTTGTACAGTGACACAGACAGTGTCATTTATGTTTCCAAAGATGGTGTGTGGGAACCAGAATTGGGGCCATATCTCGGTAATCTCACCGATGAACTTGGGTCAGGTTCGTTCATCACTGAATATGCCTCAGGCGGGCCTAAGACCTATGGGTACCGTACAAATATGGGTAAAGTATGCATGAAAGCTAAGGGGATTACTTTAAACGGGCATAACTCAAAGACGATCAAACTAGACACACTGATTGGTCTAGTCAATAACTTTGTTGTGGGGGACAGCGATAGCCAACATGTGATGGCCCGTATGGACGGCATCGTGAGGGATAAAAAACGGTTCACACTCCATAATAGATCATTAGACAAACGTTTTCGTGTGGTTTACAACAAACGAGTTCTGCTTGGTGATTACACAACATTACCTTATGGATATTGACAATGTTTCTGAACACAGAGGTGTGTTGGACACTGATACTTTTGATTTCCGACTTCAACACCCTTTTTCGTGTGTGATTAGTGGTCCATCTAACTCCGGTAAGAGTTATTTTGTAAAGATGTTGTTGCATAATGCTGTAAAACTGGGTAACACTTTATAATAACTACACGCTATGAATCATTAGTTAAGCATCAGTACATAGTTAATTAATCATTTATGAAGCGTTGGCCCCACATTAATAGACATTAGTAAGCAGTTTATAAATACAGCTATAAATGCTTTGTTCTTGATTTATAAGCATGTATAAAATATGCTTAATAATCAAATTTTCATACTTTATTAAGGATGAATTCACCTTTTTAAAATTAAGGATTACATTACTTACAAACCAGTTAGTTAGGAGTTGTCAGTGGTTCATGAGATCATTTAGAAAGTGTAAGTAAATGATTAATAAACTCTTTGAATGCACATTTATGCATCTTATTATTCTGACATATAGTAACATTTACTTAATTTGTTAATAAATGTTTTTTTAACACACATTCCTGCTGTAATTCATGATTAATTAAGGTAGTTATAAAACATTTACTAGTTGTCAGTTAACTATTTTTGTGAGCTCATCTAAAGTGAGGACTATGTATGCCTTGTAAAGTATTTACAAATTAGAGTTAAAGGCTCAGTTATCTTCTAAACAGAAATAGGAAAAACACAACACAGAGGGATACAGAACATAGAAATATTTATTTCAAGATGCAAAAGAAATTAAAATTGTACAACCGAACATATAAATTAACATTAAATGAATTGATATAAAATGAAAAATAAACTTCTGAAAAAATTCCTGCACACCTCCAGAAAAAATATAACTGTGAAGTGATATGCAACTCTCATTTGTAAATGCTTTACAAGGCATACATAGTCCTCACTTTAGATGAGCTCACAAAAAAATAGTTCTCTAACAACTAGTAAATGTTTTATAACTACCTTAATTAATCATGAATTACAGCAGGAATGTGTGTTTAAAAAAACATTTATTAACAAATTAAGTAAATGTTACTATATGTCAGAATAATAAGATGTATAAATGTGCATTTAAAGAGTTTATTAATCATTTACTTACACTTTCTAAATGATCTCATGAACTACTGACAACTCCTAACTAACTGGTTTGTAAGTAATGTAATCCTTAATTTTGAAATGATGAATTCATCCTTAATAAAGTATGAAAATTTGATTATTAAGCATGTTTTATACATGCTTATAAATCAAGAACAAAGCATTTATAGCTGTATTTATAAACTGCTTACTAATGTCTATTAATGTGGGGCCAATGCTTCATAAATGATTAATTAACTATGTACTGATGCTTAACTAATGATTCATAGCGTGCAGTTATTATAAAGTGTTACCCATAATTCCCACATTTCCTCCCGTTGAGTTAAATATATATATTTATTAGTGGTGGGCCGTTAACGCAGTGAGACTCTTATCGCGCGATAAAAAAAATGTCGCCGTTAATCTATTCTCAAAGCTGGGTTGGGAGCTGGGTCTATACTACGCAAGCTATGATGACTTTCACCTTGATATTTTAGTGCGGATGTATACCAGCTTAACTGCACTGTACGGGGCGAGAACGAGATTTTTCAACTCGCGTGATTCGCGTCATTGGCGGAAGCAGAAGCCGCCTCATCATCTCATAACCAGGGCTTCATTCGCGTCCTTAGCGCCGCCTCATCATCTCATATCCAGGGCTTCATTTGCGCGATTCGCGCAGCAAGTAGGTCTATTGGCTCTTTGCATTAACACATAAATCACTCGCGCTTGACACGCCATTCGCGTTTGGTCTGAACACAACATAACGTTACTGTGAAATTACCGCATCAAACGTGACGTGCTAACATGGATGCAGCTATGAAGCCGCCGGGTTTGCTTCAGGGAATATTAATTTTTAAGAAGCTTCCCAATAGAAACATCGACAAGACTAAGGTTGTTTGCACCTTGTGCAATGCGGAATTGGTTTAAAAAAAAAAAAAACATTCTCTCAACAGGTAGTGGTCTAGCTTTAGTTGAAACCAGTAACTTTGTATTGAGATCTAATGTATTATGGCTCCTGTATGACATATCGCTTGTTGCTCCCTCACTCTTTGTAAGTCGCTTTGGATAAAAGCGTCTGCTAAATGACTAAATGTAAATGTACTGTAGGAGCTCTTCCAGTCTCAAGTACCACCTAAACGCAAATCATCCCTTAGCTAATGCGGAAGTAAACACAAGTTCATCTTATTGAACATAATTTAATTTTCATCACCAATTATCATAGTAGAACAGCTTTCTCAAGCAGTTTGTGATGCATTTTGGAAACAGGAGATGAGCCCCTGGTCTAATGCGCCACCTGGTTTGAGACACCCGTTCTCAAAGACTTACTTTTAGTCATTATTTGGGTAGCACACATATTCTGAATGCCTTCGGCAGAATTCAAATGAGCCATTTTAATCTAGATTAATCTAGATTAATCTTGGAATTAATCTAGATTAAAAAAATTAATCTATGCCCACCACTAATATTTTTATTAGATCGTTTGTTCATTAATTCATATAGTCTGAACTAGCCAGCTAGCAAACTGCACACGATGGCAGACAGTGCTAATATTGTCGACCTGATTTTGGCAAAGCCATTAGAAAGTCTTCCTTACGAGGAGAAACTTAGAATTAAACAGCAGGGCAGATCAACACCTAAGATTTATTTAGTGCAAAAGATAGGGAAAAGTAACAGGTCTTTTCAGCTCTCCTGGTATGACAAAGTTAGCTGGCTGACTGGAAGTGCTGTGAAAAAGAAAATGTACTGCTGGCCATGTCTCTTAATGAAACCATCTCATGGATGTGTTGTTTGGTCAAAATTGGGGTTTGGAGATCTGTCAAACTTTGACAGGGCTTATAAAAGGCATGAAAAAAGCAATGAACATGTGAGTGCATGTGCAAGATTAAGTTGCATGGGCAGGATCAGGGTTGAGCATGCAATCAATGAAGGTGCTCGCATTCAAGTGGGTAAACATAATGAAACTGTTAAACAAAACAGTTTCCTAAACCGCCTTATTGATGTGACATCCTTGCTTGGCCGGCAGGAGCTGTCATTTAGGGGACATGATGAGAGTAGTGAATCATCCAACAAGGGGAATTACAGAGAGTTCACAGAAACATTAGCTAAATATGACTCTTGTCCTGTCCACACAATTCGAGTCCTCAACTGTGTTTTCTGGTATGCCACACACTATTCAAAATGACTTGATCCCTGCTCTTGCAGCCACCATTTCTGATCAGATCAGAGATGAAATTACGGATGCTCCCTTTTTTGGATGTTAGGTGGATGAAACCACTGATATATCCTGCCGTGCCCAACTCTCTGTCATTGTTCGCTATGTGGATAGTGCAGGTAAAATTCAGGAGCGCTTCATTGGATTTTTTGATGTTTCTGGGGGGCGAGATGCTCAGTCCGTTTTTGATGTTTTAAATGAGAACATGCAGGGCTACAATTTTAAGGATAAGCTTGTGGCACAGACCTATGATGGGGCTGCTGTCATGGCTTCAGCTCTCAATGGTCTGCAGGCCAAAGTGAAAGCATTAGCCCCCAGTGCAATGTTTGTGCATTGCTATGCACACATACTGAATCTGGTGCTGTCACAGGGGGCCAAATGCTTGCCTGAGTGCAGAATTTTTTTTGCATCACTCTCTGGGTTTGCCACATTTTTCTCAAAATCCACAAAGAGGACGTCTTTTCTGGAGTCTGCAGGCTGCTCAAGGTTGCCTAGAAACGCTCCTACTCGATGGAATTTCACATCACGGATAGTGAGCACTGTGGCAAACAATTATGATGGCCTCCTGAAGACATTCGATAACATCATTGCAGATACGACAATGGATGATGATACACTGGATTGTGCCAAAGGCTTCGTGAGGAAACTGGAGGATTTTGAGTTTGTGTTCATGTTGTACACATATGAAGAAATCTTCTCTGAGACTGATGTGGTCTTTGATATTGTCCAGCAGAGAGCAATGGATGTTCTTTACTGCAAGAAAAGAATTGAGTCTCTTCTTGCATTTGTCAAAGAGAAGAGGTCAGAGGGGCCTTTCCAAGCTGTTTATGCCAAAGCAGCAGATCTCACATCAGACCCAAGAGATGAGCCCATAAGAAAGCGCCATCTGACCCAATTGCAGGATCCCCAAGAGCGCTACAGAAATCTGTACATGGCCATCCTTGATAACATCTTGGAGCAGATTCCTCAACATTTTTCAAATTTGGAAAGTATGCTTTTCTTAGAATTAGTCAATCCAGAGAAATTTGATGATATGAGACAAGCATTTCCAGAGGAGGCCTTCCAAAGTGTCCTGAAAAGTTATGGCCATCACTTTGATTCAGGGAGACTGAGGTCTGAACTTCAAGTCCTGTATTCAGATCAGGACTTGCAGAGTAAAAGGGGAAAGCTGTGTGATTACTTGATGTTCCTTAAAGACATGGAATTGGACAGTGCAATGCCTCAGCTTTACAAACTGCTCTCATTAGTGGAAACAATTGGAGCTACATCTGCAGGTGTAGAAAGGAGCTTCTCCTGTTTAAAGCGGCTCAAGTCCTACACCTGTAACACAATGGCCAAGGCCGTTTAAGCAGCCTAGCTCTGCTGGCCATTGAGAGGACACTGGTCAAGTCACTGGAAAAGACGCCTAGCTGGTACGACAGGGTTACAGAGCATTTTCTTGAAAAGGAACGTAGGGCAGAATTTATATATTAATAAATGGACAATTTTTATGATTTTGGCCGAAAATGAGCTCCCTCTTTAAAAGATCAGCATCCCCCACTGCAGTATACGGACTAGGAATTTTTTGCACAGAGCACAGACTTGGAGGAGTATAGTTCATCTGCTTTGGCCTATATAACCTTCTGCACCGACACTGTGCTAAACACGAAGACCATTATGGTGTTCTGAAAACCAAAAGCCATGGTTTAACAGGGGACAGGGGACAATCTGGCCTATAGTAATGCCCGAAGAGAACTGAGGAAGGGCATTAAGGAGGCCAAGCACAGATACTGGCAGCTTATAGAGGATTTTAAAAACAGCAATCCCCGCAGCATGTGGAGAGGTATAAAAGCCATAATGGACTACAAGAGCAGCGCTGCACTGACAGGCTATAATGCTACACTTCCTGACACCTTGAATCAGTTCTTTGTACGATTTGATAATCATACCAGCAGAGTAAAAACTCAGATAGTATTGGTCTTCAAGTGTCATCAGGTCAGATCCATCCTGAAGAAAATTGGCATAACCAATGCATCAGGACCAGACATGGTGTCGGGTCGAACATTGAAGTCATGTGCTGAGCAATTAGCAGGAGTGCTTACTAACATCTTCAACCTGTCCTTGTAGCAGGCTGTAGTCCCCACATGTCTTAAAGCCACCACTATTGTACCTGTACCCAAAAAGCAAGCAGTCAGATGTCTTAATGATTATCGTCCCATTGCACTGTGCGGCTGGTCCACCAGTGCGCAATCAGCGTCACCATGGAAACTGACAAATCACACACCTGCCGATTGTCCCACAGCTGCCGCCATTCAAGCCTTCCAGATAAGTCAGAAGAACGAAGGAGAAGGCGAGCTCACACTCCATGTGAACAAACTCCTAACCTGTTCTTTCTTTGTTCACCTCAGATAGCGAGTGACGATCGACAGGGACACTCACGACACCACGATCGACAGGGACACTCAGCGGAGGAGTCTACCATCCACAGACCGACAGCCCCATCGAGCGATTCAATCAAACCCTGAAAAGGATGGGCGCGACTAGGACCTCATGCTCATGTATGTAATCTTTGGCGTACGAGAGGTCCCCCAAGCCCCCACCGGGTTTACACCCTTTGAACTGTTGTTTGGTAGACAACCTAGGGGTTTGCTGGAAGTGTGATAGAGCATGTCCAACAGATGAGAGAACGCATTGACCTGGTAATGCCCCTCGTCAGAGACCATCTTATAGAGTCCCAGCGCGCCCAACGACGGCTATATGACCGGCCCCCACAATCCAAAGAGCTACAACCCGGCGACCAAGTACTCATATTGACGCCCTCTCCTATATCAAATTTCCTGGAGTCCTGGAAAGGCCCATGCACCATCGTCAAGAAGGTCAGGGCGGTCAATTATCGTGTCCATCAGCCGAGAAGACTGAAGGAAGAGCAGATCTACCATCTAAATCTCCTAGAGAAGTATGTGGGATCTTTTGCAGCCTCGGAGCCTCCAGTGATTCATATGGGAGAGGAGCTCTCCTCCGTCCAGAGACCGAACTGAGTGCCCTGGTCAGTCAATTCTCAGATGTGTTCTGCGAGCAGCCCGGGCAGACTCGGATAGTTCAGCATGAGATCCGGACGCCTCCCGTCGCATTGGTCAGGCAGGACCCTTACCGTGTCCCCAAGGCTCGTTGACTGGCGTTCGAGGAAGAAGTTTCACGGATGAGGGACCTCCAGGTAATTGAAGCATCATGTAGCCCCTTGTCCAGCCCTATTATCATGGTTCCAAAACCAGATGGCACTCTCGCTGTTGTAATGACTTTCGCCGGCAAAACGACCTTGGATCTCACAAAAGGATACTCCCCTCTCCCCCGATTCAAGGGAGAAAACTGCATTTAGTACCCCCTCCGGACACTGGGAGTATAAGGTACTGCCTTTCGGTCTACATGGGGCAACTGCCAAGTTCCAACGCATGGTGGACATCCTCCTACGACCCCATCAAGAATATGAAGCTGCCTACCTGGACGACCTCGTAATCCACTCCGAGAACTGGGATGAACACCTCATCAGATTGCGGAGAGTGCTGTCCGACATCAGGAAAGCGGGGCTGGCTGCAATCCCGAGGATGTGCCACCTCGCTCTAGCTGAAGCACAATACCTGGGCTTCCGAGAAGGCCGCGGAATAGTCCAACCTCAAACACAAAAGGTTGAAGCAGTCCAAAAGGCGTCTCGCCCCACCAACAAGAACCAGGTACGTGGCTTCCTCGGGTTAACGGGCTACCAAAGATGCTTCATTCCTAACTTCTCCTCCATACCCAGTCCCCTCAACAAAAAAGGGCAGCCAGAGAAGCTAAACTGGAACGCAGGAGCAGAGAAGTCGTTCCAGACACTTAAATGGGCCCTGTTGTCATCTCTCATACTGCATGCTCCCGATTTTGGGTGCCCCTTCAGACCTCAGCCTGGGAGCGGTGCTCTCTCAACAGAAGGGAGGAGAAGAACACAAAGTCCTATATATCAGTCGGAAGCTCACCCCTGCGGAGTCCCAGTATGCCACAGTCGCGAAGGAAGCCCTTGCCATAAAGTGGGCAGTCCTGGAGCTGCGGTGTTATTTACTCGGCCGAACCTTCTCACTGGTAATGGACCACGCAACTTTGGTTTGGATGGCCAAAGCCAAGGACAGAAATCCCCGGGTCACCAGGTAGTTTCTCACGCTCCGTGACTTCCACTTTAAAATCCTACATCGGGCAGGGGCTTCCCATGGAAATATCGACAGACTCCGACGGAATGCTGGTTGTGGTCAGGCAGGATATCTCGGTCAGGTACTCTCCCCCCTCCCCTTCATTCCCCTTTATTTACACACAGATGGACACACCAGACCAGAACGACGCTTGGGGTGAAGGCTGTCGAGTCCAACGGTGTGCAATCAGCGTCGCCATGGAAACCAGGGGCGGAGCCAGCCGATTTTGCCGGGGCTTCAGCCCCGGATGTTTTGAGTGTAGCCCCGATTCCCGAACGAGAAAAAAAAAAAAAATCCCTTTTTTTTTTTTTTTTTTTGAGCCTATGTAAACCCGCGAAATCATAAGTTATCCTATTTGCGCTTTGGCTTTGCACGTACTGCATAGTGCATACAGCCTGTAAAAATAGACCTTAAAAATAATCTAGCCTAGAGTATAGGCTACATTTCTTTGCTGTCGTTTCTTCCTGTTGAATATGCAGCAGGTAGGGGAGGAGCTAGCAGCAAAGTCAAGTGTCTGAGAGAGTGTTGTTAATAACGACAGACAGCGGGCAGGAAAAATGAAGCAAACGAGACTTTGGGGATTTTTTGGAAAGAAGTCAGTGGGTAAGAATTCATTTTTTTTAATCCTTTAAATCTAAAGATCATCATCTGGATGTCTTCTTTCACTGTATGTCTATTTGTTTAACTAGCTATTAGGGTACTAGCATCACTTGTATGTTACTAGCATCTGATAGAAGTTAGTAGGGGTGTGTGCCAAAAAATCGATTCACAGAAGAATCTAGATTCTCATTTGCAACGATTCAGAATCGATCTGAAATGTCCAATAATCGATTTAATAAATTAATTAGGGCTGGGCAAATTAACGCGTTAACGCGGGCGATTCATTTTTTCAGCTTAACGCATTAAAAATATTTAACGCAAATAACGCAGCGTCCGTTTTTATATCCATTTTGCTTAGCGTTACATGATCATCACGCTTATTCATGTAAATACTTCCAAGCGTGACAAGACACAAGAGAACGCGCTGTATGCCAATGTCCTGTGTGTGTGTGTGTTCGTCTTATGTCAGCTAATCAAGGGACACACACACACAAACACACACACACTCCACGCACAGACAGACTCGCGTCAGTTTCCTGCTCACAGTTGCTCACCTGCTCGAGTTCTCTTTTGCTCTTGAACAAACAATAACATAGAGGATTTTGAGTATTCTCATATCAGGAGTCATAATTAGTTAAATAACGTCTTAAATGAACTTAAAGAGTTGTGAGGAAATGAGATGCGCGGGACATCGCGTGAGATGCGCGGCTGTTCTTAAAGTGACAGGAGCACTGATGATGCCTGTCATTAATGTTCATCACAGAACAACGGGAACAGAGAAAATTGAAGCTTTAATGATGATTCATCTATATTTAATTACTAATAATACTAATCATTACTACTAATGAGTAGCAATTGAGAACCAGACTGTTTTTGATAAAAGGCACTTTGCTGAGAATTGAACTTAATAAATGTGAAAAAGACACTTTAATGTCTTCGTTTGTCATTCTGTATAGCAAAGCAGATGAGAGTAGATCATGATCAGAAACCCGATTAGAAATCATTATGGATAAAATCGAATCGTTTTGAATCGAAAATCTTTTTGAATCGAAAATCGATTATGAATCGAATCGTGGCCTCAAGAATCGGAATCGAATTGAATCGTGAGATGGTAAAAGATTCCCACCCCTAGAAGTTAGTGATACTAGCAAGTGATAGAAGATTGCTCAATCCATGCTCAATCAAATATAAAATAATGTGATCATCATCAATTATTAAACAGTGTGTAAATCAAAAGTAAAAAATAAAATAAAACGCTTAATATTACCAGATGAAATGAAGGGTAAGTTAACCCACAAATAGCCTAGAAAACTACTGTCTGTGAAGGTTTGGACTTTGGACTCGATCTACTCCATCTGTGTTTTTATTATTATTCTGAATCCGTTCTGAATCTGATCAAGGTGTAGTCTTCAACTTTTTTTTGTTTAAAATGTTGCCTTTCTTTATGAAACTAACCAACAATCAAGTGTTGATAAACAATGCAACATTAAGCTAATGACATGTTTTTAAAATTAAGGTACAGTTAAAGTTTTTTTTTTTTTTATAAAAAAAAATATCTACATTTAAACACAATAGTATACTGTGCAAGTGCAAACATAATACAACAATAGTGAACTATAAGTAAAGGCAAAACTTGCAAGTATACTTGCAGTATACACTACTAAACTAATAGTTTACTGAGAGTACACTTCAGTGTGTACTTTCATAAACAAAAAATACTACTTGTATTAAAATAGTAAACTACTACTTAAGAGTTAACTTGTAGTACAGATGCATAAAAAATGAGACACCTACCTAGCCTAGTTTACTACTCTTACACTTATAACTTAAACATATACTTTTATAAAAGTGGGCCAATTTAGTCCCAAGCTGTATTGAAATAGTACACATTGATATTGGTATACTTAAATATACTTCAACATTACTTAAGTATACTTCTTCATAAAATTAACTTGAAGTATACTTCTTTTTCATAAGGGTAGCTTACGAAAAAGTTTTATCCCTAGTTTTATCCCACTTTACTGAATACTTTCCTTGTTTATCAGATGTTGTTTTCTCTAAGGATATAACCAATAAGCGTTAACATAAAATGTATGTGTGACTTATGTGTTATTAGTTTGTAGTAAATATACACTTATACACATGGTTTTGTAGAGGGTAGCAAAGATGAGCTGCAGACTGAGGAGGAGCCAGCAGCAGCAGCAGCTGCAGCAGCAGCTGTGCCAGGATCAGACATGGAAACTGGTTAGTGGTAACAATAAATCAATTTTACTTTGGAGAAAGTTAAAAGTGAAACATTGATATACAGTTCGATGCCATGGTGTGTCAATGAACTTTGACTGAAGTCATTCATGTATTGCTTTAACTTAGTTGTTGTTTGAAGCTGAAGTTGTTTGAAACTGATTGGCTATTAGTTATGTGTTGTATCTGTTCTTTTGCATCACAGATGATTCAGGGAGGAGAGAGGCTGAGTTAGTTGAGGTCGCTAGTACTGTAGTGGAAGATTTAGGGACTGTAGAAACAGGCCCAGCCAGAGCAAAACTAAAAGAATACCCTCTCACAACCTTTGGACTACAGAGAAGGTCCTTCCAGCAAAAATGGTTTGAGACATTTGACTGGTTAGAGTACTCTGCTAGCCGAAATGCAGCCTTCTGCTTTGCATGCAGGCTCTTTGGGAAACAAGTGTCTAGAGTTAACAAAGATGTGATAACCAGCTCTGTTGGATTTTCTAACTGGAAACGAGCCTTGGACAGCTTTTGAGAGCACGATAGTAGCTCAGGACACAAAGCTTCAATGCTTGCATGGAAGACTTACAAAGCCAGTTTATCACATGGCAGTGTAGTTGAGCGAATGCATGTGGCCAATGTTGACCAGATAATTGAAAGAAGAGAATACCTTCGTCGTATCACTGCTGTCGTTAGCTTTTTGGGAAAGCAAGGCCTCACATTCCGTGGCCATGATGAGAAAGAGTCCTCTGACAATCAGGGAAATTTCTTAGAAATGATGAAATTTCTAGAGGAATTCGACCCCTTTCTCCAAAGCTACACACCTCCCGCCCATTCCACATATCTCTCTTCAGGCTCACAGAATGAGATGATTCAATGTTGTGCAGAGGAAGTTACTGCATCCATCATTAAAGAGATGAAGCATTCAAAAATGTATGCAGTGATGGCTGATGAGGCTCGAGATGGTCATGTGGAACAGCTTGCTGTGTGTGTTCGTTATGTGGGATATGAGAACACTGTCAAAGAAAGTTTTCTGGAACTTACAAGTCTGAAGTCTTTCGATGCACATTCCATTACAGAGGCCATTGAAGAAGTTCTCAAATCAAAAGGCCTGGAAGACCTGCAATGTGTTGCTCAGGCTTACGATGGGGCCTCCGTCATGAGCGGTGCTGTTCGGGGTGTTCAGGCTCAATTCCGTGTGAAGCATCCAGAAGCAGTGTATGTGCACTGCTATGCCCATGAACTGAATTTGGTGCTTTGTCACACTTGCAGGGCTGTGCCAGAAGCCATTGATTTCTTCGACACACTGGAGAGTGTGTACTGTTTCTTCAGTGTGTCTTTAGTTAATCATCAGTCTTTCTCTGACATGCAAAAAGCCTTGGGCTTAGAGAAGAGTGAGCTTGTTCAGCTCTCGAAGACACGGTGGGCATGCCAGCTCAAATCAGTCACTGCCGTGATTGCAAATCTGCCAGCATTGTTGAAGTCCCTCACAGAATTGACCAGTACCACCACAGCAATTGGACTGCTTTCCAAACTTTCAAGACTTTCAAATGTCTATATGCTTGTGATGTTCAAAGCTTTGCTGTCCACTACAGAGGGACTTCACAAGTACCTTCAAAAAGAGGATGTAGACTTAGCACAAGCTACATGGTATAAAGATGCGGTCCTTGAAACACTTAGGTCCATGCGGACAGAGGAAATGGCAGAGAAATTCTATAATCAGGCCAAATAAATTCTTGAGGCCAACCATCTGTCAGAGACCCCAGCTCCAGGAGGTTCTCAAAAACGCAAGCAGAAGCGATTAGATGACTATGTGGTAGAGTCCACCACTGGCACAAGGGCTTATGTGAGCACTTTGGATAAGATAAGAAATCACATATTTTACCCATGCCTTGACAGAATGGTGAGTGAGCTGGAGGGGAGATTTTGTGGTGTTGGTGCAGAGCTAATGAAAGGCATCAAAGCTTGCCATCCAGCAGCAAATGACTTCCTGTGTGAAGAATCATTAGAGCTGATTGCCAAACATTATAACATGAAGGTCAGTAAAGAAGAGGTTGCAGTGGCTAGACAGTTCCTGATCAAAAGAAGAGATGAAGGTGTCATTTCAGATATGGCAAGTGTATACAAGCTCCTTGACCCTGACATGTTCCCAAGCCTGAGATCAGTCTTTCAAGCAGCACTAACGATTCCTGTCAGCAGCTGCAGTTGCGAAAGATCATTCAGTGCTCTGCGTCGCCTACACACATGGTTGAGAAGAACCATGGGTCAGCAGAGGCTCAATTACCTGGCAGTGATGTCTATTGAGAGGGGACTTGTGTGTGTCACAGACCATAACAGTGTCATGAACCGATTTGCAATGCTCAAACCAAGAAAATACCCTTTAATGATACCCAGCAAAGCAAGTGAAAAAGCAAGTGATGAGAGAAAGACTACAGCAGGTGATGAGAAAGACTAGCAAGTGGATGAGAGACTAAAGCAGGTGATGAGAGACTACAGCAAGTGATGAAAGACTACAGCAGGTGATGAGAAAGACTAGCAAGTGGATGAGAGACTACAGCAGGTGATGAGAAAGACTAGCAAGTGGATGAGAGACTACAGCAGGTGATGAGAAAGACTACAGCAAGTGATGAGAGACTACAGCAGGTGATGAGAAAGACTACAGCAAGTGATGAGAGACTACAGCAGGTGATGAGAAAGACTAGCAAGTGGATGAGAGACTACAGCAGGTGATGAGAAAGACTAGCAAGTGATGAGAGACTACAGCAGGTGATGAGAAAGACTAGCAAGTGATGAAAGACTACAGCAGGTGATGAGAAAGACTACAGCAAGTGATGAAAGACTACAGCAGGTGATGAGAAAGACTACAGCAAGTGATGAAAGACTACAGCAGGTGATGAGAAAGACTAGCAAGTGGATGAGAGACTACAGAAGGTGATGAGAGACTACAGCAAGTGATGAGAAAGACTAGCAAGTGGATGAGAGACTACAGCAGGTGATGAGAGACTACAGCAGGTGATGAGAAAGACTAGCAAGTGGATGAGAGACTACAGAAGGTGATGAGAGACTACAGCAAGTGATGAGAAAGACTAGCAAGTGGATGAGAGACTACAGCAGGTGATGAGAGACTACAGCAGGTGATGAGAAAGACTAGCAAGTGGATGAGAGACTACAGAAGGTGATGAAAGACTACAGCAGGTGATGAGAAAGACTACAGCAAGTGATGAAAGACTACAGCAGGTGATGAGAAAGACTAGCAAGTGGATGAGAGACTACAGAAGGTGATGAGAGACTACAGCAAGTGATGAGAAAGACTAGCAAGTGGATGAGAGACTACAGCAGGTGATGAGAGACTACAGCAGGTGATGAGAAAGACTAGCAAGTGGATGAGAGACTACAGAAGGTGATGAGAGACTACAGCAAGTGATGAGAAAGACTAGCAAGTGGATGAGAGACTACAGAAGGTGATGAGAGACTACAGCAAGTGATGAGAAAGACTAGCAAGTGGATGAGAGACTACAGAAGGTGATGAGAGACTACAGCAAGTGATGAGAAAGACTAGCAAGTGGATGAGAGACTACAGCAAGTGATGAGAAAGACTAGCAAGTGGATGAGAGACTACAGCAAGTGATGAGAAAGACTAGCAAGTGGATGAGAGACTACAGCAGGTGATGAGAAAGACTAGCAAGTGGATGAGAGACTACAGCAGGTGATGAAAGACTACAGCAGGTGATGAGAGACTACAGCAGGTGATGAGAAAGACTAGCAAGTGGATGAGAGACTACAGCAGGTGATGAGAAAGACTAGCAGGTGATGAAAGACTACAGCAGGTGATGAGAGACTACAGCAGGTGATGAGAAAGACTAGCAAGTGGATGAGAGACTACAGCAGGTGATGAGAAAGACTAGCAAGTGGATGAGAGACTACAGCAGGTGATGAAAGACTACAGCAGGTGATGAGAAAGACTACAGCAGGTGATCAGAGAGAAATATAACTAATATAGAAGGACATACCAGATAGACAGCAAGAGGTGAATAGTGTATGTTGTATGTTGACTCTGTGTATATGTATTGAGCATAATGTTAAAGATGTATAATGTTATCATGCTCAGTTGAGCAATGGTTATGCTCTTCATATCCAAAAAAAGGTTGTGCTCAGTTGAGCACTGAGAGGATGTTAGCCTGCCTTGAAGATAATGTTAAAGATGTATTTTGACTGAAAGTAAAGTGTTACTGACTGTAATAAAAAAAAAAACCTCTTCGAGTGATCCCTGTATTTGCATTAAATGTTCTGGGCTAAGCCCCGGATGTCTTTCAATGCTGGAAACGCCCCTGATGGAAACCTGACACCAATTATTATGAAGTGCTTTGAAAGGCTCATTTTATATCACATCAAAGCCAATATCCAAAATGATCTAGATAGCCATCAGTTTGCCTACTGTAGGAACAGATCAACGGAGGAAGAAATCTCAATTGGACTTCATACAAGCCTGTCTCATATGGAGCATTCTGACACATATGTTAGGATGTTATTTGTGGACTTTAGTTCTGCATTTAATACTGTAGTGCCTCATAAACTGGTGAATAAGCTCAGAAACCTGGGATTAAACACCACACTCTTTTCATGGATTCTGGACTTTTTCACAAACAGACCACAGAATGTCAGGGTGGGTGATTGTATTTCTTCTACTCTTACCCTGAATACAGGAGTTCGCAGGGTTGCATCCTCAGTCCAGCCCTTTTCACCCTATTTACACATGACTGTATATCCATCTACTCCTCAAATTCTAAAGTGAAGTTTGCTGACAACACCGCCATAGTGTGGTTGATATCGGGAAAGTACGAGACACACTATAATGAAGAGGTTCAACATCTGGTCAAGTGGTGTTCGGATAACGACTCGGTCCTGAATACCACTTAAACTAAGGAGATCATTGTAGATTACAGGAAAAACAGGAAAATGACTCCTCCTTCACTCCACATACATGGAGAGGAAGTTGAAAATGTTAAAAACATCAAATTCCTTGGTCTGTATATCAAAAAAAGACCTAACATGGACTGTAAACACTCATTACTTAGTAAATAAGGCTCAGCAGAGGCTTTCTTCCTGAGAAAGCTCAAGAAAGCCTAAGTACCATCTCAACTTTTAGTGAACTTTTACAGGAGCATTTTAGAAAGCATTCTCTGGCATTGTATTACTGTGTGGTATACCAGCTGCACTATACCGAATCTATAAGATCTTGCACAGATAGTCAAGATTGCACAAAATTGTGGGAACCAAGCTTCCTGGCCTGGACCTTATCTATGCAAGCCGGCTTTATAAGAGGGCTAGCAACATTATCAAGGATTCAACTCATCCCGGCCACAGACTGCTTGAGCCCCTTCCATTGGGAAAGAGATACAGGGTAATTAGAACACGCACAAATAGACTGAGGAAAATTTTTTCCCCATAGCCGTAGCCTGTATAACACCTCTTTCCTTTACATTTACGGACACATTTGTGGGAAACTGAAGACTGCAACGAAACTTAAGCTGTCTACCTGCTTCCAGTGGACTGAACACTGTACTGTTTAATGTTTGTCTTTTTGCACTGCATTACACAGACCGAAAGTTATGTACTTTAGTGTTATTATGCTGTTGGTTATGACATTTACCAAACATTTGTCATTGTTTTATTATAATGACGATAAAGTTTTCTATTCTATTCTATACGCCTTGAAGGGGCGCCTCTTCTCGTCCTGGTGTTCTTCCCGAGGGGAAGACCCATGGAGATGCCCGATCCGGTCTGTGTTGTCCTTTCTCCATGAGAGATTCGAGAGCCATCTCTTCCCGTCCATGCTGAAAGCGTATGTAGCCTCGATTGCGGCTCATCACAATCTTGTGGAGGGTTAGTCTCTGGGGCAACACGACCTAGTCACCAGGCTCCTTAGGGGTGCGAAGAGGATGATTCCACCTCGATCACGTCCATACCCTCCTGTGACCTTAATGTAGTCCTATAGGTCCTTGGAATGGGCCCTTTTGAGACCCTGAGAGATGCTAGTCATCCTCACCTTACAATGAAGACTGCACTCTTAGTGGTGCTCGCCTCCAACAAGAGGGTAGGGGACCTTCATGCATGTCCCACGAGTGCCTAGAGTTTGGGCCAGCTGTTTCTCACTTGATCCTGAGACCCCGGCTAGGCTACGTACCCAAGTTTCCCTCCACTCCCTTTTGGGGCCACGTTGGTGAGCCTGCTGGCGCTCCTTCACCCGAAGATCCAACCTCTACTGTGCTGTGTCCAGTGGGCGCCCTGCACCTCTACTTGGACCGCACACAGATCTTCAGGAGATCTGAGCAGCTCTTTGACTGTTTTGGGGGACAACACAAGGGGAGGGCTGTCACCACACAGAGACTGGCCCAAAGGGATCGTGGATGTTATTACTTTGGCATACCGGTCCCGGTGTAACCCAGGTCCCTAGTCCGCAAATTGAGTAAGCAAGTAGCGTAACACGTATATGGTGCGTATTAATAGCTCTGCCTATTTTTTTTTTGTGTCAGAAGAATCAAACCTGTAGTGTGTGGAACTAAGAAGCGACGGATTTACAGAACATCAATGTTTAATCACTAGACTAGTAAGCAAAGAGAACGAAAGTTGAATCAGAAATTAGAAGAAAGAAACTAAAAGTTGCTTGTAGTGATAGAAGTATGGAACGTATTTTCGATTAGTTAATAGATGGTTAGTTTGCCGTTTGTTTGCTGACGCAGGTCGGAAAGGTTAATCAATCTCTTTAGTATCATAGAACCGGATTTCTTCATTGTTTCAATTGTTGTTTTCATTTTCTTGGTAAGTGAGTTTGCTTATTACTGTATTTAATTATACAATGTATACTTTAACATAAAAAAAGAGAAGTTATCACTCAGTAGTTATGTGGGTGTTTATTGTAATATGGTTAATGCAAATGTTGTTAAAATATCTGTGAGAGCTGTAATGTTTAAGAGGGGAGTTATCTATGGAAGTAAAATAATGCCTTTAGTTTTGAAGCAAAGAGACGTGCTGAATAGCACTTACTGAAAAAAAAATGCATTGTATTAACAGTTCTTGCATTTTAAGGTTCTGCAATTCAATATGGTTGTACATTTAAGCTGTGAATATTTCAAATTGAAAAATTTCACACTCGGTTTCACTGTCTAAAAATTTAAAAATCAAATTTCACCTTTTAAATTTCATTAAAAAAAATGAACTTGTTTTTAAATACAACCTTTAATATTCGACGGATAATTTTCAGTCCATATTATTTCGATTTAAAAATTCGCTTCCACAAATTCAGCGGTTCAAATTCGGCTTGAAATTCAACGTTTCACATCCGGGAATCCCAGGAAAAGCAATAGAGCGCCGATTCTACAAATGCATGATCTCTTCCTGCTGCCTGACCGCTTCACCAGCAGGTGGTGTAAGTCGGTTCTGACGTAGATCAAATCAAGAAATGCAGATACTCTTTAAATGTTTGCCACAGAGTCCACTCATCTGCTCGATTAAGTGAATTTAGTTCTCACATATAGCTTCTTAAACATCATAAACATTTTCAGAAATTTAACTGATGCTTGCACTGCCAGTAGTCTGCACAGACACACACTAGGCCTATTATGCTCAGACTATGAATCTCCTCCTGTTCTGGCTTAAATGAATTAGGTTATGTTTTACTTCAACACATCATGTTCACATAAATATTATGCATCATCAGCATTTACATGACATTTACTGTGTTTAACTGTTTAAAGCGGTCAAATACTGAGATCTCAACCAGCATCTCATTGATAACTGCTCCGACTTTAACACGTATGCAACTCTCTCAGTAGTGCTTCTGTTTATATGACATAGAAGCAATCTCTACAGACTTTCTTTTAAATTTCCTCACATGATCTTTTTTTAATTTGCGACTCTCAGAAAATGCTGGATGTTGTGGAATTGTGGAAACGTTCGTCGTTTTTATTTTGTTAATACAAAATAGAAAAAACAATCTTTTAGCCAAGCGAACTTCTTGAGTAAGCCAAATAAAATTGACCAGATACAAATAGACATCACGTTCTTTAGAGCCAGAACAGACCCGAAATGTATTGTCGAAGCCAAGAAAGAGACCTCACGGCGTTATGGATCTAACAGCTGTAAGATGATGTTACCCAAAATGTGCGACAAACTGCTTGAGTTGATGTCTGTTAATAAAATGCAAAAATGTCAATTACGGTATTAATCTAATTATGTAGGCTATTGGAAATTTTGGTGTAACAAATATTTGTTGTTTCCATAACAATTAAACAGATTCAATTTTTGTCTTTCAAGTCGATTCGGTAAAAGTAAATTCATTTTAAATTACCAGAGACGCAATGCCATATCGGACACAATCTTTTGTCAACGTTTTAGACCCGAAGCCGCTGGGACCCATAAGGATCTAACAGACCTGTGCACCTCATCGCAAAGTGTCTAAAATGTACGTGTACAGTTCAGATAAACGATCAAGTTTACCCTCTTTAAACTTATGATGACTGAATGAGATGCGTAGGTAGGTGTCTTTATTATTGCAGTATTTCAGTTTGTTTTTATTCATTCGATTATTTAGCCTAATAGACTAAACTTGGCTATATTTTTCGTTCTGACCTCAGAGATTTCAGATGAAAAACAGGCATAATTATTTCCATTGATATGTCTCTTCTAAGTGGTTATTAGTTTGTTTAAGTTTAAGCATTTATATCCTACATTTAAAAATATTTTACAATTACGTTTTGAAGAAAATACTTTACTTTTAATTGGTTATTTATATTGTAGATTATTTTACGTTGTGATAAAATAGTTCATGGCTTGTTCTTATATCTGTTTGCACTACTTTTTCATTTCCTACTGTAGTCAGTTTTAAATGGATATTTATTGTTTTTTTTCCTATTTAGTTTTATACCAAAATAAAAAGTTTCATTTGAATCGTAAAGTTTATTGTGATCGTGTTGTGAACCTAATGTAATGCTTTAAAATCTTATTGTATTGTTTTCTGGCACATTTAATCATATACCATCGCATGTGTCATTCAAATAGCTTCATGAAATTAACTTCATTAATTTCATCCATCCATTTTTTCTCATCCCCGAAACTCAAACCATTATTTGATGACTTAAGATGGTGCTTATCAATAGCACGATTTTATGTTTGTATGTGGCAAGCTACAGAGATTTGCGTGCTTTTGATACGCAGGTGTAATTTACACACACTATCTTTATTGTCGGGAGACACTGCTCGGCTAACCTTGAGTTTCTCATGGTTAAATGTAGACCGTTTTATCTGCCACGGGAATTCACTTCCACCATTATAATGGCAGCTTATATTCCACCGGATGCTGATGCCAAGCTTGCTATGAAAGAACTTCATGCAGCCATCAGTAAACAACAGACTGCTCACCCGGAGGCTGCATTTATTGTTGCGGGAGATTTTAATCACTCTAACTTAAAGACAGTGCTCCCTAAATTTCACCAGCATGTTTCCTGCCACACAAGAGGAAACAAAACTTTGGATCATGTCTATACAAACATGGCTGAAGCTTACACCGCGACCCCCCCCTCCCCCACCTGGGTCAATCTGATCACCTTTCTTTGTTCCTCACCCCCAAGTATTCACCTTTCATTAATCGTGTGAAGCCATCAATGAAGACCATCAAGGTGTGGCCTGCGGGGGCAGACTTCACACTCCAGGAAAGGTTTCTACACACAGACAGGAGTATGTTTGCTTCTCAGGCCACCAGTGGCTCTCACACGGACATTGACAGCTACACCTCCTCTGTATTGGACTACATCAATACCACCATTGATAGTGTCACAACTCAAAAGCAGATCACCATATACCCTAATCAGAAGCCATGGATGAACAAGGAAGTGCGCCTCCTGTTGAAAGCACGCAACACCGCCTTCAGATCAGGTGATGCACAGGCCTATAGTACTTCCAGGGCAAATCTGAAGAGGGGCATCAAAAAGGCCAAGCACTGCTACAAGTTGAAGCTAGAGGAGCATTTTACCAATTCTGACCCTCGACGCATGTGGCAGGGCATCCAGGCCATTAGTGACTATAAACCCAACCACTCCATCCCCATAACCACAGATGCTGCCTTTCTGAACGAGCTTAATGACTTTTATGCACGCTTTGAGAGAGACAATAAGGAACCCGCCACCAGGCTCACACCTTCCACCGACCACCCAATCATCACAGTAAATTCCACAGATGTTTTCACTGCACTAAGCCGGATAAATGCGCGCAAGGCTGCTGGCCCTGACGGCATCCCTGGTCGCGTACTCAGGGCATGTGCGGAGCAGCTCGCTGGGGTCTTCACGGACATCTTCAACCTGTCCCTCGCCCAAGCAGTGGTTCCAGCATGTTTCAAATCCACCTCCATTGTGCCCATTCCAAAACATTCCAGCCCGACATGCCTGAACGACTACCGCCCTGTAGCACTCACACCCATTGTTATGAAGTGCTTTGAGCGGCTGGTCCTGTCACACCTAAAAGACTCTTTACCATCCACACTGGATCCATACCAATTTGCCTACCGTAGCAATAGGAGCACAGATGATGCAGTGTCCATGGCGCTGCACTCCGTGCTCACACACCTGGACAATAAGGACACTTATGCACGCATGCTGTTTGTAGACTTCAGCTCTGCATTCAATACCGTCATCCCTTCCAAGCTAATCATCAAACTTGGAAACCTAGGCATTAACAATACAACCTGCAACTGGATTATGGATTTCCTGACGAACAGGCCTCAGCTTGTTAGGTTAGGCAACATCTGCTCCACCACAACCACCCTCAACACTGGTGTACCACAGGGCTGCGTACTGAGCCCCTTTCTCTACTCCCTTTTCACACTCGACTGCAGGCCTGTGAATGGATCTAACTCCCTCATCAAGTTTGCAGACGATACAACAGTGATTGGTCTCATCAGCAACAACGATGAGACTGCTTACAGGGAGGAGGTACGGCACCTGGCCACATGGTGCTCAAACAACAACCTGCTCCTTAACACTTCAAAGACAAAGGAGATCATCGTGGACTGCAGGAAGGCGAAAGGAGGCACACACGACCCCATCCACATTAACGGGACGGCTGTTGAACGTGTTTCCAGTTTTAAGTTCCTGGGGACCCACATTTCGGAGGACCTTTCCTGGACCACCAACACCTCATGCCTGGTCAAGAAGGCTCACCAGCGTCTCTTCTTTCTGAGGACACTGAAGAAGAACCAACTGTCTTCAACTATCCTGGTGAACTTCTATCGCTGCACGATAGAGAGCATCCTGACCAACTGTGTCACAGTCTGGTACGGGAACTGTTCTGTTGCTGAGCGCAAGGCACTGCAGCGGGTGGTGAAAACAGCCCAGCGCATCACAGGAACTACACTCCCTTCCATTGAGGACATCCAGAAGAAACGCTGTCTGCGTCGAGCTCGCAGCATTCTCAAGGACTCCTCTCACCCCGCTCATAGACTGTTTACTCTCCTGCCTTCCGGTAGGCGCTTCAGGTGCCTCCGGGCAAGAACCAGCAGACTAGGAAACAGCTTTTTTCCCAGAGCTGTTTCATTATTGAACTCTGCTCCCCACTGATTTCACTACCTCTCATAACTTTAACTTAATGCTGCTATTACAATGTTTACATTGCACTACAGGGCTGCCATGCATGACGGAACTGTACACACCAGTACTTCATGTATCTGCTTTACCGGACTGTTTACACACACATAGCATCATTTGCACTCTATACTGCTCACTTGCACACCAGGAACATTACACTGAATGCTCATTTGCACTAATGGACTACTTTCATAACTGCATTAACTCATCTACTGCACTGTAACTTTAATAACTGCACTAACTCACCTACTGCACTGTAACTCATCTATTGCATCTATCGCATAACTAACTGCATCTACTCATCTATTGCACTATAACTTCAATAACTGCATTAACTCATCTACTGCACTGTGACTGTATATCTGCATCTACTCATGTATTGCACCGTACCTTTAATAACCACATTAACTCATCTACTGCACTGTAACTTTAATAACTGCATTAACTCATCTACTGCACTGTAACTGTATATCTGCATCTACTCATGTATTGCACCGTACCTTTAATAACCACATTAACTCATCTACTGCACTGTAACTTTAATAACTGCATTAACTCATCTACTGCACTGTAACTGTATATCTGCATCTACTCATGTATTGCACCGTACCTTTAATAACCACATTAACTCATCTACTGCACTGTAACTTTAATAGCTAATGTCTGTAACTAATGCACACTCAAATCACTTGCACTATTGTATAGTCTATATTGTTATCTGTTCATAACCTCCTGTACATTAATGTTCACAGTATATAGCCTTCTGTATATATTGTTCATAGTACATACCGATTGTCATATTTTCATAGTACATGCCCATCGTAAATTATTTTCCTAATATTGTATTCTGTATTTATTCACACTGTATATCTGCACTTGCTAATTGCACTTCTGGTTAGACCTAAACTACATTTCGTTACACTGTACTTGTATATGTGTAATGACAATAAAGTTGAATCATCTTTATCAATATTGTTTTGCTCCTGTATGACATATCACTTTTTTTGCTCCCTGACCTCGTTTTTAGTTAATTTGGATAAAAATGCTAAATGCTGATAAATGACTTAATGTTAATATATCATATGCACGTAAAAAGTAATGAATGGGTATAAATAGCAAGCCAAATACAAACATAAACTCGTACTCTAGATAGACAGTACAAGGAGATCGGGTAGAATATTAAATAATTAAATTAAAATGTATGACTAGTCCAATGATTCCAGGCCACCTAGAATTGTCCCCGTGCTCCATGTCCTTTCTAGGGCTGATAGAGGTGAGCTAAGCTGCCAGTACAAACGTCAATATTTTTCTTGATGATGTATAAGAAGCTATCTATGAGAACTAAATCCACTTAATCGAGCAGATGAGTGGACTGTGTGGCAAACATTTAAAGAGTATCTGCGTTTCTTGATTTGATCTACGTCAGAACCGACTTACACCACCTGCTGGTGAAGCGGTCAGGCAGCAGGAAGAGATCATGCATTTGTAGAATCGGCGCTCTATTGCTTTTCCTGGGATTCCCGGATGTGAAACTTTGAATTTCAAGCCGAATTTGAACTGCTGAATTTGTGGAAGCGAATTTTTAAATCGAAATAATATGGACTGAAAATTATCCGTCGAATATTAAAGGTTGTATTTAAAAACAAGTTCATTTTTTTTAATGAAATTTAAAAGGTGAAATTTGATTTTTAAATTTTTAGACAGTGAAACCGAGTGTGAAATTTTTCAATTTGAAATATTCACAGCTTAAATGTACAACCATATTGAATTGCAGAACCTTAAAATGCAAGAACTGTTAATACAATGCATTTTTTTTTCAGTTAGTGCTATTCAGCACGTCTCTTTGCTTCAAAACTAAAGGCATTATTTTACTTCCATAGTTATCGGTAAAACCTAAATGTTGAGCTATTAACCTAGGTGTGGGAAATGTGTTGTGTAGCTCACGTGTGGATTGCTAATCGTATGCTAGTAGCTAGTAGCGTGGGTGGAACTCTGTATGTGTCGTGTTGAATGCATGAAGATGTTTAACGTTATATCTGTAACAAGGAGATGTGTATGTATATATACGTGTATCATTTAAAATGCATTAATGTGTGAATTATGCTGATGTTGAATGTGAATAGTTTTACACTGGTAACTAATTGTCGCTTTGCCTTGTCTTGGCAAGGTTGGGTTTTTTTTCCTTGGATTTCCCTGTTGTCTCTTTCCGGTTGTCTCCGGTGGGTTTTCCTGTTTTTCCATCGCCTCCTGCGAATGGAGTAAGGAGTTTATTTTCCATACGGAGGTTCCAGAATCAAATCGTTTCGCCTCTTAGGAGCTAAATTTTATTGGTGAAACTGGCGAGCCACCCTGGTTTTACAAATTGATTGAGCACTATCTACAAAACAACGAAGTGGTAGGACAAAGACTAGTTATTTCAGAATCTTAGGAGTACGGCTGCATTTCCTACAACGCATTCAGTCACACGGACACTAACTGTGAAACTTTCTTTCATTGCCTAAATAGTTAATTCAGGAAGTTTATATTGGGTATAATTGTGTATGTACCTGAAATTCATTATTATTTTGTTTTGTATATTTTGTTGTGTATTGTTACCATTCATTTTCTATGTCAAGCTATCATAGCTGAACATAAAGTGCACTTGATTTGTGAAAGTGAAAGTGACCAATTCGTCAGGTATGGTGACCCATACCCGAAATGTGACCTCTGCATTTAACCCATCCAGTGATTAGTGAGCACACACACAGCAAGTGGTGAACACACGTACACCCGGAGCAGTGGGCAGCTATCGCTGAAGCGCCCAGGGAGCATGTAGGGGTTAGGTCAAGGGTGCCTTGCTCAAGGGCACCACAATCGTTACCCGCCGGCCCTGAGGATCGAACCGGCAACCTTCTGGTCACGAGTCCGACTCTCTAACCATTGGGCTACCATTGCCCCAAATTGATTTCCATTTATGATCTTGCATTGAGTGTTTATTTCCCTCATCTTGCTGCAACGTTGGCTCCCGAGCGAATTTAGACTTCTGATTTGGCCTAATGCGAATTTCTCTTATGACTGTGGTCTGATCCTGACTACTGGTGAGTTGTCATACTGTGTTAGGTGGGTTACATCAAGATCGCCCATGCCCGCTTGCAGTGAAAGCAGTAAGAGTTCCACCATTGTGGCACTGCCACAAGAAGCCTCTCTGGCCTCTACGCCCAGTACCTTCGTGATATTCTACGATCTCCACGTGTAACCAGTGTCAGCCCGTGTCTTACAGGCTACAAGCAGGTGAGACCGGTGGCTCGGTGGGCATACACAAGCAACAGCGCCTTCTCCCCCATTGCACTACTAGCATCCCAAATTCCCCCTTAGGGTGAAGTATAGGCATTACATCCATCACTAAGCATTGGCAATATGGGCTGTCGATGAACCTGTGACCTCCCCCCTGGTGGCACAACCCACCTGGGTCGTGTGCTCCCTACTCTGGCTTGTGCATTATATCCCATGTAGTTCTTCCCACTGGTGAGACCATGCTGGTGTCTCCACATGTAACCTCCCCATGCGGTAGGATATGATATGATCCTAGCACACACAAGTTCCCTACCATCTCATATGACTACTTAATCACCACTTTAAAGACTATATGCTGCAGCACAAGACAAACAAACCCTAGTGCTCTTGTTTTAGGACACATACATTTGTATTATCACCTTTAACCTTATTATTTATTATTCTCAGGTTAGAATAATCTTAAAACACTCAATTAATTAATTATTTATTTTAATTGGTTACTTTTCTTTTTATAACAAACTTTTAAAGGTATGTAATATTCAACAAATATAGTACTAAATACAATTCAAACAAAGGTGTATTCAGCTATTTGGCTTTTTTATCTTCAGCTGGGCTTCTAGAGCCGAGGATACTACAGACCATCAGTATACCCCGATGCTAGAAGCCCAGCTTGTGCTTACACATAGAGATCAATTTGCTATTTTCTGTGCCCTCTTGATATCTTCGCGTGGCTCACTTTAAAAATAAATATGCACCCTCTTGGCACCCTCTTCTCTTCTTTTTCCCCTCCGCCCCCACTACTTCATCTTTGACTTTGGAGGACTTCGTTGTATTCAATCTCAAGGTCAAGGTCTAAAGGACTACTGCAATGCTCTACTTGCTGGTCATCCTACAAAGGCTATCTAACCAATCCAGCTGCTTCAGAATAGACCAGGACGCCACGTCTTCCAACAGCCCAAAAGGGCTCATGTCACACCCCTTCTTATCTCTCATCACTGGCTACCAGTTGAAACCTGTATCAGATTCAAGTCACTAATGCTTGCTTACAGGACCAGCACTGGATCTGCATCGGCAGACTTTCACACACTCCTACACCTCATCAAGAACCCTGCGTTCAGCAAATGAGCGGCATCTTGTATTGCCTTCTCAAAAGGGCAGTAAATTGCTTTCCCGCACTTTCTCCTTCACAACTCCTTCCTGGTGGACAAGTCTTCCTAACTCAGTCCTGTCAACCACATCTCTCATAACATTCAAAAAATTAAAAAACCCATCTCTTCAGTGAGTGCTTGATGGACAAATGAGAAAAAAACCTCTCTCTTTCTCTCAACAGGCATTGGTCTGGCTTTTGTTGAAACTAGTAACTTTGTATTAGCGCCTTTTGTATTACTGCTCCAGTATGACATATCGCTTATTGCTCCCTGAACTCTCTGAAAGTCGCATTGGATAAAAGCGTCTGCTAAATGACTAAATGAAACTAATGTAAAAGTAAAATTTAAAGAAAACTCAAGACAGCACTATACATGACATCAGATATTTTATTTATACTGTAGTACATGACATAAATATTCAGACTTAAACACATTACAAAGGATTTAAAGCAGATTTTTATTGATTGAGATGAATAAACATTATCTTTAAGCTTAACATTATATTCTTGTCTTGCCACATAAGATTAGCAGGTTGTCCGTTTTAGAAACAGCAATCAAAAGCTTCTTTAGTCACATTCACAAACATCATTGTCTGTTTATTTAAACGCGCCAAATTGAACGAAAATCACAAAAATGTGTGTTTACTCTTACATATGTAAGGTTATAAAGTAAATAAAGAATATTGTTAAAGTAATATATCATACAGTGAGGTAAAAATAAATGACCGTTAATTTTTAATTATGCTAGCGAGCAGCTCTTTGAAAAACAGAGAAGGCAGGTGCTGGAGACACGCATGCACATATCAGACACACGCAATAAATGATTAGAATTGCAAATTTAATTGTGGTATTGAATGAAACTCCTGTTTAATAGCTGTCAGAAGTCGTTTTTACAGCAGTTGTCTTTTAATGTAGCATTTTCATAAATTTTCTATTTAATAACATATCTAAAGACCTCATCATGTCTCTACAACATTCTCCATGGGATTAATTCACAACATTATTTGAGGACGTGGCTAGGACGTTTCTGGAACGTTAGCAGAAACGTTTCAAAAAAAATGGAACATTGCCAAGGCATCCTCAAAATGTGGTCACAAAATAATGTCACAGTGACCAAATGAAGACGAACTGGCGGCGGCGGCAGAATGAACTGTGTTTGCTGGGTAATCACTTGACCACACAGGGCACTTTGGAAATATAATTTGTCATTAAACTAGATGAATTCAAATTATTGTGTATTTTAAAAAAGATTTCCTGCTTTTGTCTATTCACAGCATTTTTAAAACTAATAGGGGCACTCAAATAAATCATTCCAGTACAATTCAAGGTTTAAGTAGAATTGCTTTTGCATATTTCATAAGAATTTTACAGAGGGTCATGATGGACTAAAAGTTAATGTGTATAGGACGTCTTCCCACAACCGATTAACAAAAGGGTATTTATCAATGATGTATAAAGTACATCATACATGAGCAAAAGTACAAATATCTTGGCAAAAACTACTTTTTTAAAGAGGAAGACCAAAAATTCAGCTTACATAACAATTCTCCCAAACTTTAAACATGGCGGATGGGAGAAGAATTTCTGATAAATATGATTTATTCGTTTTTCAGCAACAACATAATTGTATTGCTGTTAAACTGACATGTCCGTGCTTGTGTTGAGATTCGAGTGTGCCTGACTGCACTTGCGCATTAAGATTTAACAAATGATTGGATAAGCGCCATCTCCAAAAATATACTTAAGTATATATTTTTATAAATTAGAAGAATAAGAAGTTTAATTTAAATAGCGCCTTTCCATAGCTCAAGGTCGCTTCATACAGTGCAGACAGATATGGAGGCGCAAGACCATTTAATGCCTGAAATGTTAGAAGTTATCTTAAAGTGAATGCGTGATTCCACAGGTAGCCAGTGAAGATCATGCAGTAGAGGAGTAATGTGAGCAGAACGCCTGGTGTAGGTGAGAACTCTACCTGCTGAGTTTTGAACATACTGTTACCTTGCTATGAGTTTTTTAGGGAGACCAAGAAATAGAGTATTGCAATAATCCAGACGTGATGTGATTAATGCATGAATTAAGATTTCAGTATCATCTAGAGTGAGAGAAGATAGAAGATGTGCAATATTGCGTAGATGGAAAAAGAGTTTTTAACGACAGAAGAAATATGAGAGGCAAAAGATAGAGCTCAATCCATCAATATTTTGGATTTGTTTTTATTTAGTTTAGGAAAATTCAAGGACATCCAGTGATTGATATCCCTGATGCATGCAATAAGTAAGTCAGGCAGGGATATCCTATCAGCAAAGCAATGAAATTGAAGCCCATGCATGCGTTTGATGTCACCCAGTGGAGAAATATCGATGATTATCAGAAGTGGACCAAGAACTGAACCTTGAGGAACACCCTTTTGAGACTGGAGCAGTGGCAGATTTATACCCTTGTATGGTGATATAATATTTTCTTTCGCTGATGTAGGAAATGAGCCAGGAAAGAGCTGAACCAGTGATACCGATATGAGAATTTCATGGCAGACTGTGTCAAATGTAGAATTTATATCGAAAAAAATCAGGATGTTAATTAACCCAGAATCCATGGACAGAAGAATGTCATTAACCACACGAAGAAGGGCAGTTTCAGTGCTATGTGGTGAGAATAATCCTGAGTGAAAAGGTTCAAAAAGGCCATTAGCATTTAGGTAAGATTTCAATTGTCAAGCCACAACTTTTTCAAGAATTTTTCTTAAGAATGGTAAATTTGAGATTGGCCTGTAATTGTTCATATTTAGATGGTCACTGAAGCCATTTATAATTCTGCTGGAACAATGGCAGATGCTGAACTACAGTTTATCATAAGTGTTATGAAAGGTTCAACCTCAGGAATACACATCTTAAGCAAAACAGTCGGTGTAGGATCAAGCTGGCAGGATGTTGAATTAGACTTCACAATTAGGTCAATTATGGCAGCAGAAGTAGTTAGAGTCAAAGCAGAGAGAGAGTTTGTTGAGTGAGCATTGAGGGCTGTACGGTAGTGGAGCAAATGTTCTTTCAAAGCCAAGGAGTGCACAGTGAGTCCAGATTTCCTGTACAGTCTTTCCAAGCAACGTCCTATAGCTTTCATTGGTTAGAGTTCCGTAGTAAACCAGGATGAAACATGTGCAGATGGAACCAGACTAGTTTTAACAGGAGCATGTTTCTCAAGTAACATTACAACGCTGGTATTTATAGAAATACATAGCTAAATGTCAAAGTAACATTTATACATTCAATACCAGAGAACTGTTGGTATGTACACATGTATCTGAATGCATTTTTAGGAAATGTTCTTTATCACATATTTTTACCGATTTACGCTGTCCTACCTCGACTATTTTGGCCAGGGACAAGACCTTGCCATCAAACCAATGTCTGCTGGGTAGGAAACATGAATGCAATTGGAACGCGTGTGAAGCAATTTCGCAAACTATATATATGTTGTTAGTAACATTCAGTTTATTGCACAGATCGGTCGATTCGCTTATATAAGGCGTTAATTGCGGATAATTTTTATGTTGCCTCGATCTATGATTGATTAGGGTAGGAATTGCATAAATGGTTTGTCATGCCATTTTGCTGTATACTAAACCTATTCACTGATCCATCAATGTTTCATGCCAAATCACTATATTTCCTAAAATGTTCTGCAATGTTCTGCAAGATGCAGTTTCTTTCCAAAACGCTATAAGTGCCGAACCTAAACTTTTTAGCCTAGTTGCAATATGTCCTCTTGACCAATCAGAATTTGCTCGTAAGTGGTATTTGTATGCATGTTATTTTTAAATTTGTTGTTTGTGGTGGAAAATATTGAAACATGAAATTTTAAATATTTATTTTATTTTACTATTTAGTTTGTTACTATTTATTTTATTTGGCTGTTATTTATTTCATGCATTTGCATTTATTTGATTTATATTAATTTATAGTATGAGTCCCTGATGTCATATGTTGCATGTTCTCTGGTTTGTTTGTTTTTAAAAAGAAATAAACCAACAATTAAAAAAAATTCAAATAAAATCTTTGATAAGATTTAAATTTATAATCGACAATATTGTTGTTTCATTTAACAATCATTGTTTAACATGTTCAGACTGAGCCAACAGACCATTTTAACAGGATAAATTGAATATTAACAAAATGTATGGGTCTTCGTAAAAAAAAATTCATTTAAATGAAAACTATTAAAATGGATTTATAGAGTTTTGGAAGAGAGCTCTTCATTTTCAGATGTTGTTACTCTGGGTTCAGAACATGGTCTCATCTTCCAGTTCTCCCTGCCATGGTGACAGCCGTAGGATATGACCTCGACTTACACAAGGGTCAAATGTGGTCGACTCCAGTGAGCTCAGCGAACCCATGACAGACCCCGTCCCTTCAAAGGCATATGTTTTCAGAGTGTCAAAAGGTGGCACATGTGAATCTTCATCTGCCTCAGCCAGACGGTCGAGAATAAACTGTTGAAAGACCTCATCCTCGGGTCCGATCAGGTGAGAGTGGCGCAAAGACATGCGGATGCTAGCTGCAACATCCTCCCTGTGGAGCCTGTGCTCTCGACGGCGTTGATTTTGCCTCAAGGGAACATTTTGGCAGGACTCTGTGTCTGGTCTGGCGAAACTCATCACTTTCTCCGAAGACTCTTCTGTCTCCAGCTCTTGCATAGCTAGTTTCTTTGTATGTAGCATCTTGTATTTTTGCAACGCTAGAATTATTGTAGACAGCACTGCAGAACAAGCCAAAGAGAGAATGGTTATACAACAATTTTAGGTAAATAATAAATTATACATTTAATCAATGTTGGGTAAATGGATGGATGGAGTAAGTTTTTTTTATATTTTTATTTAGCCTTGTTGTGCAAGCACTGTTGAGCTTGTGCAGAGGCAGCAGCTTTTGCCAGAGGGGAACTGGAATCCTCTGGTTGTTCCTGGGTTCTTCTGAGTTTTTTTTTCTCGATTGGAGTTTTGGGCCACCATTTTAATACTGTTTTGCACTATTTGCCTAGCCGGGGGGGGGCTGCTTTAGAATTCAGAAGTTTTACATAATTAATATTGCATATAGGAATTTATAGTCCGTTTATTATTTGACCTGTGGTTCTCATTCCTTTATCTTAAACGTGTGCTTTCACTGTGCGTGTGTGCAAGTATGTTTGCGTGTGTGTGTCTATGTCGATGTGTGTAAGTATGTATGCATATTGTATGTGTGGAGCATTTGTATGTCTGTCTTTTGTGTTTTCAACTTTTTCTTGTTCTTACAGGTATATGACTTCAGTTGTTTTACTTGTAGTCAATATGTCTCTTGAACAGTTGATTTTTGTTTAACAATGAAAATTGTAAAAAGCGCTATATAAATAAATAAAGTTGAGTCATAATAATTACACATTAGCCTATTTCGTGAAAGCGACATGTTCTCTCAACAGATGGACATAGGTAAGATGTAATGTTCTCATTGGTGAACCACGGCCCGCTGTACGGTAGCCAACATCAGCACAGACAGTCAGCATCTTAATAAGGTCAGAATAGATTTTTGGACTTTCCTTCGGAATCGTGGTGTTTCAGATGAAGATAATCAATGAATGATGCTGGACAAGGTAAGTCTTCTGAATTGTGTTCATACAAACTGCCTACAAATTTGCAATAAGATATTATACATATCAGTTTATCAATCAAAATGATCAAATTGAACTCATTATGAAAGTTGCATGTCTTTGAGAAAAACATGTCCCGTAGTCATGTGTTCTGCCGAGTGAACTGACTGATTGGGAACGTTGAGTTATGCATGTAACTACTGTTCACAGAAGGAGGGAAACGAGGTAATACACATCTTGGCCCTGCGCAGTCGACAGTTCATCGAAGAGGTGGACTGAACAAAGGAAATGACACATGCGCCTGCATTTATATTCTGTGTCATCGTGCGTCTTTTGCCTTTTCTGGCATGAATATAGTAGTCTTCAGTGAGATAGTGCAAGAGCGCGATATCCCATAGAAATGTGTTGTACCTCGTTTCCCTCTTTTTGGGAACAGTAGTTAAATGCATAACTCAACGTTATGGAGAGCAACACATCATTAGCAAAATACTTTAGCTCTTTTATTACCTTATTTAATGTTATAAAATCCACTTGGTGCATAAATGTGGCTAGCTTGTGTGTACCCATTCATGTTTTAAAGGCATGGTGGGTGATCTTGTCCAGAATTTCTTTGTCATGTTGGTTGGAAATCTATTCACATCCTGATTGCAATCAAATAGTATAATGGTCAAATAATATTTTTAGAATTAAAGTTTGTCTGTATAAGGAGTATTACCAAAAAACATTCGCCCAATCAAAACGTTCTTGTCGAACGCTGTGAAGGGTCATGTGTACATTTTCAGCCAAAATTATTTGGATACCACTGCGCACCCTGTTCACGCAGACATCATACGTCATCAGCGCGCTCATGTCCGCTGTGTCAATGTAGGGAGAATGGCGGACCATCAGAAACAATCAAACTTTCCTGAGGAACCGACAACAAGTAAATCTAAAAAACGAAAGTCAGTTTTTGAAAAGGCAGGTATGAAAAAACGTCTGGATCATAAAAGATGAAAAACTTTTACACAGTTCAGCTTTTACACGATGGATACAACTCTGGCATACACATGGTCTGAAAGATGGTACTATGGTTGTTCTCTTTCTTTTGTATAGATATGTATATGCTTTGAGAAGAATTTAATGGATTTAGTTTAATTAGTTACGTGGATTTACGAAATACATTCATGTGTTTGGAAGAGGCATGGCTTTGGACAGCGAATCGCATAGAGGGTGGGATTCAAGTTTCCGTGCTAGCAGGCTAAAGTTAGCACCTTTCGAAATCAACCACTCCCCCTTTAAACTATTTAATCCAAATATGTGACATTAGCAACTGTAGTAGTTAATCATAAAAATAAATAATAAAAACTTTCATTTTTGGATCCACTGTCTTTTCAACATCGTCAACACATTTTGGACACGTAACAAGGTAATGTAGATTAGATGGCAATGATTAATTACATTCCTGTGCTTTTGCAGGAATGATGAGGAGCAGTCTGATTAAAGGCCAGTATTACTTTGTTACTTGTTACTTTGTTACTTTGTTGGTTGTGGTTTGGGGGGGTTCATTTGTTGGTGCTGTGTGGGTCTGGTTTGTCTTGTTTTGTGGTCGATGTAAGACAACACAGGAATAAAGTTACATTATGCGATTACTATTTTTCCCTGGTTGTTCCTCTGTTGTCTTGTGTCGATCGCGGAATGGGACCTGGTTGGACCTGCACGGTTTCGGCAGGCGGGAATTCCTGGGTCGCGGCTTGTGGGATCTCGCTGTTCTTCGTGGACCTTTGCTCTGTGGCTTTTGCTCGGAGTCACTCAGTGCAGCTATGACACATCAGAGGAGAGATCTGGCTCTCCCGGCTGAGCCTGGTTTCTCCCAAGGTTTTCTTTTCTCCATTTATTCATCATTGGAGTTTGGGTTCCTCACCTCAGCAGGGCAGTGTTGGCACCGGGAGACTACATATATTCATTCATTTATTTATTAGATATTATTTATTAGAATCATCTTGCTTGGTCTATAAACGCCATGCACTGTGCTGTGTTTTACCTGTCTGTGTTTTCGGTTTTTCTTATTTTCTCCTGTAAGGGTGCTTTGAAAGAAAGCACATTGTAAAAAGCGCTATATAAATAAAAATGTATTGAAAAAATTAAATAGTCAGTTAATAACAATAACAGTTGTAGCCATGCTTACAGGTCAATGTTTTTCATGTTGTGAGTTACATGTTTTGATGTATTCACCTAAAGTAGCAGCATAGAATGTTTTCACCACTTCCACACTTTTCCCAAGATAATAAAGTCCCATGGGCAGGTTAACAATATTTGTTTGTTGAAATTAATTTGGGTTAACCTAACCCTACCTGGGACGGTTTGCAGCCGAGTGCGAAGCGGCTGTGATGAGAATCAGCACCTCCAAATCTGAGGCGATGGTTCTCAGTCGGAAAAGGGTGGCTTGCTCACTTCAGGTAGGTGGAGAGTTCCTGCCTCAAGTGGAGGAGTTCAAGTATCTGGGGGTCTTGTTCACGAGTGAGGGAAGGATGGAACGGGAGATTGACAGACGGATCGGTGCAGCTTCTGCAGTAATGCGGTCGCTGTACCGGTCTGTCGTGATGAAGAAGGAGCTGAGCCGCAAGGCGAAGCTCTCGATTTACCGGTCAATCTACGTTCCCACTCTCACCTATGTTCATGAGCTGTGGGTCATGACCGAAAGGACAAGATCCCGGATACAGTCGGCCGAAATGATCTTTCTCCACAGGGTGGCTGGACGATCCCTTAGAGATAGGGTGAGAAGCTCGGTCACTCGGGAGGAGCTCAGAGTAGATCCGCTGCTCCTCCACATCGAGAGGGGCCAGCTGAGGTGGTTCGGGCATCTTTTCCGGATGCCCCCTGGACGCTTTCCCGGGAAGGTGTTCCGGGCATGTCCCACCGGGAGGAAAACTCGGGGAAGACCTAGGACACGCTGGAGGGACTATGTCTCCCGGCTGGCCTGGGAACGCCTCGGTGTCCCCCGGAAGAGCTGGAGGAAGTGTCTAGGGAGAGGGAAGTCTGGGCATCCCTGCTTAGACTCCTGCCCCCGCGACCCGGACCCGGATAAGCGGTAGAAAATGGATGGATGGAAATTAATTTGGATGTCACCAGCATGCCGATCAGTGTTTCCTTGAGTTGGGCTATTGACTCTTAAAGGTCTTCTATTTTACTATTTAGATTTCTTCAAATAATTTAAGTAGGTAGACTTCCAAAAATACTGTAACAGTAGACCAGAAGCAAGAACCATACATTACCGACAGACATACTTTAATAACTTCAAAATATTACTTTCAGACCAAGCAGATCAAGTGATAGCTGGGGCCCGTTTCAATAAGGAAGTTCAACCAACACCGAGTTTAAATCTGAACTCTGAGTTGATTTACTCAGAAAATCGCTACTCTGAGGTTTCCGTTTCAGACCAGCTGATTTGAGTTAGTTCAATCCACTCTGAGTAACTTCAGCCTGGATTACGCGCGTGCTCCATGGCTATAAAAAGCCATCATCAATTGAGTAAAGATAGCACAATTCACCATGGCAACGGCACGTGACATAAAGCGCTCTGTTTATTTCTCGCCAATCGAATTGGAGGTACTGTTACAAGCGTACGGTGAATATGAGCACATATTTAGAAAAAAGAGCAACACAACTGCAGCAGCAAAAGAAAGAGAGTTGCCGTGGGAGAGAACTGCTTCGCGTGTTGATGCGCAAGTTTATATGTCAATCACTTTTATATTTATTTTGTGGAAACTGTGAAAATAGGAATTATATTTAACTCTCTCGCTCTCATGTAGGTGCTATCCTTCTGCAATAAAAAGATCTTGGCAGCAGCTGAATATGAAATACAATATCATCATTCATTCAGGAAAGTTTAAAGAAATAAAATGCTCTTTCTAGTAGGATGCCTGATTGGGAAATGTTAAATATACTTCTTAAAACGTGCCTCACAATTCTCTATCGACATAAATGTAACTCTCTGCGAATTAATGCAGCTTCCTCATATACGGGTTCCTGAATAAACGGACATGCCATTTTAGAACGCAAGGTATGTCAAACCCGCGACCACGGGGGTATAATAAGGCGGGGGGTTGCGCCTAGATCTGTGTACGCTGAACAGGCACTTGCACAAGCTGGCTTTCAGAATGCTCATCCAGAAGCTCATCCTGATGTCTATCAGATGTAAGGATTGGTTCATGGCAATCGACATGTCTCGATTCTAGTCTAGTCAGGCATATCAGTTTCGAGGGTCAGGCATATCAGTACAGAGTCCTCCCTTTCGGTCTGTCCCTGTCCACAGAAGTCTTTACGAAGATCTTGGACGCCGCTCTCACTCTCCTCAGGGACAGAGGCGTGCGAGTACTAAACTATCTCGAAGACTGGCTTATCTTGGCACACTCTTGAGATCTGTTGTGTACACACAGGGACATGGTGCTCCGGCACCTAGGCCGATTGGGACTACAGGTCAACCGAAAAAAGAACATACTTTCCCCTGTGCAAAGCATCCTCTTTCTCGGTATGGAACTCTTCTCTGTCTCCATGGTTGAGACCATTACTCAGGCTAGGGCCCCGGCCACGAGGCGGCTATATGCCTATAAGTGGCGCCTCTTCTCATCCTGGTGCTCTTCACGCAGAGAAGACCCACGGAGTTGCTTGATCGGGAACGTATTGTCCATCTCCAAGAGAGACTCGCGACTAACCTCTCCACTTCCACTCTGAAAGTGTATGCAGCCGCGATTGCCGCTCATCACGACTCAGTTCCTGGAAAGTCTCCTGGACAACACGACCTGATCATCTGGTTCCTAAGGGGCGCGAGGAGGCGGAATCCACCTCACCCGCGCTCCATACCCTCTTGTGGTCCTGGCGGGCCTTAAGAGGCCCCCCTTCGAGCCCTTCAGAGACGCAGCTCTTCCTCAGTTAACGATGAAGACTGCTCTCCTGATAGCGCTCGCTTCCATCAAGAGGGTAGGGGACCTACAAGCATTCTCCGTGTCCCCTGATTGCCTAAAATTGGGTCCTGCGACTCTCACGTGATCCTGAGATCCCGGCCTGGCTACGAGCCCAAAATTCGACCACTTCCCGTCGGGACCAGGTGGTGAATTTACAGGCGCTCCCCACTGGGGAGGAAGACCCAATCCCATCCGTGTTGTGTCCAGTACGTGCACTGCGCCTCTACTTGAACCACACGCAGAGCCTCAGGAGCTCTGATCAGCTCTTTGTCTGTTTTGGAGGTCACCAGAAGGGGAGGGCTGTCTCCAAAACGAGGGGAGCAATGCACTGGATTGTAGACCAATCCCAGATTCGCACTGGCACAGGGCGCCTCTCTGGCAGACATCTGCAGAGCTGCGGGTTGGGCTGCGCCCAACACCTTTGCAAGGTTTCACAACCTCCGTGTCGGACCGGACCGGTGTCAGTCTGCGTCTTGCATGGCAAAATGATTCAGTGATTCATTCATCAAGACACTTGCTTCGTTCTTGAATGAATCAACAGTTTTGAACAAGTTGTTTGAATGATTCACTGACACAAAATAATTGGCGTCACCAAATGGCCATTTAAGTCAGATTCAAAGTAAGCCTTAAAATTTTCTTTATAAGCATTGCTTTAAATGCAATTTGTTGCACATTGATTGAATTAATTCCAATATTAAAAAATATATTTTGTTGTTACTACAGTAAACGTTGCTATAATTACTATACACTAGTTGTTTTAAACCTTACCACTTTAAATATTAAAGTATACAACAGCATTTGCTAAAACTTATTCAATAACTACAGTTTAAGATGCGATTAATTAAAAATCACAATTTTAACCCAAGCTTTTGTTATATAAGGGGGAATCGTATTCACACGAATTGAAAACGCCCTTATTACTGAGAATACATCTGTTATTGACACCATCCCCAGCGAACGCCAGGTTCTGGAATGCACTTATCTTTTGTCTAACGACATAAATAGGCTGAATACCGCCTCCATAAAAAAATATATCAACGACTACTTCTCCAGCCCCGCCCACTGGTTCGCGCATTAAAGAACCAGTGGCAAGCAATAAACAAACATGCCGTTAAAGATAGGTAAATATTGTGCCATCCCTGGTTGTGGAAGAATACAGTTGCTGCAAAACCATTCCGATATTAGGAATGTGGGGGTTAAAGTTTATATTTACGGTCGCTGCAAAATCTTTCCGATATTAGGAATGTGGGGTTAAATTTTTTTTTTAACAAGGAGCGTTTGCTCGTTTCATTTCTCCGAGGATTCCTTCGTGAACAAGGCACAGGTCGACACTGAATTTGTGGAGAGTTTAAAATTAAAAAGCAGTATTGTGCCTTCAATATTGGATCCGATAGGAATGGCGCAGCAATCTTATGTGAGTAAAACATTTCTGTACTATGCGTCACTAGGCTTTGTTAGAGATCACTTGATGTGCCCTTAGCACTATTCAGACCTCTAGTCATTTGTAGTAATTGCAGATGTTGTCTGTGATCTTAAGTCCGTGCGAATCGCCATCTCTGTGATTTGGTGGGCTCATATATAATTTTCCAAGGTTTATACACCGTTTGCCAATAATGGAGGCTGCTTTGAAGTGTTTTGGTGTTATTTCGGTTGGTGGGTGATATCCATAAGTTACCGGGAGTCTCCCGTTTGTTTGTTTATCATGGAAACTTTCGTAACATTTGAGACCCGCGATCATGGTTATCTTTTGTCACCGGTCTCAAATGCTGACTGGTACGGTCATATATCATTAAACGCAATACAACTATAGGCTATACAAACTATTAGGGCTTTAGTCAAGTCCACTGTTGTCGAGTCCAAGACAAGTCCAAGACCAGAACCAGTCGAGAAAGTCGTTTTCGGATCACAAGAATATTGATATATCAATGTTTTGTTTTGAAGGAGAAAATAAAACATATATTGCTGGACTCGAACGAGACTGAGTAGAACATTTGTCGAGACCAATGACCAAGTCCGAGACAAGTCCGAGTGCAAATACCAACGAGTCCAAGACAAGTCAGAGACCATAAAAAAAACGCCTCGAGACCGGACTCGAGTACTAACAGCACTGCAAACTATACGCAAAGCTTTGCCATCACATCCGGGAAATAAGTCAGTAAATCTGAGTAAAATCATCCCGTGCGAATGCGTCACATGAAATACTGATGTGGGGATGCCGTTTCTAAATCACAGTAAGTCTCCAGATAGTACATATGCACTGCGAAAACTGTGAATGGTGCTAATGTGTAACCTAAAGTAACGTCCAAATTAACAGAAGCCTCCAACTAAGCAAACTGCTATCCAATCAAATCAGGGCGTTTACTTCCAAGTGTCTTCAATGTGGCACACCCATTAAATCCGAGCGTTTGCAGAGCTGGTCTCAAAACCTGGGTAGAAAATAGCCTATTACTTATTGATTTTGATGTTTTGATGGAAAAACTACGTGAACGATATAAGTAGACCTCATATAACAGTATAAAACAATAAACAACCAGCTTTTCTTGGGTGGCACCCCACCAGCGGCTTGCCGCCGCTGGATCTCTGTTGGTTCAGCAGTGGCAAACTGGGCAGCACACTGGGCAGCATTGAGCGGCTTGACACAGACGGACCACCACCGGGACAATATTGGCATGCCGACCATTCCAAAAATGCTGTCGGTCTGCCAGCTTTTTTTGGGTGGCACGCCACCAGCGGCTTGACGAAGCTGGACATCTGTGGCAGACTTTTTCCAGTTAAATCAAAAGGCTATTAATTTGCACATTAATGATAATTTAATGAAATTTAATAGTTTATGTAGTATATTAATCCCGTATGTAGCCTAAATGCTGCTTGATTAATGGGTGTGCTGCCAGCTGGACATTCGTGTGGCATTCAAACACTGTAGCGGAGGGAGCCATGGAAATGGGGCGGCACCAGGAACAGACAAGCAGCAAGCTTTGTTTCTGGCGGTTTTCTTCAGTGTTTTCAGGTAAGTTTAGTCACTCAAATCACACAAATACCACTCATCCACATATCTCACAACATTAAAAAAACTACTTAAAACCCAACTCTTCTGTGAATACCTGACAGACAAAAAAAACCCTTTCTCTCTAGCTTTTGTTGAAACCAGTAACTTTGTATTGGCACCAAATGTATTATGGCTCCTGTATGACATGTCGGTTGTTGCTCCCTAACTCTTTGTAAGTCGCTTTGGATAAAAGCGTCTGCTAAATGTAAATGTAAATAATACACGATTAATAAACGATTAATTAAAAGAATAATAAATTATTGTTGACACTTTTATTACTTGTAATTGACACGTATCTTTTGAATATTTACTTTTTTTTACCTTCTGCAACTTACATGGAGCACAGAAATGTGCTGCAACTAATTCAAGCGTGTTTTAATGTTTTATCATTAACAGATATGGTCGAAAAGTTGTTCTCTGAATTCATGATTGACAAAGTAACACATTGAGAAGAACATCGAGATTTCAACATTTCTACAAGGAGTTACAGAGAGGCAGAATTAAGGTGAGTTAAGAAAGCTAAAATCATAACATCACCTCATGTACTTTTTTTACAACATCTATTTACCACACATTTTCTATTATTTTTATAGTTATTTTAAGGGTTTTACATAAAACTTGAGTGGCATTGAATTCGCAATATTAAATGAATAAGTAAACCTAAAAAGCAAAAATTCTGTTATTTTAGCAAATATATTTTTGTATATTTTCTGAATACTATACTTTTTGATTTCAGCGTTTTGCCTTTCCTCTTGTTTGTTTTGTTTTAATGAATCTGGCACTGCATACTACATTTTCTTTACTCTGTGACAAACTGGATGTTATGGTCGTAGATTCTTCCTCGCTGATGGCCGAGCAGCAGAGGTGGAGCAGACCTCCTGTCAGAAAACATCTCTAAAGTGCTGTTAACGATATGACTAGTCAGTAAAACCACAAACATAAACACTACTGTTTAAATGTTTTTATGATTTTAGTTTAGTTTAGTTGGACAAAAATACAGTATAAACTGAAATATTGTTAAATATTATCACTATTTAAATAAGATGTATTTTATGTGAATATAGAGCAAAGTGTTATTTATTTCTGTGATGTTAGGCTGAATGTTCAGCATCATTAGTCAATTATTCAGTGTAGCATGAATTTTTCTTGAGCAGCAAATCAGCGTATTAGAATGATAAATAAGCTAAGTAAGGTCACAAAACTCTGTAATATTGGTAGTCCATCACACTGAAAGCACTCCTAGACTCTCCCAGTTTGAATCTAGATTAAAACACATATTTTTTGTCAAGGCATTCACATAACACATCTTGTAACCTTGTTCTCCAGTAATGAAAAAAAAATGCACATGGTCATCATTTGCTTGAAATAATACAAACAGCAGTTATGCTCATTCCTAGTTCTCCCTCCGAGGGATGCACATCCTAAAGTAACTAGAGATTTTTGTAGCTCCAGTTTGGATCAAGGATTACTTGTGAAGACTTCCGATGACACCAACACTCATGACGACTTCAGATGATGGCAAATATAGATGGACATATAAAATTACTAAATTTAATATATTGTATTCACTGCGTAAATTTGCAGATTTTTCAACCCACTTTGTAATGTTACAATATTGGCAATATATGTGAACAGACAATGTTTACTCTTTTCAGAGTTACTCGTATTGATATATTCCCATTTATTTGTCCACAGAACTCTGCTAGATAATGTTTTGCATCATTCAAATATTGTTAATTTACATATATTATAGATATTGTACCAGTATAAAGTGGGTTGACAATCTTTAAACTTTTTTTTTTTTTTTTTTAATAGAACATGACTTGTATTATCTTAGAGCTATTGCGATATGAACTTTGTTTGTTGCCGCATGTTTCTCAGTGTGTCATAGTCCCCTCTGGCTGATAAACTTCTGATTGATTGTAACATTGAAACATGCATTTTCCACCTTTAAAATAGTTAACCTGGGATTTCCTGTGGTAAAACCATCATGTCATGTTGCCATCAAATCATGTTTTTCATCATTTTTCAAACTAAGGTTTGTGTGGTAGCCTATAGTTTTTGAAAACCATGGGAACAGTTTATAATATGGATTACCACTATGCAAGTAAGACCATGGTTGTTTTTGGATTTACTGTGGTTTTACTACAATTATCAAAGTTATTATTGGTTTATTTTGTGTTTACTATGGTCTTACTGGAAACATGGATAACTATATACGTATGGATACAAATGAAGGTTAACTGAATGCTTCTATTTGTGTAACGTTAGTTAAAAGCATTTGATAAATGTAATGCATTTGTGTGTTTGATCTGTTAAAATAATAAATTAGCCATTGCTATTGAACATGTTTGAACCATTATTGTGTTTAAAGGGATTTTGGTTAGCTTAATTTAACAATTATGAACCGCGGGCCGAATGTTGAACGCCAGTATAGCTCAGCAGCAGACCGCCTGCATAAATATGCCGGCTGCCGCTGGTGGACTGCTGGAGAAAACGATGAGCAAAAAGCCGGTGGACCACAGTCGGTTGCCGCCAGTAGACCGCTAACTTTGCCACCGGTGGTCTGCCACTGGGCCGCTGGCCTTATTTTAGCTGGGTTGTGTGCAGTATATTACAGTTCACTAAATACAACATGTTTCATTTAGATATGTGTATTAAGAATGTTGGCCTATTTTGTCATGTGTTTATGTAACCGTGATAACCCTAGTTTAAAATAACTCCTGTCCGAGAAACCGCCCCTCTGTGTGCATATTTTAATCTTAGCTGATCCATTGCATAGACTGCACAATAAATTGTAATCTTCTGGAATATGGCACAGAAATCTATGAAATCAGAAATCTACAAAAATCACAGAATCACAGAAATCTACAAAAATTATGTTTATATTAGTGGTGGGTATAGATTAATTTTTTTAATCTAGATTAATCTAGATTAATTCCAAGATTAATCTAGATTAAAATGGCTCATTTGAATTCTGCCAAAGGCATTCAGAATATGTGTGCTACCCAAATAATGACTAAAAGTAAGTCTTTGAGAACGGGTTTCTCAAGCCAGGTGGCGCATTAGACCAGGGGCTCATCTCCTGTTTCCAAAATGCATCACAAACTGCTTGAGAAAGCTGTTCTACTATGATAATTGGTGATGAAGATTAAATTATGTTCAATAAGATGAACTTGTGTTTACTTCCGCATTAGCTAAGGGATGATTTGCGTTTAGGTGGTACTTGAGACTGGAAGAGCTCCTACAGTACATTTAGTCATTTAGCACAGGGGTTCCCAAATTTTTCAGACCACGACCCCCAATATTAGACTGCTGACGACCCGCGACCCGCGACCCCCGCCCTCCTCCCACTCCTTTCTCATCTTTGTGTTTTCCTCCGACAGCTTGTAAGGATTTGCGATTTGGTTACATACTGACACAGCTAAAACAAAAAGGAACACAATCTCTAAGCCAGGCTATTTTATTAACAAATTATGGACAAAAACAAATACATCCCATAACTGTGAAATAAAGACAGAATACGAACAAGCTGCCTGTAACACGCATACAACAATAACTTTGTATTCAGAAAAAAACGCCTAATGTGATGGATGGGCGCTGTGCGCGGAGCAAAGCAGATCGCCACCCGCAGATCATATTCCACCCGCAGATCATATTCCACGTTAAACCGTGAACTGTGTTTATTCTTAATGTATTCAGCGCGGAGAATGTCTTTTCGCATAAATACGTTGAGCCAAATTGCATGAGCTACATCCAACGCGGCTTTCGACGACTGTGGATATTCCAGCGCAACAGAAACCCAGAACTCGAACAGTTCTATCAGCGCATCTTCCATATCTGACGCCAGATTATTTTCCGTGGTTACATTAAATGGTGACTTTATCCAGTCATATTGGTCGGGAAGTTTTATTTCCAGTTTATTTTAATTATCCTAAATTTATACTCGCATCATTACTACCTTTTTTAACATATACAATTTTTTTTTTTAATTAAGTTTCTGTAAATCATTTCTATTGGGAAGCTTCTTAAAAATTAATATTCCCTGAAGCAAACCCGGCGGCTTCATAGCTGCATCCATGTTAGCACGTCACGTTTGATGCGGTAATTTCACAGTAACGTTATGTTGTGTTCAGACCAAACGCGAATGGCGTGTCAAGCGCGAGTGATTTATATGTTAATGCAAAGAGCCAATAGACCGCCCCGTACAGTGCAGTTAAGCTGGTATACATCCGCGCTAAAATATCAAGGTGAAAGTCATCATAGCTTGCGTAGTATAGACCCAGCTCCCAACCCAACTTTGAGAATAGATTAACGGCAACATTTTTTTTATCGCGCGATAAGAGTCTCAACGCTGTTAACGGCCCACCACTAGTTTATATCCATTTTAGTCAAACTGTTAAATAACGAATGAGTGCTTTTTATGACTGGGTATAGGGCTTTTATATTATTTGTGCAGGTTTTTGATGTTTGATTGTGCCTCATTCGCCCAAATCGTGCCGAAGGGTGTCCTATCATGTCTTTGCATTGACTTAACATGTGAATCACTTGCGCTTATCGCTTCATTCGCATTTGGAGGGAACACACAGTAAGAAAAAGCATTGTCATCCATTCAAAAAACTAGCATCTTTCCCGTTCCGCTATTTTGGCTAAAGGTTGTAGGCTTTCAATCTTGTGTCTTTGGCTTAACCCTTCCACTCACACACAGACGCCGAGTCCCAAGAAAGGCGCTTCCTGCACCGAAAAAGTGAGACCTCGCGTAAGTGGGGCAGTACTGACGATATTTTCCCACTAAATGAAACAACAGTTTATCCAAAATGACGCTAGGTTTGCCGTTATATGTCTTCTGAAAAAAGCCGCTAAAGGGGTCAGAAAAGACACTAAATGAAAGAGCTGCACACTTAGCAACAATGTCTGGAAAAATTATGTATGTATGGAAAACTGCGTCACGGTAGTCGTGGTGGGGAGGACCCCCCAGGGTAAAATGAATATAGCGGAAACACTGTTTACAGCATATTTCTATAGCTCTAGCTGACAGAAAAGTTTTGCAGTTGCACACATTGCTCCTCCTCTACAGGAAAGTACAAGTAGGTCAAACTGTATGTTTTGAAGATTAAAGTATCAGTATCCTTATCGATATCAGCAATACTGGGCCTGTATTTAACTGGTTTCAGGTCAATACCAAATTTTGCAGTATTTCCCACCCCAACAGCAGAGTAGAGGTGGAGCTACCTGTGGTTTCGAGATGTGAAAGAAGCTGCATATTCAGACCCACGTCTGCACTTTGATGAAATGGGGGCAATACTTAAGTGCATATAAGAGAGATTTAAACTGAAATATTGATCTTGTCAGACTGGTATTGACACATTACCAAAACCAGTGTTTGTTTTAATGGTATCAATATTAGTATTGATCTGCCCAGGCCTATTGGACACTAATAGCCTAAAGTGTTGAAAACACTGAAGTAGTTATTTAACTATACACAAATATCAGCAAATCAACAGAAACTAAGAAATAAAAAACACATGTTTGGCTTACTGAAATTACTTCTCATTAACAAGCAAGTAAAGTAACATTATTTGTATTTCCTTACCTACAAGTGCAATTATACACACAGCCACACTTAGCGCTGTCAGTATACTGACATCCATAGAGACTTGGGCTTTCACACCACCGGATGGACAGTGACCTGCAGGCTGGCACATACACACGATGATGGTAAGTGTATTGGTACTAGACAGGATAGGTGAACCATTGTCTCTGATAACCACAGGAAGATGATACTGCATACGATCATGTCGGCTAAAGGTGCTTCGTCGAGCCAGGATGACAGCTGTGTTATCTGTGAAAGATATTATTATCGAATTACAATAGAATTGTATACTTAAAAAATTATACTGCCAAGTGTGACATCCTACAGACATTCTTGGGATTTTTATAAAATTTTATGAATCAGTTTTAAGCCCGTACCTGTAAACAAAGAGCTGTTATATAGTAGGTAGTCAAACAAAATGCCCTTTACTGCCATGTGTAATGAAACTGTGGGTGGCAGCAACAAATTTGACCTCTCACATGTGGAAGTCATTAGCAAATTTACCACCAGATGGCGCAAAGGGACGGTTGTAATGGCTGCATATTAGTTTGTAAATTATGATAAAATAATGAAATATTGGGGATCAACGATTGGTACTACTACTAAAAATAGCTTAATAAGGAAATATAATATTTCAGCATTTTAATTTAAGCTGACTGCTAATAGTACATACAGTGTAATAGTACAATGATAGCGGCACTTGTCTATTTACTGTACACTACTACCCAGCATTTTGGATAATTACACATTAAAGAGATGTGAAAATATAAAGTGAAATAAAAACGAAAATGTGGATTTCTCTGTTACTTGGATTGTATACATAATGGGTAACATATCCTAGAGTTGTAATTGATTCCCGTTTGTCAATATTGTGACCACATTATTTATTTTAAAATATGCGTGGCCTTGCACTACTGTGCCACCGCTTAGGGCACATCATCCGATCACATTGTAAAGCTGTTTAGTAGTTGTAACGTTTAAGGCGAAACGCACAATGATGCTTGATGCATGAGGACTTTGACGAGACGCGCCTCCCATTTGGTAGACGTGTGAAAGCACCAGAGACTCGCAGTTCAAAAACACGCAAGAATAAACAATTCTTAAGACATAGTAGAAACACACTAAAACTGCACATCTAATAGAGCAACGTGGTGACCACGGATAAGGTAGCCTGTATGAACACTGTAAGGTGCTTTAGTGGACGCTAGATATAGTGCCAACATCACAAAACTGTAACCGGTATGTTCGCGGCTGTGTGTGACACGGGACCTGAATGACAGGATCGTTGGATAAGTGTTGCGGTAAATGTTCACATAATGACAGGTCGCTTAAAATTAGGGATGAGCGAGTACAGCATTATCTGTATCTGTATCTGTTAACCATATGAATTATCTGTATCCGTATCCGTACTAGGACTGGGCCTGGCCTAACCATGAAATGGGCGGGATTTAACCCGGAAATTGGGTCGGGTTGTCTTGAGATGGGCGGGGCTTTAACCGGTACGTTATTTTAAGCATGCAATTGATATGGGTTGATCAGAAATTGTTATATTTAATGCTGATTAGAAAAATATTTACATGACAGCATCAGCATTGAGCTTCAGATCAATGGTTTTGATCACGATGACAAACGAACTATATACAGAATAAGTTTTGCAACAATGAATACAACACATGCGGTTGCAATTATGAAGTAAAATGTAATGAACAAGAGTTTTCATCTCAACATAACTTTATTTTTTTAAGTTTTAATTAAAAACTGGTTAGAGCCAGCTGACGGTTTAAAAAAGACAGGCAGAGACGCAACGCGAGTCGCATTCTACCAAGCACCACGTCTGAACAAACCCCACGTTTACCAAACTCTACTGGTTAATAAGTAAGTACTACAAACCGAAATAAAAAAACAAACCTGAAGCTGAAGAAACCCTAAACGTTAACGGAAAAGACCCGCGAACCTGAGTGACTGAGGGAGAGACAGAGAGAGAGAGAGCTGCGAACACAGTCAGCAACACAATACATCTGTATGTATGTAGGGGAGGGGCGTATGGAAGCAAATAAGAGACATAATGTTTTGAAATTTAACAGCCTATGAATACTTGATTTTGAATTATTTTACTTTGGAAACCATGTATCTGAATTTATTTGTTTCGAATTTACCTCTATGAAATTTAAATATGAAAATTCTTGATTTCCAATTTAAAAACCTGAATTTAATGCTCACAAATTCAGATACAAAAAAAATCAACTTACAGAATTTCAGATAAAATACATTCAGATTGATCAAATTTGATTGCTCTTATTCAGATCTCAAATTTCAAGTTAATACTTTTCAAAGAAAACATATGTCTAATTCGACTGCTCAAATTCAGCCTACTTTTCAACACTAATAGAGGAAAACCATCACAACCCTAGGTTCTTATTTAACACCGTGGTTAAATTAACAAAAAATAAGTCGTCATCGACGTCAGATTCTGATTATCAGCATAACAGTGATGAATTTATGAACTACTTCACGAGTAAAATCCAAGATATAAGAGAAAAAATTATAACAATGCAACCTGTAGTGAAATCCGCTGAACAAACTAACTACAGCACCCCTAAGGAGAAATTGCAATTATTTTCTACAGTAGATCACGATGAACTGTCTATAATTATTAGATCATCTTAATCATCAACATGCATGCTAGACCCTATACCTACAAAACTACTGAAAGAAATGCTCCCAGAAATTATAGATCCTCTTCTTAGTATTATTAACTCATCTCTGACATTAGGACATGTGCCTAAAGCATTTAAGGTGGCTGTTATAAGGCCTCTTTTAAAAAAAACCAAACTTGACCCTAAAGAACTAGGGAATTACAGGCCTATATCGAATTTACCTTTTATATCTAAAGTTCTGGAAAAAGTAGTTTCAACTCAATTATGCTCCTTCCTCCAAAGGAATGACATTAATGATGAATTCCAGTCTGGATTTCGAGCATGTCACAGTACAGAGACTGCTTTGATCAGAGTTACAAATGATCTGCTTTTAGCGTCTGACCGTGGCTGTATTTCGTTATTGGTGCTGCTAGACCTCAGTGCTGCATTTGACACCATTGACCACAGCATACTTCTACATAGACTCGAAAATTACGTCGGCATTAACGGAATAGCATTGAAATGGTTTAAGTCTTATTTATCCGACCGTTTTCAATTTGTAGCAATAAACAATGAGGTGTCCCGCAAATCACAAGTCCAGTACGGTGTACCACAGGGCTCAGTCTTGGGACCCCTGCTCTTCGCATTATACATGCTACCTCTAGGAGATATAATAAAGCGACACGGAATTAGCTTTCACTGTTATGCTGATGATACTCAACTTTATATTTCCTCGATGCCTCATGAAACCCAGCAGTTTCATCGAATAAAGGATTGCATAGTTGACTTAAAAATGTGGATGAGTAACAATTTTTTACTACTAAACTCGGACAAAACAGAAGTGTTACTTACTGGACCGAAAACTGCTATGCGTAACAACCAAGAATACTGCTTAACGATTGACGGATGCTCCATAAAATCCTCGTCATCAGCTAAGAATCTTGGCGTTGTATTCGACAGTACTCTCTCATTTGAAAGCCATGTCGCAAACACCTGTAAAATTGCATTTTTCCATTTTAAGAATATATCTAAATTACGTCATATGCTGTCACTGTCAGATGCAGAGAAATTAATTCATGCATTCATGACATCAAGACTAGATTACTGTAATGCACTTCTAGGTGGTTGCCCTGCGGGCCTATTACAAAAACTGCAACTGGTTCAAAACGCGGCAGCTCGAGTTCTTACACGTACAAAAAAGTATGAGCATATAACCCCGGTTCTGTCAACCTTGCACTGGTTACCTATAAAGCATCGCATTAACTTTAAGATCTTGCTTATTACCTATAAAGCCCTACATGGTCTAGCGCCGCAGTATTTGAATGAACTTCTATTGTATTACAGACCTCCACGTACATTACGCTCTAAGGGGTCCTGTCAGTTGGTAATACCTAGAATTTCAAAATCAAGTGCAGGTGGTAGATCCTTTGCTTATCTAGCGCCTAAACTTTGGAATATTCTTCCATGCACGGTCCGGGAGGCAGACACACTCTGTCAGTTTAAATCTAGACTAAAGACTCATCTTTTTAATCTTGCATACACTACACCTCCATAATATTAATCCTCAGGGGATTTAGGCTGCATTATTTAGATCAACCGGAACCAGGAACACATCCAACAACAAATGATGTACTTGTTGCATCAAAGAGTGCAGAACAGTACTCTACTCTCAGCCAGTCTTGTCTCTTTGTTCCAAGGTTACCGCAGGATGCAGTTCATGCCCAGACCTGATGGCAGAGCTGAGAATGGGAAGCGGTGACCTGACAAGTGCTAAGAGGATAGAGCTGGATAAAGGACGCGACTACTTTGTTTTTCCTACAACATTTCAAATGCTATTAGATTGTTAATGATAATCTTTAATCCTTAATTTTTATATTTTTACTAAGCCTTGTTGTGCAAGCACTGTTGAGCTTGTGCAGAGGCAGCAGCTTTTGCCAGAGGGGAACTGGAATCCCCTGGTTGGGCCTGGGTTCCCCTGAGGTTTTTTTTCTCGATGGGAGTTTTGGGTTCCTCACCACCGTTTGCATATTGTTTTGCACTATCTGCCTGGCCGGGGGGGCTGCTTTAGAATTCATACTTGTATTAAATGTGTCTCATGTACAGCTGCTTTGGAACAATGAAAATTGTAAAAAGCGCTATATAAATAAAGTTGAGTTGAGTTGAGTATTGCAGTAGATCTGTTTCTATGAATTAGTTTGATGATTGTCACCATTGTTGATGTCTAAGTGTGTCAGTAAAGCTTCTTTCAGTAAAATGCTTGACACCAAATTTAACCATTTTAAATGATCTCTTTCTTTGTCAGTGCATAGAAACACCACTACAAGCATTGAAAGAGAATTAAGTAGACATTTCTTGTACCCATGTACACAGTAAACATTTCTGTACAAGTGTTAGAACATATAATAATGAATGACACATAATTAACATGTTACACCACAGCAACCAATGTACACAATGTGCGTAGTGTACACATAATAATGATACATAATTTAGATATAACCACACAGCAGCAACTGTGCACACAATGGGCCTCATTCATGAAACAGTAAATATAAGAGTAAATTTTGAGTACTTTGCACATAAAACAGACCTTCCTGAAATCTATCCTCTGGATTCACAAATACTTCACAACTGTGAGATCTCATACATTTACATTTAGGCACTTGGCAGAAGCTTTTATCCAAAGCAACTTACTTTGCTTTATCCTATACATTTTACATAGGTTTTTGCAATCCCCTGTGATCGAACCCACAACCTTGCGTTGTTAACACAATGCTCTTACCACTGAGCTACATGAAAGCTAGTAACATACACACATAGTAAAATGTGTGTATGTTAAGGAATTTCTATCATTCGTAAAGACGGGCACATGCACGCTCACTAGACATTTGCATAATCCCAACCGATGATTTTACAGCTACCCCTATGACGAATCTAGGGATGCTGGATTCCTCTGGACTTTATTCTCTGGTTTGGCTACATTATATTGCATGAATGCAAAAGAGACTAATAGGTTATATGCTTACCAATAAATTAATAATTAAGTGTTTTTATCCAGCTAAAATAATAATACCTGGTGCTCTTCTGAAAACAACCAGCTGGTGTAACTCATGAAATATCATTACGATACATAGTGCATCAAAATGCAGTATCATTAGTTTGTTTAAAATACAGATCGTTACATGCTGTTTTATGCACTATTTTCACGTGGTATGGAGCAGCCATACTTTTTTTTCATACCAAAAAACATTTTGAAAATACGAACATTTTCATAAATCCGAAAATTTACATCAAAATGACTTTACGAATGATTTACACAAAAAACCTCATCAACGATGACAGTTATTAATCAAATTAATATAAACAGTTAAATCGCGATGCATGCTGGGAGTCATAAATGAGTTTGTTCTTTGGTGTAACCCACCAAGATGTTTTCTTTTGTTGATTGTGACCATTGTTGAGTTTCAAACATTGATTCTGGATGTCTAATTGATTCAGTTGCTTGACAGTTTCTGGGTGTTATCTGTAATTTCTAAAGATTATGACATTCATAACACTGTTTTAACTCCTTCTTACATGACTGACACAAAGTACTATTTAGGTAATTTCAAAGTGAGTATATCACAACGAACATTACATTGGTTGGCAAAAAAAACTTAAGTAAACACTGCTCACAATAATGGTGGTTTGTTAAAATTGGAAAACAATTTCTAAATAGGTCCATTGAGTTTGCGCCTTCATTTCTTAAATACATGTACTGTGAAACAGTGAAATTCAATATGATAAATTAATTATTACATGACAGGATGCAACACATTAATGATTAAAACAAGAGTTATTCACGTTTATAATAAAAAAGCGATATAGTCTGAGAATTGAACTAAATGAAGGACATAGAAAATGAATCATTAAATCATTAGAACAAACGTGTTATGATCACAGGTTCATATAAGGATATTTTTTTCTGCCAGTCTAAAGCGAGTGCATATGCCTGATACTGATAATGAACAGTCTTCATTTAACATATCACCAAGTTAAACGAAACATTAAACATTTTGAATGCGCAACAGCGTATTGGAGAACCTTAAGTCATGTAACAAGAAACTATATCAGAAAATAATGTTACAAAGCCAAAATGTGAGGGCAAACATTACACAATATCACTATTTGTATAATTATAAAGAAATGCAGACTGGAGAAAGTAAACAGCACAAGGCGAAAATGTAACATAAATTATTATTATGAGCTAGAACAGAGGCTGTGTGAAGATGAATGTTAAAATATACCAATACCATGTTGGTTGCACCAATACATATGAATGTTTGTCTTTTTTGATTTATACAGCTTTCCTGTAGCTCAGTGGTAAGAGCATTGCGTTAACAACGAAAGGTTGTGGTTTCGATCCCAGGGGATTGCAAATACCTATGTGAAATGTATAGGATAAAGCAATGTAAGTTGCTTTGGATAAAAGCATCTGCCAAATGTCTAAATGTAAATTTATTTAAAAGATTGCACATTTAATTTACATTTGCATTTGCACATTTGCAAATTATTTATTTCTTGTTTTGTGACAGTTTGTAATCAGAAGTTGAAGAGTAAAGTCTTTTATTTAAGTATCGTATTGAGTATTTTTATTAATTTATAATGTAACATTATAGCGTGACATTTGTGTCAACAATCTTCAAGCACTGGTGACTCCGCGTGCTGGGAGGGGGCCTCCAAATCAAATTCTGCTTAGGGCCCCCAAGAGGCTCGGGCCGGCACTGCACCACATATATTACCGATTATTAATTAAACCAATTATAGCATACATATACACTCACCTAAAGGATTATTAGGAACACCTGTTCAATTCCTTCATTAATGCAATTATGGTGGTGGTGTAATGGTGTGGGGGATATTTTCTTGGCACACTTTAGGCCCCTTAGTGCCAATTGGTCATCGTTTAAATGCCACAGCATACCTGAGGAATGTTTCTGACCATGTCCATCCCTTAATGACCACCATGTAGCCATCCTCTGATGGCTACTTCCAGAAGGATAATGCACCATGTCACAAAGCTTGAATCATTTGTAAATTGGTTTCTTGAACATGACAATGAGTTCACTGTACTAAAATGGCCCCCACAGTCACCAGATCTCAACCCAATAGAGCATCTTTGGGATGTGGTGGAACGGGAGCTTCGTGCATCCCACAAATCTCCATCAACTGCAAGATGCTATCCTATCAATTTGGGCCAACATTTCTAAAGAATGCTTTCAGCACCTTGTTGAATTAATGCCACGTAGAATTAAGGCAGTGCTGAAGGCGAAAGGTGGTCAAACACAGTATCAGTATGGTGTTCCTATTAATCCTTTAGGTGAGTGTAGTTCATAAGCTTAAACTGCGCTATAGAAATCCCTTTTAAATAATGCTTCATGCGAATTGAATTTCATGTAACTTTGACTTGTTGACAGCGCTTGTCTTTTACGGCTTAACGTCATAACTCTTGCCCCTCTGTTGACGCAATGAGTTTGACGCGTCAACTCGCGCTGAGTGAAGATCTGTGAATAGACTGCCACTCAGCGGTAAACAATAGTTAACACACATTAAAGAAGTACCGCTGCGAAGACGACGGCGGCGGAAGGCTCATTCTGGTTGAGTACCTACTGTTCCTTGACACATCTATATTTCAAGTGGCGCATTCGCACTGGATAAGTGAAACCCGTGATTTTACTCAAATTTACTGACTTATTTCCCAGATGTCATGCTTTGAATATAGATTGTATAGCCTATAGTTGTGTGCAGTGGCGGCTCCAGACAATTTTGATTGGGGGGGCAATGGGGGTCCTGGTCATTTCAAGGGGGGTCTCATGAAAACCAAAAAAAAAATACAGTGGACACGGCTAATAACTGCATATTACTGCTACTAAACAAATAAAACCAGATCGATGCACACTGTGAAAAAAATGACGACAGGCAAAACAAAAAGCCGCTTCTTTTGACAGAATATTCAAGCCACTTGTACTGTTTGTTTGAACCACGAGTAACTAAAACCCCTGGATGCTAGCTGCCCCTGCGATCCAAAAGAACGACACGGTTATGATTTTAATTAAGCTGTCTTGGTTTCTAGGCTGGGCCATGGCTTAAATCCCCCGTTTTATCCATTCCATTTCTAATAAGTATTTGCAACATTAAGTGCATAATGAAAATAAAAATTCAATTATATCAATTACATTTGTATTCATAAAAGGAACTCCCAAATGTAATTGATATTATTGAATTTTTATTTTCATTTTTTACTTAATGTTGCACATATTTATTTGAAATGTATATTTAGATACACGATTGCATTGTCAATTTACATACTGCATTGCCATTTTGCATATTACATTGCAAATTGAATTTTACAACACACGCTTCCATATGCGAGTTGCTCCGGTCCCACCTCCTCATCCTCCAATTCCTCGGTGTCCTCTATTTCTAATTCTAGGATCAAGCAGGGCTCGCCCTCCACTGCAACGGGTATATTTTCAGTCCTATTTCCGCTGCTGTCAATTTGTTTATAGGTATGACGAAGCGATCCATTTTTAGCTTCAAGATATAAAGTGCGTTGCAGCACTTACGGGCTCGCGGCAGCGCCTTGAACGCAATGACACAAGGCGCAGCGGCAGCACCGTTCATGGGGCGTCTCAGTGATTCTTATGTTTATATTTTTTTATATGTCGAATAAATTATGAATTATTATTGTTCTGCATAGTTTGAAGAGGACCATTGTTAAATCTTTATCCCGGATATATATATTTATATTAAATATTTTTTAATCAGGGAGGGGGTTGGGGGTCAAATGGGGGGTCAAGGCGTTTTTGGGGCGGGTCTTGAGACCCCCCAAGACCCCCCCTGGCGCCGCCGGTGGTTGTGTGGTGTTTAACGATATATGACTGTACCCCACTAAACATTGGACGTCTGATGGACGTGCAGATTATGTCTATATTGCCTCCGTCGGTCCAAGACCGATTCTGGACGTCTACACGACGTGCAAACTAGGTCCGCTATTTGGAAGTCTAACCATGACCCCACTTGGAAGTCAATATGTAGTTCAAAATTTGCACGTCGAACTAGGAACCTTATTTGGACGTTTAAGACATGTGCAGAAAATTGAAATGAATAATGTATACATTAATTATTAATATATTATTTCATATTTGTCAAAATGGTTAAGGAATAATTATTTGTCATGATTTTTTTTCTTATTTAATTATTTATTGAGTACACATTTTACTAATTTTCCTCTAATTTACTGGTTCATTTTAAGTGTCTCTGGTTTTTGTTCGTCTCCGAATGTGTTCAATGTGGTACATGTTATCATGGTAAATACAACACTGTAGATCTAAAACCATTAGCCGCACCCTAACATGTAGCTATTGCGTCAGTTACGTTTGATATGCGTGAAATTCGCGGGGTTGCAGGCCGTGTGGAACACGAACTTTACGCTACTCTGATTGGGTGAGCCAGGACGTCTTCATAACACAATCAGTAAACGCCACTCTGGTTGGCCTAGGCAATACGCCAAGCATGCTGCGTCAAGTATTCGGAGAGCACTACTGAAGCAGATGGTTTCTCGACTCTCGTCAGTTTAACTTAACCGTCAATCAACATTAAATCCTCTTTTTCCACTCAGTTGAATGTAAGTACGGTCATCTTAGTTAGTTTTATGTGCACTATATAGATGTTTAAGCTTTGTTGTCTAAACCTGCTGTAGCTACAATTAGCATTATCTCTTTCCTTTATATATAGATATATGATTTTAATAAAAATATTAAAACATGTAGGATCAGAAGTAGGACAACAGTTTTCGACTCTGTCACACGAACATACTTGGAGTAAAATCACTGTAAATTAGTGATGCGCGGATGGCGGGCAGAGTTGATCCGCGGGTCAAGTCAGGTGGGTTAGTTAATTTAAAATACATTCTTATGAAACGCGGGTGGATGTGATCAGTCATTAATAATAGAAATATTAGCTATATTTCTCGAAATTACAAATGTGTTTTAAATGCATTTTCCACCAGACATACGCTAATTTGAATTTATTAAAAAAATTAAGCGCGTGGCGGAGGTATATGGTGATTGGTCGAGAAGCCTCCTGCTCGAAAAAGTAAAATGGCGGCCGAAACTACCGTTTGAGCATATTTTTATGCAAGTTAAATTTTCACTTTTAACAAGTTCTGCTTGCATTGATCTAGCGAGAAATGGACTGGCCTCAAGACTGGCACTTCGAATATGATACATCCCCACCCAGCACTAGACGTCATTTGGACGTCTTTTTTTGGGCTAAATCAAGTCGGCCCGTCCTGGCCGTCTTTTAGCCCAAAAAACGACGTCGAAATGTGGTCTTTTTTTGGTCCGTCGAAATTAGCCCAAAAATCGATGGCGAAATGCGGTCTTTTTTTTGGTCCGTCGAAATTTGGTCGAAATTAGTCCAAAGATCGACGTATATTACTAATATTGATATGAAAAGAAAATCACATTCCAGTAGTTTCTTGATAAAAACGTGTGTTGCGACTATTTCTTAAAATATAATTTAACTAGTTCAACAATGTGGCAAAAGCACACAAATATTTATAATGAGCCGATACGCTTATAATGGAAGCCGTAATATTCAATATAAAATATCCATAAAGATAACGTTGTGACTGCTAATTCATTTTTATAAATTGTTTTCCCCGCTTCTTCATGATGCACATACCTTTCAGACGTTTCTTAAGGTTGGTTGATTTGTTGTTAATGCTCATAATGTTGCATTCGTGAGTGTTTTTGTTATACAAAATTACAGCTTTTACAGCGCCAAAAACAAGCATTAATGTTATGCCAGATCATCATTGTCAATCAATATTGACAAAGTCGTTGAACAAAGCACAAAAATTATCTTTTCTCATCCAAAAGCAAACTCCTGAATCTTCAGTTTCTGCACATTAATGGAACTTTACAATAAACTGGGTTCTATGTTTAGATGTAACTACAAAATTAGCTTCTTTGAGGCAAATTCAGAATAGTTAATCCAAAAATTATGATTCTGTCATAATTTACTAATTGTCCCAAACCTGTGTTAATGTCTTTGTTCTGCTGAACACAAGGGGAGACATTTTGAATAAAGTTTGTGACATGGCCACGATTGCAGTGGATTTGAGAAAATGAAAACTTGATTTTAAACAAAGTTCATTTCAAATTTCAAAACCAATGACTTCATTCTGCCACAATTACATTTTGATGCCATTGAAGAAAAAGATCATTGGATGAGAAGGTTCTTCAATGCACATCTCATTGAAAAAAAGGTAAGATTTTTAATTCGATATTTAATAATTATAAATGTTTTCGTTTACTTAAGGAAATCAATTTTTATTTAAGGTCATATCTATAAAATGAACATAAGACTTTTATCTCTTATCCCGAATCCCGAACTGAATATTCAGTTCAGTATATCTAGAAACAAGAGCGCCATGGCAGAGGGAGAGGGCCCCAAAAAACGAAAATATAAGACACATTTTACCCAAGGCTACACGAAAGTGTACCCCTGTCTTATAAAAGTGAAAAATAATGACAGTCTTGCACGCTGTACAGTTTGCAATAGCGACTTCAGCATTGCCCATGGTGGGTTAAATGATTGTAGAAGACATGTTGAGGTGAGTTCATCAAGTTTCATTTGATTTCATGTGCATATTATTCAGGTCGGCTAACAACTAACTACATGAAAACACCTTAGACATATTCTAAATTGCAATGGAATATAAATAAAAGCAGTTTACATAATAGATAGAGAGAAAGAGAGAATTTTATTTGTCATTGTGCAGTAGTAGGCTACCATACAACGAAATTTGCGTGTGCATCATCTAAAAATGCTTGTGCATCATCTAAAAATACTCGCTTTCATATACACACTCACACAATAAATAAAGTATAAAGATTATAAAACAATAACAGGGCATCCAATATTACACTGAAGTCCCCTTGCATAAAGTCCCTTTCTATAAAGTGCAACTGTGCTGACTGTGGTAGGGGTGTTTGATTGTTCAGTTCTTTGATGGCCCTTGGGATAAAAGTATAAATAGTATTAGCAGCTTATATAAATAGTCAAATTAATCTACATATTTTAATGATTAACAAATAATTGCATAGGCCTATAACCTGTAGAAATTATATATTATGCTTTTATATCTTTTAGGGACATATATCCTTGGCCTCCTTTTTTTGTTGGGGGGGGGCGGCGGGATCGGCAGGGGGTTCTGCTTTCGGGATACCTCCTTGAAATGCTTTTTTGCAGGTTGAGATGTCTGGTTATGACCTCATTTCCTTTGCACATACCCCAGTCAAGTTAAAAGTAAAACTAAATTAACTTAAATGGACGTCTGTGTTTACAGATGGCTTTAAGAATGAGAGAATGGCGAAAATGTCAAAGAGAGCTCGATCAAGTTCTATGTCATTCTGACAGTGATGATGAACATTTGGGCATTCAAAATAATTCTGACAGTGTGCCTAGCTCTAACTGCACAGCTTTGAAGATGACCTGAGACTGTGGGCCTTAGAGCACAAATTGACACACAGAGCACTTAATGGTTTATTGCCCATATTAAGAAAACAAGGACACATATTGCCTGTGGATTGCCGTACATTCCTTGCTACACCACAATGTAACACAACAGAGCCTAAATGTGGCGGCCGGTACAAGTACTATGGCTTAGAAAAGGGTATCTGTCGTTTTTTAAGTCAGATGGACAGTAATGATGTGCGCCTCAGTGTAAACATTGATGGCATCCCACTTTTCAAAAGTAATAGTATCCAATTCTGGCCAATACTGGTGAAGTGTGAACAATTTGATCCATTTATTGTTGCTATATTTAGTGGACAACGTAAGCCAACTCCACTTGAGGAGTTTCTTAAAGACTTTTTGACAGAGTACAAACATCTCAAAGAAAATGGTGTAGTTTATGAAGGCCAGACTTACACTGTCAGTATTGATGCTCTGATCTGTGACGCGCCAGCAAGGGCATATCTAAAATGTATTAAGGGTCATACTTCATATGAGAGTTGTGAAAGATGTTTAATCAGAGGTGCACGTGTTGAGAGAAGAATAGTTTTCAGTGAACATGAATGCACTTCTCGAACAGATGACGGTTTCTCCAGGGTGGAGTACAGAAACCACCAAACTGATGTCAGCCCCCTCATTGCTGCAGGAATTCCTTGTTACTTCATTTGTCTTGGATTAAATGCATATGGTCTGCTTGGGAGTAGTTAGACGCCTGTTAATTTACCTTACTCGTGGCCCAAAAATGTGTCGTTTATCTGTGAGGCAAAAGGATGCAATTTCTCAAAAACTTATTGCACTGAGAGGGAAGATGCCAAGTGAATTTGCTAGACAACCAAGGGGTTTCAACGAAATGGATAGGTGGAAAGCCACTGAACTACGACAGTTTTGGCTATACACAGGACCTGTAGTATTGAGAACTGTGTTGTCCCCTGAAAGATACAAACATTTCTTGTCCTTGACAGTAGCCATGTCGATAATGCTGGAGTCTGATGACCGGATTCGAAATGCCTATCTCCAATATGCTCATGAACTAATCAAGTACTTTGTCATGTGCTGTGCTGACCTGTATGGCAAGACCTTTCCTGTATACAATATACATGGATTAATTCATCTCCAGATGCCAGCCACTTCAACTGTTCCTTAAATGACATTTCCTGTTTTCCATTTGAAAACTACCTGCAACGAATCAAGAAACACGTGAGGAGCGGGAGAAGTCCCCTGGAACAGGTTACCAGGCGTTTGTCAGAAATGGAACATTCAGAAGTAAACAAAAGCAAAATGCTCCCGAAAGTGTTTATCTCTGATAAAGAAAGGGACAGTTGTTTTCTCTTGAGAGACGACAGATTCGCATTTCTCAGACAAAGAAATGCAGATGGTACCTTTGCTTGTGAAATCCTGCATCAGCGTCACACTTCACTATTATTTCACCAACCATGTAGCTCTGGACTTCTGAATATAGTCTGCATAGGAAATGGTCATGTCAGGATGAAAAAATCACTACTACATGAAAGCGATCTGTTCCGCAAGGTGGCCTGCCTTCCACAAGATACTGGTGGATCTGTCCTCTTACCCCTTCGACATGGTCTGGAACACAAATTTTAAAGGTAGACTTTTCTTATTCTTTTATCTAGATCACAGCAGGGTTATCACTGCCGATCACCTGTTTGTTTTCTGCATCTTCCTCAGTGACTCCTTTCTCACTGCATCCATAAACATCCCCTTGCCTCCCTCTTCACTATTTCCTTCTCCTAATGTAACCCTCATCCCTCTTCAGCACATGTCCTGTTGCTCAAATAGAACACCATGGTGCTAGCAGGGCTGATAAAATTTTAAAATTGCAACTTGAATGCAATGTAAGAGCATGGATAAAAGCGTCTGCTAAATGCATACATTTCCAAACCGTATCAACCTAACCTCACTTGCTTTATCCACTAACTTAACAGGGGCTGACCCTCTAATGCACTCATTAGTGATCTTGTCACTCCTAATGAGAATTTAGCATGAGCTAAATCAAAATATTAAAGCTTTAAGTTACATGCATATGCTCTTCTTTCCAGGTCATGTACGCCAGGGCTGTTTGGAAGGAGGGTGAACAAGAGGAGGAGGGTGTAGTTCCTTAAAATTGGATCGACAGGAACAATAGAACAGTTAGATGGCCACATAACATGAGCACCACAAAAACCGAAAGAGCATTAAAGGAGAAAATGAACCCCCAGGATGACTGGATGATGTTTCCTTTAATTAAAATAAAAATGACTTCAGGCAAATAATTTTTATGAATCGAAAATTAAATCTATATCCAAGTCAAATATTACTGAAGAAATGTTTTTTCTTAAGTTGAATTGTCTAACTTCTAGATAACCATCGTGAATGCAACAACTACAACCTGACCAGTCAGGCTGAGGAGGAGGAGGATGAGGAGGTGGTTATTAGATCAAGGAACCGCACTAAAAAAGGAACTCCGGAGGGTTTTGTAATAAATTGTATGTTTTTCATTCTCAAGTAATTCCTTTGTTATCTGTTGACACAAATTGGGGCTAAAATTTTAGAAATCAATATTTATGTACTTTTTTTTGCAGAATTAACAGATTCAGATGAGGAGGTGAGCGTCTATGGAGGACCAGGAGAGTCATGTGTAAAGTAATAAAGCATTTCATTGTTTAATAACTAATTCTTCAATAAAAATAGGCATTAATCCATTTATTTCTAATTTCATTTTTTAATGGGCAATAAAAAGTGTGATTGTAAAAATAATTATTAAATTAAATATTAATCCATCAATAAATACTTCAATTTAAAAAGGGACTTTTAAAAATCAACATAAAACACGAAATAAATACACCATTTTAAAGCGCATTAATGAATTCCTTTATAAATAGTGGAATTTCAAAATCTATTTCAAAATGCGATTTAAAAAGAGGAATAAATAATTGGATTTACAAATTAAACTAGAAATAAATGTTTTAATCCGTCATTTAAACGACTATTTCTTTTAGCATTTGCATTTCCATTTCCCCTCTGCATTTCCTTATTCGATTTGCCAAATCATTTAGCTTTTCCATTTAGCCTCTCTATTTACCATTTCCGTGACACTCTGGGGCCTTGCATGCTCAAACGAGGTAAAACAATGCAAATTAGCCGCGGTGAGACAGATGTAACAAGCTCTCTGATTGGCTAGTTCAGTTTACGTCATGTTCAGGGGTGTGTCAGATGAGCAATGGAGAAGAGAGGATAGTCTGTTGTTCACTACACGTGTAACCAGCGCGTTATCAGCGCCTGCTTATTCTCTAACACAAATCATAGAAAATGAAACTTATTGTTAGAACAGGTTAAAGCATTCATACTGCACGTGGAAGCAGCAGTGCTGCGGTCATTTTGGCGCCGAGTCTATTTATGATGCGATGCTTACATGGAGTTAACGTGACACAAGTTACGGTGCTTATGGCCCAAATGCTTATAGATTCACGCGAAATGTAACAGTTTTACCATTAAAGCATGTAACTGATGTCAGCTGTGTTTTAATCCGCCAATATCTACTCTTTATGAAACCGCAAACACACACCATGGTGTGTATTATATGCATATAGTAGATGCAGTGCCGGTGTTACAAATTTTCTGTTACCCGTGATATTTTGTGAACGCAGTAGGCGCTGTTGTCACTGTCGACAATTCTCTACGCAAAGAGCGTAAATTCGGGCGAGGATGCGCTTTTGCTCGTGCGCAGCTTTTTAATCTTGGGCAATAACGCGATTTGTTCTCGTGCACGTTACTGTGAGCGGGCTTTTCGGAAAGTCTGTTAAGAGTGCTGACGTGACGTGAGTGCCTGAACACGCAGATTGAACTGTACAAAGCAGGATCATTTAATTCCTCTACTGATTGCGTTTGGCATTATTGTGATTGCCATGGTAGTTGTTTTATAGCCAACATGTAGGTGTGTGTATGTATATATATATATATATATATATATATATACATATATAAAAAGTGAATACACACACACACATATATATATATATATATATATATATATATATATATATATATGTGTGTGAGTGAGTGCGTATTACCCTTTAGCCAAATAATAGAACAGCAATCACGACAATCTAAACGTTGTCCATTTAAGAAACATGGACATAAATGAGCTTTGTGTTATACATAAATACATAAATACATGCATTATAGGCTATAAAATGTACATAAGAACATAATATTATAAAATGATATGTTTATAATGTACAGAGTAACCTTGTAGTACAGCAGCTCACCATATTTCACTATGCACGGTAACAGGCTAAAAAAAGCTTTTACCTTCCCCTGTTTTACACAGAATAGCCTTATTGTTCTCCATATTCACTCTTTTGACATGTAATGCCTTCTGTGTCTTATCCTGAAGAGCATTTAGCTGTGATGAGAACAGTGACTGTGGTACAGCAGGTCACCATATATCACAATGCTTACTAACGGCCTAAAATAATCCGTTACCTTCCCCAGTTTTACACAGAATAGCCTTATTGTTCTTCATATTCACTCTTTTGAAATCTAATGCCTTCTGTGTCTTATCCTGAAGAGAATTTAGCTGTGATGAGAATAGTGACTGTAGTACAGCAGGTAACCATATCTCACGATGCACAGTAAAGGCCTAAAAAAATCTGTTACCTTCCCCTGTTTTACACAGAATAGCCTCATTGTTCTTCATATTCACTCTTTTGACATGTAATGCCTTCTGTGTCTTATCCTGAAGAGCATTTAGCTGTGATGAGAATAGTGACTGTGGTACAGCAGGTCACCATATTTCACGATGCACAGTAAAGGCCTAAAAAAATCTGTTACCTTCCCCTGTTTTACAATATATGGGTTAACTTTCTGAAATGAGTGACAAAACATATTGACCTTTTTCATGATATTCTACGTTTTTAGCTTTATTTTATTAAATACTAAATAATTATTTTTTAATATTCTTCCCATCTCCCCATATCGCACATGCCAATCATGTGGGGACTCCGTTAGCTAGTTTGCACCAACTGGAAAGCAGATTAACGTGATCGGATCCCTGATATTATATCTGTGCAAAATGGATGGTAATATGCAGCTGGGACTGAAGAACAGTCTTTTAAAAGGGGAATATCCCAAAGATGCTGATAAACAGAAGTGTTACATTTTGAAAAGAAGAGCTAACTACTTTCGTATCATTGGTAGGTAATGTTAATAAACACCTGAGAGAAAAGTACACTAGTGGGTATGGCTATAGGCTTTTCAAATATTCATTATCCTCACTATAAATATAGTCTTACTACAGTAACTGTTAAGCATGGTATTTGTGTTTAATTTGTTATAAATCAGCAAAAGCATCGATCGTTATTATTTGAAATTTTTCACCCATGTTGTACATATTTATTATGCATGCATGGCAACAGTTCATGGAAGGACGTTGATAGCATTTATAACAGATTTAAAATAACTTAAACACAAAAATATTTTTTAACTAAATTATTACAGTATTGTATTTTTAGTAATGTAACATTTGAAGGTATAAAGCATTCATTTTTTGAGGTGTTTTAATCACATGTCTCAGCCAAAAACGGTGTGACTTCAGTGGCGCAAAATTTTGGCTAATCATAATCATAGCTAGCAATGCGGTCAGAGAGGTCCAGATAGTTTCTTAATGCTCACAAAAAAATAGAAAAAATAAATTAAACTGTCTTCAAATGTATATAAAACATACTGTCATACACTAAATCGACAACATCTTTAACAATAAATTATTATCAATTACAATGAAGTTAACGAAAGCAAACACAGAAAGTTCCCCTAATATTGGTTCCCATTTGGTTATTTTTGGGGAACCAAAAAAGAACGTTCAAAAAAAGTTCCATACAGAAATTGGATACAGGTAAAGCTAAAAAATAGAATATAATGAAAAAGGTCAATATGTTTTGTCACTCATTTCAGAAAGTTAACCCGTATATTAATAAACAGGGGAAGGTAACAGATTTTTTTAGGCCTTTACTGTGCATCGTGAGATATGGTTACCTGCTGTACTACAGTCACTATTCTCATCACAGCTAAATTCTCTTCAGGATAAGACACAGAAGGCATTACATGTCAAAAGAGTGAATATGAAGAACAATACGGCTATTCTGTGTAAAACAGGGGAAGGTAACGGATTATTTTAGGCCGTTAGTAAGCATTGTGATATATGGTGACCTGCTGTTCCACAGTCACTGTTCTCATCACAGCTAAATGCTCTTCAGGATAAGACACAGAAGGCATTACATGTCAAAAGAGTGAATATGAAGAACAATAAGGATATTCTGTGTAAAACAGGGGAAGGTAAAAGCTTTTTTTAGCCTGTTACCGTGCATAGTGAAATATGGTGAGCTGCTGTACTACAAGGTTACTCTGTACATTATAAACATATCATTTTATAATATTACGTTCTTATGTACATTTTATAGCCTATAATGCATGTATTTATGTATTTATGTATAACACAAAGCTCATTTATGTCCATGTTTCTTAAATGGACAACGTTTAGATTGTCGCGATTGCTGTTCTATTATTTGGCTAAAGGGTAATACGCACTCACTCACACACACACATATATATATATATATATATATATATATATATACACATACACACACCTACATGTTGGCTATAAAACAACTACCATGGCAATCACAATAATGCCAAACGCAATCAGTAGAGGAATTAAATGATCCTGCTTTGTACAGTTCAATCTGCGTGTTCAGCCACTCACGTCACGTCAGCACTCTTAACAGACTTTCCGAAAAGCCCGCTCACAGTAACGTGCACGAGAACAAATCGCGTTATTGCCCAAGATTAAAAAGCTGCGCACGAGCAAAAGCGCATCCTCGCCCGAATTTACGCTCTTTGCGTAGAGAATTGTCGACAGTGACAACAGCGCCTACTGCGTTCACAAAATATCACGGGTAACAGAAAATTTGTAACACCGGCACTGCATCCACTATATGCATATAATACACACCATGGTGTGTGTTTGCGGTTTCATAAAGAGTAGATATTGGCGGATTAAAACACAGCTGACATCAGTTACATGCTTTAATGGTAAAACTGTTACATTTCGCGTGAATCTATAAGCATTTGGGCCATAAGCACCGTAACTTGTGTCACGTTAACTCCATGTAAGCATCGCATCATAAATAGACTCGGCGCCAAAATGACCGCAGCACTGCTGCTTCCACGTGCAGTATGAATGTTTTAACCTGTTCTAACAATAAGTTTCATTTTCTATGATTTGTGTTAGAGAATAAGCAGGCGCTGATAACGCGCTGGTTACACGTGTAGTGAACAACAGACTATCCTCTCTTCTCCATTGCTCATCTGACACACCCCTGAACATGACGTAAACTGAACTAGCCAATCAGAGAGCTTGTTACATCTGTCTCACCGCGGCTAATTTGCATTGTTTTACCTCGTTTGAGCATGCAAGGCCCCAGAGTGTCACGGAAATGGTAAATAGAGAGGCTAAATGGAAAAGCTAAATGATTTGGCAAATCGAATAGCAAATCGGATAAGGAAATGCAAAGGGGAAATGTAAATGCAAATGCTAAAAGAAATAGTCTTTTAAATGACGGATTAAAACTTTTATTTCTAGTTTAATTTGTAAATCCAATTATTTATTCCTCTTTTTAAATCGCATTTTTAAATAGATTTTGAAATTCCACTATTTATAAAGGAATTCATTAATGCGCTTTAAAATGGTGTATTTATTTCGTGTTTTATGTTGATTTTTAAAAGTCCCTTTTTAAATTGAAGTATTTATTGATGGATTAATATTTAATTTAATAATTATTTTTACAATCACGCTTTTTATTGCCCATTAAAAAATGAAATTAGAAATAAATGGATTAATGCCTATTTTTATTGAAGAATTAGTTATTAAACAATGAAATGCTTTATTACTTTACACATGACTCTCCTGGTCCTCCATAAGCGTCAGGGGTAATGACTTTCTATAATGAATTTATAATTCCTGTTTCAAAATGAATACGATTTTCTTTTATTTTGGAGATGTATATGCTTATTTTTACTTTATTAACTCTGTATAGGTGTCTGTCACGAATGAGGTTCCTGCAGACTCTTCCGTTCGCCACCAGAGGGCTCCCTCCCCAGAATATTGAACTTATTTGGACTTCAATTCCCACATGCCTGTTGCTGATTACTTGCACACTTGAACTTCATTGTGGGAGCTATTTAAGTCATGTACACTCCTTCGATCTTTGCGAAGTCTTGTTTGCCCCGGTTAACATTTCTGAGCTATCTCCTTTTATCTGCCTTTCTGTGAATTACCCTTGGACTGCCTTTACCGTTCGTGTCTGTTTGCTGCCTGTCTCTGGACTCTGGAATCTGGACTCTGATCCCTGGTTACTGGAATACTCGATTGTTTGCCGCCTGCCTCGACTTACGCCTGCCACTGGATTCACGATTGTCTGCTGCCTGCCCCAACCTATGCCTGCCATTGGATTACGAACTGTCTTGCCTTTGATATTGTGTTTGCTGGTGATTGACTCTGCTTGTACGACCTTGGTTTCAATAAAGCTGCTCATGGATCCTCAAGATGCAAGTGCTTCATTACATAAGACTTCGCCAACCCACGATCCAGCAGCTATGGAACAGATTTCTTCAGAATTATCCGTCCAGGCAAACCAACTCGCTATTCATCAACATCAGCTGACTCATCTAACCACACTAACGGAGGAACTTGTCAGGACACTTCAAACGCTGAGACTAACTCCAGCAAACCCAGTACCCGTTCAATCACAGGAAGTTAATCAGACATTATCTCAAGTGCTGCCATCGGTCAACCCTCGCCTGGCTTTGCCTGATAAATTTGACGGCGACACAAGTAAATGTAAGGGATTTTTATTACAGTGCTCTTTGTTTATCAACCAACAACCAGCGATGTATCCATCACACTCTAGTAAGATTGCACTAGTCTGTTCACTTCTCAAGGGCAAAGCTCTGGAATGGGTGACTGCGGTCTGGAGGGATGATGGTACAGCTTTTCCTACATTTGATAACTTCCTGCTGCGGTTCAGAGAGATTTTTGAACATTCTGAAGGAGGCAAGGGTGCAGATGACCGGCTACTTGAGTTATGCCAGGGAAAGAACACAGCCGCTGAGTATGCTTTAACTTTTCGCACGCTGGCAGCTCAAACCGACTGGGTGGAGAGCACTTTAAAACTACTTTTTCGGAAAGGGCTTAGCCTGGAACTTCAAGCTGAACTAGCCTGCAGAGACGAGGGAAGAACACGTGGTCAGTTCATTGAACTTGCAATTCAGATTGACAATCTCATTCGTTCACGTCGTCCGATTCCAACGACGACATCCAGTACTTTCAGCCCTCTTTCTACACCTCGAGCAGAACCTATGCAGCTTGGTTACACTCACCTAACTCCTGAAGAATGAAATCGCCGACTACGTTTGCATCTGTGTCTTTACTGTGGTCAGGAGGGTCATCTGATAGCAACATGTCCAACAAGACCATTTCAACATAAAACATCATCGGTGAGTCTGTGCATTCAATTGCATCATTCTAACTCTTGTATGAAAGTGTCTGTAATGTTGAAAGTAGAGAGCAGAGAGATCGTCTCATCAGCCTTAATTGATTCTGGGGCAGCAGGAAATTTCATATCACAAGAATTTGTTCAACAACATCAACTTCCAGTAACTGGTTGTACTTCTCATTTGTCAGTGGAGGCGCTAGACGGACGCACACTCGGAGATGGAAGGATTGCGCATGTCACCATCGATTTACAACTTGTAACCGAGACTACGCACTCTGAGACTATACAGTTCTACGTCATCACATCTACTCACAACCACATTGTTCTTGGTTTAGCCTTGGTTACGTCAACATAACCCGCTGTGACGAGTCACCCCTGGCGCTATCAGCGTCGCCATGGAGACGGAGGCAATCAGAGCGGCACACCGGCCGCTCGTCACAATCATCAAATGACCAGCGACTACAAAAGCCGCTGGCAAACAGGACGAAGGTGAGAAACGTCTCCAGAAGACTGGCAACCTACTGAGTTCTCTCTCCCTTTGTATTCCCTCAGGATCGGATCCTTAAGGACACCGAAAGAAGCCTTACAAAGAACCCGGAAGTACAGGACCGGAACAGCCCGAGTACCAGACTTCCGGAAGAGGATCGGAGAAGCAAGTTTGGACGTTCTCACCTTTACTTTACCATTATTTCTGTTAATAAAATACCCTTCGGGGGTGGTTATATCCTATTTCTTGTGCGTGTCGTTGCTTCGCCCGTCACACCGCTCATCTCATGGAAGGAATGTCGAATCATGCAATGGGATCCTATGTGTTAATCCAAGTGCATCACAACCAATTCGTCACTTCCCGTTCAGTCTGCCAAAGTAAAGGTTGAATCTACAGCACCCCTATTACTACCTGCAGAATATGCTGATCTCGTGGAGGCCTTCAATAAGTCCAAAGCCTCTGAACTTCCTCCTCATCGACCAGTAGACTGTGCCATAGACCTAGTCCCGCACTCAACAACTCCCAAGGGTCGAATCTTTCCCCTCTCACAACCAGAATCCGAAGCTATGGAGAGTTACATCAAGGAAGAACTCTCAAAAGGATTTATTCGACAATCTACATCTCCAGCATCTGCTGGTTTCTTCTTCGTCAAGAAAAAGGATGGTGGATTGCGGCCATGTATTGATTACAGATCTCTCAATGACATCACAGTTAAATTTCGTTACCCTTTACCTCTAGTACCTCCAGCCTTAGAACAACTCCGGCAAGCCAAATTTTTTTCCAAGTTAGACCTTCGAAACGCTTAAAATCTTATTCGGATCAAAGAAGGAGATGAGTGGAAGACTGCCTTTTCTACTAGTACGGGACATTATGAATACCTGGTCATGCCCTTCGGTCTAGCTAATGCCCCCTCAGTATTTCAGTCATTCATTAATGATGTCTTTCGTGATGTTCTCAACCGCTTTGTGATTGTATACATCGATGACATTCTCATCTTCTCCAACTCATACCAAGAACACATCCAACATGTTCGGAAGGTCTTGCAACGACTCATTGAACATCAATTATATGCAAAAGTTGAGAAGTGCGAGTTTCACCAGACCTCCACGTCATTCCTGGGTTATGTTATCAGTCAGGATGGTGTTGCCATGGATGAAAAGAAGGTCAAAGCTGTTCTCGACTGGCCACAACCTATTACTTTAAAGGAATTACAACGGTTCCTGGGATTTGCTAACTTTTATCGTCGCTTTATAAGAAACTTCAGTGCTGTGGCAGCACCACTAACGTCATTAACCAAGAGAAATTCATCCCATCTGGTATGGTCACCCACGGCCATAGAGGCATTCAAAGAACTGAAATCACGTTTCACATCCGCTCCCATCCTACATCACCCTGATCCAGAATTACCATTCATTGTGGAGGTGGATGCTTCAAACACAGGCATCGGTGCGATTCTCTCGCAACGCCATGGTTCTCCACCTAAACTTTTCCCCTGTGCTTACTATTCACGCAAACTTACACCCGCTGAACGAAACTATGATGTTGGCAACAGAGAGTTATTGGCTATGAAATCAGCTATGGAGGAGTGGCGCCACTGGCTGGAGGGAGCAAACCATTCATTCACTGTTTTAACGGATCATAAGAATCTAGAATATTTGCGAACGAAAGAGATTGAACCCCAGACAGGCTAGGTGGGCACTCTTCTTCACTCGCTTTGAATTCACTGTGACCTATCGCCCAGGAACTAAGAATACTAAAGCTGATGCCCTGTCACGCCAACACGATTGTCACACTTTTGACACGTCTAATGCTAATCTTCTGCCTGAATCTATAATCGTGGCCCCAATTCAATGGGATATTATGACCGAGCCGGCACAGGCCAATGCACAAGAACCCACTCCCCCTGAATGCCCTCATGACAGGACCTTTGTACCTCTGGAGCTACGTAAAAGGGTAATACAACATGTACATTCTTCTCTCATCTCTGGTCATCCTGGAATCACTGCCACCTACCAACTACTTCAGAACAGCTTCTGGTGGTCCACCATGCGCGCTGATACCATAACATTTGTTCACGAATGCATTACCTGTAACACAAACAAATCCTCCAAGCAACTACCAGCGGGTTTACTGCAACCATTACCCACTTCTCGCCGTCCGTGGTCTCATATTGCCATTGACTTCATTACGGACCTTCCTGAATCTAACGGTAATACCACTATACTCACTGTTATTGATCGCTTCTCCAAGGCCTGCCGCCTCATTCCCCTTCCCAAACTGCCTTCTGCACTGGAAACAGCAGAGGTTATTTGTAATTCCGTCTTTCGTTTTTATGGTATCCCTGAAGACATTGTGTCAGATCGTGGTCCCCAGTTTACATCAAGAGTGTGGTCTAACTTCTTCAAACAACTTAATGTTAATGTCAGTCTCACCTCAGGTTACCACCCTCAATCTAATGGACAGACTGAACGTCTTAATCAAGAGATCACCCGTTTCCTCAGATCGTATTGTCAACAGAATCAAACGGACTGGAGTCGTTACCTTATGTGGGCAGAATACGCACAGAATTCACTTCAGAAACCCTCTACAGGACTGACGCCATTCAAATGTATACTGGGTTTTCAACCCCCGTTCTTTTCGTGGTCTGGGGATCCCACAGAGTTACCTGCTGTTAATAGCTGGCTTCAGAGAAGTGAGGAGATCTGGAATCATGCTCATACACACCTTCTTCGTGCTGTCAGGAGACAGAAAATGCAGGCCGATCGTCATCGCCGTCCCAATCCAGTATATACTCCAGGTCAATGGGTCTGGCTCTCCACTAGAGATATTCGTCTCAGGTTGCCGTGCAAGAAACTCAGTCCCAGGTATGTGGGTCCTTTCAAAATTATCAGACAAATTACACCAGTTTCTTTTCGTCTTGAATTGCCATCTAATTATCGGATCTCTCCTACGTTTCATGTCTCACTCCTGAAACCCGCTGGTGGTCCGAGAGCGGGAGAGGAGGAGCAGACTGGTGTTCGGGGTCCCCCACCCATCCTAGTGGACGGCGAGGAGGCGTATCAGGTTCACGACCTTCTCGATTCCAGGCGCCGGGGAAGAATCCTACAATATCTGGTGGATTGGGAGGGGTATGGGCCGGAGGAGCGTTCTTGGGTTAATGAGGTAGATATCCTTGATCCCACTCTCATTGCGGAGTTTCACAGAGTGCATCCGGAGAGACCGGCACCCCGACCACGTGGACCACATTTGCCTCCTCGCGTCAGGAGCCGCTCGCAGGGGGGGCTCTGTCACGAACTTATATTGAACTTATTTGGACTTCAATTCCCACATGCCTGTTACTGATTACTTGCACACCTGAACTTCATTGTGGGAGCTATTTAAGTCATGTACACTCCTTGGATCTTTGCGAAGTCTTGTTTTGCCCCGGTTAACATTTCTGAGCTATCTCCTATTATCTGCCTTTCTGTGAATTACCCTTGGACTGCCTTTACCGTTCGTGTCTGTTTGCTGCCTGTCTCTGGACTCTGATCCCTGGTTACTGGAATACTCGATTGTTTGCCGCCTGCCTCGACTTACGCCTGCCACTGGATTCACGATTGTCTGCTGCCTGCCCCGACCTATGCCTGCCATTGGATTACGAACTGTCTTGCCTTTGATATTGTGTTTGCTGGTGATTGACTCTGCTTGTACGACCTTGGTTTCAATAAAGATGCTCATGGATCCTCAAGATGCAAGTGCTTCATTACAGTGTCAAGGTACCCAACTACCCTACTGCACCAAGGAAGCTGCAGCCAATTCATGACCCCAACATGTTTCACATCGCTTGTGAGTACTGATGAAAGCTTATGAAGAAAGGTAATGTGTAGTGGATACACTACGTGATAGTTACAGGCTGATTCATGTGTTTCAGCCTCTGAACATGAAGCCATGTCTGTCCAAGCTGAGCGTGCCGACAGCTCTCGGGGCGGTGAAATGTCCACTCCTTGTGAGTATTTACGTCTCCACTTTCATGAACCATTCCATTGCACAAATTTAAAGTTCATTCAACACCGGTAGTTTTTTTTTTACTGCATAATAATTAGGTATGGGAATGACTTAAGCATTCACAACATTATAGTTACAGGCTGTTTCATGTGTTTCAGACTCTGTAAATCAACCCTCAGATGGCTTTGCGGAAGCTGCAGGATCTTGGTGTAGGGAAATGTCCAGTGAGTATTCACTTAGTCCAATGCACCAACAATTTCAAAATTATATTGATGGCAAAGTGTTACTCACTGCTTGAGAATCAAGTGTGGTAATGATGTTTTTACACACAAGACATTAGTTACAGGCTTAATCACATGTTTCAGACTTGTCTGGGCTGGTGGAACGTGCCAATGGGGGAAGGGAAATATCGACACCCAGTAAGGATCCATCTCAACTAATGTTCAGCTTTTTGTTTAATTTCAATAAATTTGCATCTTTGAAGGTTATTTTTCAGGATCTCAAGATGAAAGCACTGCACCTCTTCACAGAGACCTGTCGAAACCCAGTGAGTATTAATCTCATCACACTTTGTACAGATCCAGAGCCAGATCCCGTGGTGATGCCACATCCCGTGGTGATGCCACATCCCGTGGTGATGCCACATCCCGTAGTGATGCCACATCCCGTAGTGATGCCAGATCCAGTAGTGATGCCAGATCCCGTAGTGATGCCAGATCCCGTAGTGATGCCAGATCCCGTAGTGATGCCAGATCCAGTAGTGATGCCAGATCCAGTAGTGATGCCAGATCCAGTAGTGATGCCAGATCCAGTAGTGATGCCAGATCCAGTAGTAATGTCTCCAGGCCCCCCGCCAGGTCAAGACATGATGGAAGATCAGGGCACAGTGATCTCACCAGCCCCCCTTATGACAGGCCAAGGCATGGTGAGTTGTCTAAAGAGTTGTCAAAGCACTTTGCAATTCAGTAAGTAGTAACGATGCACCACTAATCGTTACAATATTACTGATTTATTATTTCTCATTTGAAACGGCACAAATCTGTTGAAAGTTTTGTCATATGGTAATTTCTAAAACAGACTTTCTGTGGTGCAGATGCAATGACCGAGAATGGAAGATGGACATTCCCATTGCCTTGGGATGGTAGGTATTGATTTATTGGCAGTGTGAGACAACAGGACACTCATGAGCAAGATAGAGAGTTTTATTAGGACAAATTTCCCTCTCCCTTTACTGATCTCTCTGTCCACACAAACTGCTTTTCAATTATAGCAATGGCTTGTTTTTCTACTGTCAATTGTATGGTGGTTTCTATCATTAGAGATAAAATTTGTTTGAACTTTTTTCTTTCTCCTACACTCTACTGTATTTATAAAAAGACTGAAGCTGCTTACAAAGACATTTGTGTACCAGCTAGCTAGCCTTGCTATTCTAATTTGAGCTAACCATTGTAATCATAAATGTTTATTTCAGTTTTCCATAAAAAGGTCTTAGGCATGCTGGTTGACCTCCGCAATTGCCATAAACGAGCACAGCCTGCCTCTTCAGCAGTACACATTGAGCGGATAGAGACCATAGAGGATTTCGAGAGAGAGGAGCAACGCCTCTGTGATGCACAAGCCTTTGATACCCTGGTAATTTCACAAGTCTGGAAGTAATGGATACTCATACACTGTTAGGTTCCTCTGGGGAGTGTCAGTAAACTTAATGGACTTATTCCAACAGGTGCTGCAAATTGCAAGAGTAGGAGGGAAGAACACCAAGGACTGTGTCCACAAAGTTCTTGACAGGTAGGTTACTACATACAGTATGAAATGTGTGAGATGTAAGGGTGCTTTGGGATTTTCTAAGCGTGAAAAAAAACTTTTTTGGGTGTTTGCCTTTTTTTATGTAACCCTTGTGTACCTCTTGGTACATTTTTCAATAAAAAAACAATTCTTTTTCTTTAGGCTCTTCACAAACTCCATGATGGCTCAATTCAATATGAAGAGAAAGGTCAAAAAGGGAAAGACGTCTTTGGAGAAGACAAATATTTATAGAGCCATTACACGTAAGCCTCTATTTCATGTTGACCAAGGAAAGATAATTAGCTCCTGCCAATCTGTTAATGACTTATTTGGACAAAACATTTCCTCCCCTGATGAGATTTAAAATACAATGCTAACTTGACTTGACATGACAAGATTGCCATCCACATGCCTAATCATTTGTCTTTCTCTACTTGCAGATGGAGTCATGAAATTTGATTTCACAGCCACAGAGGACTTCATAAGGGTGCACACTTCAGAGCATCTGAAGCATGCACCGCAGAGAAGTGGAGGACAAACAGCAGTCACTCAAAACTGTGACATTCACCACAATAAATAATTATTCCTGTTTACACATATTTTATAAATTGTCTTCCCTGTGTGTGTTGCTTATGGTTGGCTTTTTTTTGTCAAAACACTTTCAGTTTAGCACTTGTTTTGTTTTATATTATTATTGTTGTATATTTGTTGTTGTGGTACAGGCCTAAGTTAACAGTACCAGTTAAATAAAGATTTAAATAAATGAGTGGTGATTGAATTGTTTTTTTTGTAAACCTCTGTGTATGAGTAGTCATATGTTTCAAGAAGGTGGAGGACCTGTTTCTTGTACCAGGTAACTTCCTGTAGCTTTGTTTATGCCTCTAAAATAAGTTTGAAATTTATGTTAAAAACACGTCCACAACAACCACATTTGGACTATATCTAGACCATATATAGAGGTCCTGTGTACGTCATTACTGGGCGTTCAGTAGACGTTGAAAAAAAGACGTCATCTGGCATCACAGTTCGCACCTGCGGGTAACCCAAATTGGACGTGCAAAAATTACATACAAAAGACGCCGTTTAGACGTGTCTTTGCGCAGTGGGACCTGTCAGCATTTGAGATGCGCAATTGATAGGAGAGTTTCCATGATAAATAAAAGTTATGGATATGACCGAGCACCGGAAATCATATAAAAACATTTCAAAACAGCCTCCATTATTCGCAAATGTTGGATAAAACCTTGAAGAATTATATATGAAATCACAGAGATGCCAATTCGCATGGGACTTATACAGTGGTGTAGTCGGGGCCATACGCACGCATACGCCGTATGCTTACTTTTTACACAGCGCTGTTTGCGTATTACGACTTCTAAAGATCTATATTAGCGTATACCCACTTGTTCTCCTGCTTAACGTCTCCAAGCTGCTTTTGTAGTTGCTTTCCCATTAACCTTATCGCATTCACAATTCATTCATACAATTGGTGCATTTCTTTAGAAAAAAAAAAAAAAATCTTGCGGCCCCACCTCCGACAGCCACGCCAAGCGCATCATCTTCAGTGTTGGCAACTCGCCTGCGAGGCGCTCATCCCATCAATGACTGAAAGAGTCCCGCTGAAGCCGTCAGCTAATATTGATAAAACTGCTCACTTTTAGTCAAAGCTGGTTTAAAGGGCGGCAATGGCTCCTCTCATCTGGCATTGACGCTGAATTCACGGGTTCTCTTGCGCTGCTTTATCTCTTTACGATATTGCAGTGCATCGCAATCGCATCTTTGGTATCGGTCACAACTTTTAATACTAGCTTTCTTTAAATGACACATGATGAAATGAAACAAAGCACTTACATAGCCCTACTGTTTGAAGTCAGAATCCTTACATTTTCTATGTATCCTCGTTCCCATTAAAGTCATTGTGAACCTACTTGTTACGTTTATTCTACATTTAAAATAATGACGTCTGTTTTTACCACAACCTTAACTTCATACATTAATATCTTTCCCTTAAATTATTAACAAGTATTAACACAGAGATCGCAGTGATGACAAAGTTACATCTCTATTCTGTAGAATCTTGCATATGTTTATAGGTATTCTTGTATATGTGATGTGTTTCAAAGATATGATGCTTTGTAAAAAATATTGTATTGTGGTCGACAGTACTGGCATAGACCTGTTTTTCCCACCTTATTTTTTTCCAACTCTATAACTTCATATTTAAAGCATAAGCGAAGAATAATGCATACATATTTGACTGAAATAATTGTAATATATTACTAGAAAAACAAATCTAACAAACACACTGACCCCTGTCTTTTGGCCATGTGTGGTTGAGGTTATCGTTGTATAGTATAGTACACCACTTTTTTGTTAGGACTACACCACTGGACTTATATAATATCACAGGCTTTTGCATTTTTCACCTGTATTTTTACGTCAGTTTGAGGCTTTATTTGACGTAAATTTTACGCTTTCACTTTACTTGCTTATTTGACCCCACATTTAAAATGCTTATTAATGTAAAAGCTTATTAAAATAACGTTCCTCCAGAAGAACCAAGATTCCCTTTCTGTCGGTCTCTCGACGTTGTGTCGAGTCGACAGATGGGGTTCGCCCTTGAGAACCAATCAACTTTGACTACTATAGAAGAGTCCAATGAAATTTGGCTAATGAAATTTGCATGCCAGTCTCCGCCCCCGGATATCCGGTACAAAACGAAGACGGCGTGCAGCATTAATTTATCTTTTGTTCTTCAGAGCCATCGCTCATGATTACAAACAAGCTTAATACTTTAAAAACGACATTGCCGGATCTACGACGTAAAGCAGCGTCCCAAGCTGCAGCGACCTTCCCTGGGCGTCTCGGCAGTTCCAGAGGTGTTCGAGATTTTTCTAAAAAGTCATTTTCAGGACTGAGCAAAAGTCCTTTTCTCCAGCGCGGCATGTCCCGCTGTTCTCTTGGGTGCGGCACCCTCATCGAGGAGGGGGACGGACACAATACCTGCATCAGGTGTCTGGGCGTCCAGCACGCTGAAGCAGCTTTCGTTGACACATCTTGCCCGCACTGCGGGCAGATGGTCATCCAGAAGTTGCGGTCACGGGTGGCTGTCTTCCTCCGGGAACCAGCCACCATTTCGTCTGCTACCCAGCCTGTGACTGTTGGTGGCTAAGGCACCGATGTCCGCCAGTGTTAGCAGCGTTAGTGTTATGGGGACCTCTGCGAGTGTAAACCCGCCAGCTAAGTGCTCAAGGGCCGCTCGCACCCCGACTCGCTCTTCTGACCGTTCCCCAACCGGCGGTGACAAACCGCCCGGATCCTCAGGCACGCATTCGGAAACGAAGCGTGACGAAGATGAGATGTCGCTCGCAGCATCGGAGGGAGACTTGCTGGCATCCGACTCTGAAGACTTCAAGCTCCCTCCCAAGGGGGGTCGAGCTCAGAAGGAAGCAGAGGTGGAGATGTCAGCCATGCTAACCCGGGCAGCCACGAGTATTGGGTTGCAGTGCACAGCACTGCCTCCTCCCCAACGCTCGCGGCTGGATACGTGGTTCCTGGGGTCGGTGCCATTCGGTGCCATTCTTCCCGGAGGTGCATGAGGAGCTGTGTAAGACTTTGAGCGCTCCACTCACGGCTCGCTCCAGTTAAACCAGCTCCCTCACTTCCCTCGATGGTGGGGCAGCCAAAGGCTACGTCGAAATCCCCCAGGTGAAACGTGCGGTTGCGGTGCACCTGTGCCCGCAGACGGCTGCCACCTGGAGGAATCGGCCACGCCACCTTCAAAGCGTGTAAGACTTAGGCATCAATGGTGTCGAAGGCTTACGCTGCTGCGGGCCAGGCTGCCTCCTCTCTTCACGCCATGGCCATCCTGGAGGTCCACCAGGACAAGGCATTAGGAGAGCTCCACGAGGGTAAGGCCGACCTGGGTATAATACAGGATCTCCGTACCGCCCATGACCTTGCTCTACGGACGACCAAAGTGACGGCACGGGGCCTGGGTCGGACAATGTCCACGCTAGTGGTCCAGGAAAGACCCCTCTAGCTGAACCTTGTGCAGATGAGTGACACCGAGAAAGTCCGCTTTCTCGATGCAGCCATCAAGAAGGGGGGGCTGTTTGGGGACACCGTCTAGGACTTCACTCAGCAGTTCTCGACGGTGAAGAAGCAGACAGAGGCGATTAGCCACATTTACTGCGCCGCGACTCGGCCGCCCAGAAGCCTCAGAGATCTCACGTGACGTCTCTTCCCAGCAGCCCAGGACCCCTTCGACATCGGCACCGGTTCCTGTGCCCCCAGCACAGGCGGCAACCAGGAAGCGGATGTCGAGAGGGAAACCTTCACCCCGTCAGCAACCTTCTCGCAAGAAGTGACACTGATGGGAAGAACCCAGGGAGAACAACATCAGGCCCGACCTTCACAGCCATGTCTCTGATCAGTCAGAAAGGGACGATTCCTGCCTCGTCACCAAAGCCGGGCCCTTTTCAGGGCCTGGCGCTCACAAAGAGAGTTTTTCCGTTCTCCCCGGGTCTACTTTGCAGCCAATCCCACACTCCACGGGACTGTGCTCGGTAATCAGACCTCACGTATTGGCGGGGCCGCACACACACGACAGCAGCCAACACTCTCAAACCGACAGTACCTGCAGCTGTTCCGTCAGGCAGATAAGACAGCGGAACCAACCTTCCCTCCGGGGTCCCCCCCGCAAGACGTGGTTAGCTCCGCCAGCCGACGAATCACCCCCCGTGGGAATGGAAAAGCAGACCGTCCCCGTTGTCCCCCTGTTCAGTCCCTGGGAGCTTGAGAGCTACCCACACTGACTCGGTGGCTACTGAGAAAAGTACCGTAGTTGCGCTCAACCGGTGGAAACCCGATCTGGACGGCCTCTCGCCAGTAGAGTGCTAATGCCTCCGTCCGTGAAAGGTTACCGGTCAGGGCTGAACCCATCTTTCTCCAAGAAAGCACTGGGACACCGACCATCACACTGGAAGGTTACAGTTTTTTGAAAGCCTCGTGCTGACACGCCCAGGCCTGTTACTGTCCCTTTGCTAGAGATTGTGACACGATACAGCGTTGTGGCGTTTTCCATAGGAACCCCATCTGTCGGCTCGACACAACGTCGAGAATTGTGTCCCTTATGCCACAACACGTGTCGCCCTCTGCTGTAGTCGTGAGAGGCTCTTCAGAAAAAAAGGTGAATGAAAGCTGCACCGGCATGCAGATTTAATTAGCCAAATTTCATTGGCCTCTTCTATAGTAGTCACAGTTGATTGGTTCTCAAGGGCGAACCCCATCTGTCGGCTCGAAACAACGTCTCGTTCCCTCCATTACGGAACTGAGGTTACAGACGTAACCGAGACGTACTCAACCACCATATAACTCTTAACCCACAAGCACTTGGTTTTACACACTTCTTTTATGTATTAGAAACATTCTAGGTACATCGGGGAGCCACCCTATGTCTGCTCAGCCAAACTGAATAAAATCTAACAGACCACATCATAAAGCTGTATATTAATATACTTTAAAGAAATAAGGTATATTTAAAACTAAGTTGGTACCTTGGTTGTCTCTGATGGTGAAGTTTGGATTTATGAGTTTGTCAGGAATCATGGAGAAGTAAAAATGATGACCATCCACTGGATTATCTATATCAGTAGCACTAATCAACCCAACGTTCTGCAACAGAAAAACAAATACAATTATGACATGCTTATTAATTGTTCGGAGTGCATTTAATGATTGATTTCAAACATAGGAAAGCTATTAGTCACAGATTTCTAATAGAATTTGCAAAATGGTTGACCATTTGATGGGAGGGCCATACAATTTTTGTAGCAATACCCCATTGAGGGAACAATTTTAGCTTTCTATGTGGGAATCGTCCATTTGTTCAACATTCCTGGTCTTCATTGGGCAAAAACACATGTGGGGATTTGTATGTTAGCCTGGGCCTTTCTTCACCTCAGGCACTTAGAGCAAAATTATTCTAAACTGTAGTTTGTTTTTATTTGCATTCTGTTTTCACAAATCTTTCTAGATATCAAAATGTAAATAAACTTTCAGAAAACATAACTTGCTTTCACGATCAGCACACAATCCATATGAAACCATTGAATCAAGTCAAAAGGTGATGGCAGTTTTTTAGAACTAACATCATTCGATTAGATTCACATTTCAATGAGTATAACAAATGTACTTTATAAGCACACAGACACAGAACACCTAAAAATGTAACATGAAAGTCAAGGGTCAAAAGCATTACTCAAGGAATCAGTGATCACTCGATGTTGACATCCAAATAAATTACTTTCAATAAAACAAATATTAAGTGTTAACCCGCCCCATGGGTCATGTGCATGTTAAGGGTTAAAATACAAAATAGTATTTTGTATTTCAAATATGTATTTTAAAAACATGTGAAAATACTCTCTATCCCTGTCATTAACTGTGAAATAACAGTACAGTACTGCCCTTACTTCTACTGTGAAAGTCATCACATAATACATTTCCTTAAACTGGAAGCTGATGCTAATATTTTTAAATTTACAGCAATACTTGCATTAACATGTGGCTATATATTGAACATATGAATATATTTAGAAACAAATACAAAAATAAATAACAAATACATTTTCCTCACAGTTAATACTTTATTAGATGTTCCCACATAAATGTGATTGTATAGTATATGTGGACACATGCATGTAACATATGTGGACACATGCATGTAACATATGTGGACACATTCCTGTAGCTCAGTGGTCAGAGCATTGCGTAACAACGCAAGCTTGTGGGTTCGATCCCAGGGGATTGCAAATACCTATGTAAAATGTATAGGATAACTCAATGTAAGTCGCTTTGGATAAAAGCGTCTACCAAATGCCTAAATGTAAATGTAAATGTAGTTCCCTGCATTATTTGCTTATGACTGCTTAACTGCATTACCTCGTAATGCAGGTAATGCAGTCATAACTGCATTACCTCGTCTACTGCACTGTAACTTCAATAACTGCACCAACTTCTCTACTGTACTTTAACCCATCTATTGCATTACTGCATCTATTGCATAATTAACTGCATCTACTCATCTATTGCACTATAACTTCAATAACTGCATTAACTCATCTACTGCACTGTAACCTTAATTACCGCATTAACTCATCTACTGCACTGTAACTGTATAACTGCATCTACTCATGTATTGCACTATAACTTCAATAACTGCATTAACTCATGTACTGCACCGTACCTTTAATAACCGCATCAACTCATCTACTGCATTGTAACTTTAATAGCTAATGTCTGTAACTTATGCACACTCAAATCACTTGCACTATTGTATAGTCTATATTGTTATCCGTTCATAACCACCTGTACATTAATGTTTACATTATATAGCCTTCTGTTTATATTATTCATAGTACATACCGACTGTCATATTTTCATAGTACAGTTGAATCTAATCTAATCTAATCTTAAGGAGACTAAAATTGTTTAAATGTAGGTGTTATTCGTCAGGGAACAACACAACCCAAGCGCAGGCAGGAAACGGTTACAAAAAATATTTTATTTAAGTGAAATGTCAAAACAAAACCCACAATGGGGAAAAACACAGCAAATAATATTGACTTGCTAAAACAAACACTTCCCACGAGGAGGAAAAAACAAAGCTTAGACTAGTGTAATATACGACACTTTGACATGAACTAATAGAAAACAAACTGGCAAGGGACGGAGAACAAAAGTGTATTAAGTAGGGGAAAACTAAAGAGGGATAATTACAAAAGGCATGTGATGGGCAGGTGACGGAAATGAACACTAAAGGCATGATTATGGGAGACAGGAGGGCGGGGCTGAGAGTCATGACAGGAGTCTCCACACACTCTGTATTTTGTGTGTTTTAACTTGTATAACTTTAATGTTTGGCTTAAAGTTAATATTAGATTAGATTAGATTAGATTCAACTTTATTGTCATTACACATATACAAGTACAGTGTAACGAAATGTAGTTTAGGTCTAACCAGAAGTGCAATTAGCAAGTGCAGGATATACAGTTTGAATAAATACAGAATACAATATTAGGAAAATACTATACAATGGGCATGTACTATGAAAATATGACAGTCGGTATGTACTATGAACAATATAAACAGAAGGCTTTATACTGTGAACATTAATGTACAGGTGGTTATGAACAGATAACAATATAGACTATACAATAGTGCAAGTGACTTGAGTGTGCATTAATTACAGACATTAGCTATTAAAGTTACAGTGCAATAGATGAGTTGATGCGGTTATTAAAGGTACGGTGCAGTACATGAGTTAATGCAGTTATTGAAGTTATAGTGCAATACATGAGTAGATGCAGTTATACATTTACAGAGCAGTAGATGAGTTAGTGCAGTTATTGAAGTTACAGTGCAGTAGATGAGTTAGTGCAGTTATTGAAGTTACAGTGCAGTAGATGCGTTAATGCGGGTATTAAGGTTACAGTGCAGTAGATGAGTTAGTGCTGTTATTGAAGTTATAGTGCAATAGATGAGTAGATGCATTTAGTTATGCAATTGATGCAGTAATGCAATAGATTAGTTACAGTGCAGTAGAGAAGTTGGTGCAGTTATTGAAGTTACAGTGCAGTAGATGAGGTAATGCAGTTATGAAATTTACAGTGCAGTAGATGAGGTAATGCAGTTATGAAAGTTACAGTGCAGTAGATGAGGTAATGCAGTTATGAGAGTAGTCCATTAGTGCAAATGAGCATTCAGTGTAATATTCCTAGTGTGCAAGTGAGCAGTATAGAGTGCAAATGATGCTATGTGTGTGTAAACACATTTTTTTTTTCTCGATGGGAGTTTTGGGTTCCTCACCACCGTTTGCATATTGTTTTGCACTATCTGCCTGGCCGGGGGGCTGCTTTAGAATTCATACTTGTATTAAATGTGTCTCATGTACAGCTGCTTTGTAACAATGAAAATTGTAAAAAGCGCTATATAAATAAAGTTAAGTTGAGTTGAGTTGAGTAAACAGTCCGATAGAGCAGATAACATGAAGTACTGGTGTGTACAGTTCACTCATGCATGGCAGCCCTGTAGTGCAATATAAACAATGTAATAGCAGCATTACAGTTAAAGTTATGAGGGGTAGTGGAATCAGTGGGGAGCAGAGTTCAATAATGAAACAGCTCTGGGAAAAAAGCTGTTTCCTAGTCTGCTGGTTCTTGTCCGGAGGCACCTGAAACGCCTACCGGAAGGCACGAGAGTAAACAGTCTATGAGCGGGGTGAGAGGAGTCCTTGAGAATGGTGCGAGCTCGACGCAGACAGTGTTTCTTTTGGATGTCCTCAATGGAAGAGAGTGTAGTCCCTGTGATGTGCTGGGCTGTTTTCACCACCCGCTGCAGTGCAACAGAACAGTTCCCGTACCAGACTGTGACACAGTTGGTCAGGATGCTCTCTATCGTGTAGCGATAGAAGTTCACCAGGATAGTTGAAGACAGTTGTTTCTTCTTCAGTGTCCTCAGAAAGAAGAGACGCTGGTGAGCCTTCTTGACCAGGCTTGAGGTGTTGGTGGTCCAGGACAGGTCCTCCGAAATATGGGTCCCCAGGAACTTAAAACGGGAAACAAGTTCAACAGCCGTCCCGTTAATGTGGAAGGGGTCGTGTGTGCCTCCTTTCGCCTTCCTGAGGTCCACAATGATCTCCTTTGTCTTGGAGGTGTTAAGGAGCAGGTTGTTGTTTGAGCACCATGTGGCCAGGTGCCATACCTCCTCCCTGTAAGCAGTTTCATCATTGTTGCTGATGAGACCAATCACTGTTGTATCGTCTGCGAACTTGATGAAGGAGTTAGGTCCATTCACAGGTCTGCAGTCGGGTGTGAAAAGGGAGTAGAGAAAGGGGCTCAGTACGCAGCCCTGTGGTACACCAGTGTTGAGGGTGATGGTGGTGGAGCAGATGTGGCCTAACCTAACAAGGTGAGGCCTGTTCGTCAGGAAGTCCATAATCCAGTTGCAGGTTGAATTGTTAATGCCTAGGTTTCAAAGTTTGATGATTAGCTTGGAAGGGATGACGGTATTGAATGCAGAGCTGAAGTCTACAAACAGCATGCGTGCATAAGTGTCCTTATTATCCAGATGTGTGAGCACCGAGTGCAGCGCCATGGACACCGCATCATCTGTGCTCCTGTTGCTACGGTAGGCAAATTGGTATGGGTCCAGTGTGGATGGTAAAGAGTCTTTTAGTTGTGACAGGACCAGCCGCTCAAAGCACTTCATAACAATGGGTGTGAGTGCTACAGGGCGGTAGTCATTCAGGCATGTCGGGCTGGAATGTTTTGGAATGGGCACAATGGAGGTGGATTTGAAACATGCTGGAACCACTGCTTGGGCGAGGGACAGGTTGAAGATATCCGTGAAGACCCCAGCGAGATTGATCCAGGTGGGGGAGGGGGGTCCCGGTGTAAGCTTCAACCATGTTTCTATAGACATGATCCAAAGTTTTGTTTCCTCTTGTTTGGCAGGAAACATGCTGGTGAAATTTAGGGAGCACTGTCTTTAAATTAGAGTGATTAAAATCTCCCGCATCAATAAATGCAACTTCCGGGTGAGCAGTCTGTTGTTTACTGATGGCTGCATGAAGTTCTTTCATAGCAAGCTTGGCATCAGCATCCGGTGGAATATAAGCTGCCGTTATAATGGTGGAAGTGAATTCCCATGGCAGATAAAACGGTCTACATTTAACCATGAGAAACTCAAGGTTAGCCGAGCAGTGTCTCCCGACAATAACAGAGTTCGTGCACCAAGCTTTATTGACATAAATGCACAATCCACCTCCTCTTGTCTTACCGGATTCCTCTGCCGTTCTATCCGCGCGGTGTGTGTTGTAACCCGCTAACTCAATAGCGTTGTCCGGTATGCCCCTGTGTAGCCATGTTTCCGGGAAGATTATGACATTGCATGCCAAAAGTCTTTTGTTGTTGATGATGCGGAGTTGTATCTCATCCATTTTGTTCACTAATGATCGTACATTAGCAAGGAAAATGCTGGGTAAAGAGAGCCGGTGTGGTATTAGCTTTAGCCTAGCTCTTAACCCTTCCGTGCCTCCCCCGCCTTTGTTTACGATCTCAACGCCGCCGGCTAGCACTTCCGCCCGGCCGTGTGGGGTGCGTAGCATCGGGTGTTTTGCCGATCTCAGGAACGAGTTGAATGTTGCTGATATAACTTCCGGGAATGCGCAAACCGATATCCAAAAGCTTATGCCGGGTGTACGATGTGAATGCACAACTGTTCTGAACGAACAGGCCCGAGATGAGCAAGAAAAACACTATATAATTGCTAAAACTGGAGAGACGCTGAGCCTCGCGATGTTCACGCGCCGCCATCCTACGCCGATGGTGTTTCATGTACAGCTACTAACAGTGTACAGTAACAATGAAAATTGTAAAAAGCACTATATAAATAAAGTTGACTTGACTCTTTAATGTATTTAACACATCGTAATGCAAGCTTGTCATTATATGCGAGCTGGTTGTTCAACCGTGCAGCATGTTCTTCAAACGCTGGTCTGTAGGACAATGGGCAAACACTTTGTGCTTAAGAAATAGGCGTAACCGATTCGTGATTTTCAATGAATAAAGCTTTTTTAATGGTTTATATTCAGGCTTTTACATGAAGCAGGTCAGTCAATAAAGAATATTAAAAATATTTCTATTATGTTACTGGATTCTGAAACCAACAAAATAAAGGGGATTTTATTTGATGCAAACAAGACCATACTGTGTAGCCATAATCCTAGCCCTGATAGCAATCAATAATTGAATCATTGTTAAAAAATGTGATTTGTAATTGTTAATTGCATTGAATCAATATCACTTTTGCACCTGCAATTAATGTTGAAATTAAACAGAAATTTCACCAGAGTCGGAAATGTGAATCGAATATCCGATGAACCATGTTTTCATAAAAACAAATGTTTGGTTTCTTCTATTTGACGCCCACAGGGTAGAGGTGATAGAGAATACATTTCACGCTTAAACATTTCACGTTTGGACATTGCCCATTTCTCTAAATACCCAGACTGTGTACTAATAGAACTGTTTTTTGATAGTCTTAATGATCAGTACGAATGCAAACTCAACTGTAATGATCCTCGAGGGACCTTGGCTCAATGTTTGGACAATGGACTTTTTTCATGTAGCTCTCCTTACACTGTTGGCCTCCTCAAACAATTTTTCCGGAGGGGCAGTTAGCCTGCAGTTTCAACGCTGTTGGCCGCCAGCCCAGAACCCATTCGTAAGATGGCCGCCAGCCCAAAACCCTTTCACAAGATGTCCAGAGCTCGTTTTGCAAGATTGCCGCTAGCCTAGAGCATCCAACCGCCATGGCCGCCACACCAGTGGTGCCAAGCCTGATTGTCACGTAGGTGTCAGTTCCTGAGGTTCAGCCCTTGGTCCACACCAGAGCCTCCGAGCTCCCTGCATCGTCCAAGATGGTCACCTCTGTGCTCCCTGCGTCTCCCTGGCCTCCAGACCGGCCTGCCAACCATATTCCCGGTTCCGCCTCTTTCCGCAATTCGTGACACTTGTATTTACATTTAGTTATCCGAATTAATGTCACGGGGGGCACGGTGGCTTAGTGGTTAGCACGTTCGCCTCACAGCTCCAGGGTTGGGGGTTTGATTCCCGCTTCCGACTTGTGTGTGTGGAGTTTGGATGGAGGCCCGTGCCTCGGGGGTTTCCTCCATCCAGGGTGTATCCTGCCTTGATGCCCGATGACTCCTGAGATAGGCACAGGCTCCCCGTGACCCGAGGTAGTTCGGATAAGCGGTAGAAAATGGAATGGAATGGAATTAATGGCACAGTTAGTGCCTATGGGCATGGGTGTAAATCCCCGGGGGTACAGAGGAAACACGTCCCCCTCCATCCGAGGGTTGTCCCCCCAAAAATCATTAAAAGTGTTACTGATGCTGGTTTGTAAAGTGCAGAGTATCAGCACGATATCAGTCATCACCGTTCATAACATTCATAATATTAGTGGAACTGACTGGTTTATTCACAATATTATAACATAATGAGCAAGCGCATAAATGAAGTTTGGTCAGAGCTGGAACATTTCTAATATACCAGAAAATGTTAAATAATACCATGTCATGCAAATAGAATGTATATATTGACGTTAAATACACAAGATAAATGTATGTTTTTTGTCACTGTTAATGGACCATAACCTCCAGTGATCAACCAAAACTCCACTATAAATATGAAAAATACAAAAAGTATGAAATGGGAGAAAAAACTTGGGAGAGACCAAACTCAACCGGGAGGACCAGTTCTCCTCTGGCATGTTAACATTAAGCTGCTGCAACAACAGAGAGGATGAATACTGCTTTCAAAGTGATAGTTAACCCGAAAAATACAAACTGTCATCATTTACTCCCCCTCTTGTCATTTCAAACCTGTATGGTTTTCTATCTTCCGCAAAACACAAAATACTATATTTTGAAAAATGATGTTAACTGGCCCACATTCACTTGCATTTGTTTTGTTTCCATACAATAGAAGTGAATGGGCCAGTGTTGCTTTTTTTACCGACTTTCTTAAAAATATCTTCTTTCGTGTTCTGCGAAAGGAAGTCTTATAGGTTTGATGATTGGCTGATGATTGGAAAGATAATTTGTGGGGATAGGAAAGAATTTTCAAGTCTGTCCCAAATTTTTCTCTGAAGTTCTGTGTACCTCTCCTGCCTCCGTATCCTCACACACGTAGAGCTGATAGTCTTTTGACAGGGTTGGCACATTGTCATTGACATCCAGTACTTTAATCTGCACAGACACTGTGGAGAAAAGCTGCCCATCTTCTGAAAGGTAAAGGGGTACATATAAATGTATTATTGTTAACTAAATAATAATATTCTGCATTATAAGAATCTGTATATCCATCTAAGCAGTGTTGGGGAAGCTACTCTTAAACTGTAGTTTGACAAGTTACAAGCTGCTTATAAGGTAAAGGAGGTAAGTTAAGGTTGGGGAAAGCAGGGTACAACCTAATGCTTTTTGGTTTGAACTTAATTACTCCTGTATCATGTATTGATTGATAAAAGCAACATGTCTCTGCTACAAATTAACACTTAAGGTTTGTTTCTAGAACCTTGAGTTCCATACAGTTACAGCAAGTGACAGAAATGCAAATGTTAGGTGAGGTTCATTGTAACAGATAAAGTGTTGTTACACTTCCTAGAAAATTCTAATCAAGTTACAAAGAACTCAATATTATTATTTGTCTACAAACTAGAGGTTGATATTATGTGTACACTTTATTTTGATAGTCCCTCTGTTTACAATCTTCTACCTATCTGTAGATATTCAGTAGTGAGTCAACAGTGAATCAGTTCCCATTACACAACACTGTTTTCAACAGACAAGTAATAAACCATCAACTTTTAACTCTCTGTTGACCATAAAGTGCATTATAAGTGTTACTCTACCAATTTTACAACAACTGTCTACTCACTGTCAGTATTATCAAATAATGTTCAACTAACTATCTGTAGATGTTAACCATCTTGCATGTTTTTATCAACTTATTATCAAGAGACTGATATTAGGTTATTTTTTATCCACAAAGGGTCTCAGGCATATTAAATTAATAACTATCTGTTGAGAGACTCTTGATTGTCAACTTTGACGTATTTGCTTTTCTGCTACTTGTCAAGTAATCTATAGATAATAATCAGCACATCATTAATAGGCACTCTCCACTATGTGTTTATAGATGCATATTAGGACTATTGCATGAAAGTGAAACAATTGAGAACAGTGGAAAATCAATAAGCTATCAACAGAACACATATAATCATCTAATACTATGCAACATATTGACTATAAAAATGAGAAATGTTTTGCAAACCGTAACGCTTGATGACTGAAGTTAATACCAGATTATGAAGAACCGTTGAGCAAAAACTGTATACAGTGCATCAGAGAAGGAATTCTACTTTATTGAAAAACATCATACTAAGCAGTATAGTATAAGCAATTATTTGAATTACTATATTCACCATTTCCAGGCGAGATGCGAATATCAAAATGAGAAAAAAATTCACTGCATTGGCAAAACAGACTTTTCCTTAGTTCAATTAACTACATATGAAGTCTTAACTTTATTTTGAAGATACTCATATTATAGGAAACATATAAGGAAACAACATTTAGAACAGCAATTTTGTGGTAGTTTTAAAAGAGTGTAGCTTTCTTTGATCTGGTCTAGGACAGATTTGTATACTATGTAAATTTCTGCAATTGCTGCGGTGTCTTTCACATCATTTCTTGAAACCCCCTGCTTTCTCAAAAGCTTTGCTCATCCCGAAGCTTCTCTGCACAAGTTTGAGGACATGCTGATATCTTCTGAATGAAACAAAAACAACAATGTGAATATATCTTCAAGGATTTCTGTGTTGTAGTGTGTGATGTCTTAATGGGCTATTTTTGGTTCTGCCTCTAGGGAATGGCAACGCTCGGGTTTTTATTATACTTGTGTGTTGTTGACAGTGCCAACGTGCAATTACACATGCCGGTGGCTAGTAGGCAGTGCCCACAGGCATGTTGCTGGCACTTTGTGAGAATTAAAGGAGAAACTGAACCGTGGAAAAGATTTGCTCACTCAACCTGACTCATTCATATTTTGTGTAAAAGACACAAATCACATATTAAACATAATGTAGTCTTGAGTGTATTCTCCTAAAGTTCATCAATATATTACTCTGAACTCTTAATGTACATCCTTTTTTTAATTACGCAAAACAATTTCCCTGCCATACACAGACATCTACAATCATACTATAAATCTCAAGAATGATAACAAAAAATATCTTCATGCTGTAGTGTATGGTGCATTGCAGCATTTATACATTTTGCAACAGAACTTTACTATTGTCACCATTGTTGAGGTTGTATGATTAGTGTCACGGTATGACATGGTAGAACCCAATTGCAGGCAGACACAGACCGTAGGGGTAACAAGGGTGTTTAATTCACAAAAAACAAGCAAGGAACAAAAGGCAAAACAAAACCCACAATGGGGATAAAACAAAGCAGGATACACTATGAACAAAAACAAGAACACTGACTAACTAAACTAAGAAAACAAAGACTGGATATGAACACTAAACTAACACTTACTAGGAATCAGAGGAACAGGGCAACAGGGCAACAGGGCAACAGGGCAACAGGGCAACAGGGCAACAGGGCAACAGGGCAACAGGGCAACAGGGCAACAGGGCAACAAGGCAACAGGGCAACAAGGCAAACTGGTAACTTCGACAAGGACCAGCATACAAGACAGCAACATCTCATACAGCAAACAATGAACGCACACAGGACAATGAACACGAGGATGTTTTAAAGGGAGAGAAATCAAGAGGGAACAGGTGCAGGGGATAAACTAATTAACACAGACTAGGAAACAGGAGGCCAGCAAGGATGACGCAGACAAGAGAGAGATGAAATTGTCTCTCTCCCACATGAAACAAAGGATCCTGTATGATTCCACCTCTAGAACAAGAAATACCTGACAAGGAGAGGTGGAACCATGAAAGATGAGCTCTGATGTCTCATTTCCTTGTGGAAAAAACCTGCTGCAAATATTAATACAGTTTGTTATTTATAGGAACTATGCTTGTTTATTAGAAAACACTCTCACAAATTCCTTAAATATAATTACTATTGCATCACAATATCACATAACATAACAATATCAATGAAAGCTGTCAAACTTGAGACTCTTCCTTCCACACACAAGTGTTCTGAATAAAACACAACTGCAGCTGATGAAAGACAAAGATTATTTAATGAAAGTTATAAGCCCTTTTGTAGCAACACCGATCACTATTATTGTGACATCAAATAAACCTTGTTTTCAATAAAATGTAATCTAGATCAAAACCCTTTTTAAATTCTCACTAAGATCTTTTATTCACATATGAAATAAAGTGAAAGTGGTGTCTGTAATAAGTGAGGGTTTTAATGGTGTTTATGTTTAAATCTCTGGTGAGATCTTGAAAGCAACCAGAGGATTCTGTTGATGAGTCAAATTGAGTGAATGATTATTTTTTCTGTGTGTCAGTGTGTGGGCCAGATCTGGGCCGGGGACCCAGCCAGTACTGAGCCAGAAACTAACAAGTTGTGGCCCACAAGTGAACCAGAAAATACATGGGTTCAGAGTTACAAGGCTTTAGACGATTGTGATGCATTATTCTCTTGTGCCGCAACCCTTGGACCTCATAAAGTACTGACCCACAGCAGGCAGGTGTTACAATGGGCAATTTCCAATGTGCTTGAAGTTTAGGACTTTTTTCCTTTTCTTTAAGTGCTGTACCTCATATGCACAAGATCTCCAACATTGTACTTCCTCTCCTAAGTCCTCGAGGTTCTCGAGCTGTTCGGAGGGACACTCTGGGAATGCCATGTGATTCTTTAAAGCCCTTTTCCAAATCGCAAAGGAAGTGTGGAACTTCTAAACTGTCTGTCCTTTGCTCTGCAATACCAGACAAGCATCAGCCTGTTTGGTGTAAATCCAGTAACTGTGCATGCTGGGAGCTACGATAAGATGACGCAAGGAGAGGAAGATGCTCATCCCAGTTTTTCTGAGTTTGGTTGTCATAGTACCGGATCATTTGCAGTAGTGTGCGGTTGAACCGCTTAACTTGTCCAATTGAGGCCAGGTGATAGGAGGTCGTCCTGGCTTTTATTATTTGCAACAGACTGAAAACATTCCTGAAATGTGAGTTTTAAAAATTGCGACTCTGGTCTGTGTGCAGTTTCAGTGGTGCACCAAAACTAGAAATGAACTCATAAAATACTGTTCTTGCTGTAGTTTCCGACCCCTGATTTGGGAAATGCTTCCAGCCATCGAACGAATTAGTGCATGATGATGAGAACATATTTGTTTCCAGAGCTGGACACATAGAATGGACCCAGTATGTCACTATGGTTCCAATACATCAGGGCCCCTGCTTGGTAGCTTTGAAACTTGGTTATTTTAATAGGCCAAGCCGTTTTACAGGCATTGCAGTGTTATACCAGTGTACATCTACACCCTTGCCATACCAGTAAAAACTCTAACAGAGTCACTGTAGTAGAGTAGGCGGGGCGAGACCGTGGTTCGAGTCCGGTGAGTAATTGTGAATTAGCGGCAGCTGTGCGCACACCGGCCTCGAATCACGTAGGAGATGGGAGCATATAAAAGGAACGAGCGACCGGACCGTCGAAGAGAGAGGACCGGGCCCGAACTTATGTTATGTTTGTATTTGTATTTATGTTCAGGTTTTGTTCGCCGGCGGTCGTCCGTGAGGGGCCGCCGGCTGTTAAATTACTTTACTTTTTGTTTCGAATGTTTGCCGGTTCCCGACTCCTTCCTTCCATTTTATCGAATCTGTATTACAGTCACTCTAACTTTTTACCTTCCTGGTAGTGATCAGACTATAGTAGGTTATGGCAGGCTTGAATCACTTGCATTGAGGCTTGAACAAGCAGCAACAAGGAAGGACTAATTCCTCCAGGTCTTTCTGATACAACAGATGTAGTGTATTTCGGGGAAAACTATGGGTTTAACCACAGTAAAATACGTATAAGTAATGGTGACTAACCATACCTATTTTTACACACTTTACCTGACGCAGTAGACCTAATAATACCGACAAACTAAATGCACTCATCCAGCGAGTGATCAGCAGATCGCATATCAACTCTAAGAAATACTACTTTCCTGGCCTTGGAAACATAACACTCTTAATGTAGTGCAGTACCGCTTCAGAAATTATAACGAAATCAAGCAGTTTAAGTGACGTTAAAATGTGATAAGTAAAAACAGAAACAATACAAGCGTGGAGACAAATGCGGGTTTATTGACCACACTAAAGGGAAAACAAACCGACTAACTAACAAATAACAAACGCTAACAAACTACAGATGAAACGTAAAAGCAGTAAAGGGAATGAAAGAAATAGACAATGCAAAGAGTTGCAGTATTACAAACAGCTATTCACATCTGCATAAACCAAAATCAATGTTTCTTTGTCCAGCCCATTAACTCATTTGCATGTATGGTCACCTAGAAGTTTGGGGCTGTAATACATAAAATGAGTATGGTATAAAATACATTACTGTGCTATACACCATCTTTTAAGGAATGAAGAGGGAAACATTTAGATATGAAATAGCAAGGATTATAAGCACATTGACCTATAGATTGTACAAAAATGTATATACACGCAGAATACAACTAAGCACACATGCCTTTGAGGTTATAGGTGAGGCTGAATAACATGGGGTCAAGCATACAATGTGGAGATATAGGTGTACACCCATTTAGACCATTGTTTTGCGGTTAAGGAGAAAGAACTACAAATTCACGAGGAATGAAACTAGTTACCGCATTACTTTTTGGGCCATATGGTCTTCTCGCTTGGGGGAGCACTCCGTCTTCCCCGTTGGGACTCCTTTGAAGTCCAGGGGAGTGTATTGGAATCTATCCTGGTCAAATGAGGGATGCTGTAAGAGAGGGCAGTTGGATCAGACTCACTGTCGCAGGTTAGATTCCTGCTGAGAGCTCATGGTGTTTTACGATGACCAAATGGTCACCTTTGGTCCGACCAGATCCTACATAGAACACCTTGATGAAATTCAAATTGTGGCAAACCAGTCGACATTTTCTTACCGCTGGACTTTTCAATAATACTTGTTCCTTTGTGGGAAGTGTAGGATCTGGCCAGACCCAAAGGTGAGCATTTGGGGCATCGTAAAACACCCTTACCTCTCAGCAGGAGTCTCAAAGCATTTGAGTTCAAAGCATCCTCCATTTGGTCAGGATTGATTCTAACGCCCAACCTTAGACTTCAAAGGAGTCCTAACAACGAGGATGGAGTGCTCCCCCAATGAGTACACCATTTGGCGGCAAATAGTTTCATTCCTCTTGAAATTGTCTGTCTTTTCTCCTTATCCACAAAAGAATGTTCTAAATGGATATACCTCTATATCTCAACATTGTATGTTTGTCCCCATGTTATTCGGCCTCGCCTATAACCTCAAAAGCATGTGTGTTTAGTTGTATTCTGCTTATATTTTCATTCTTGTACAAACTTCAGGTCAATGAACTTATAATCCTGGCATGTTTTATATCGAAATGTTTCTCTCTTCATTCCTTGAAAGATGATGTATAGCACAGTAATGTGTTTTATACCATACTCCTTTTATGTCATTCTAAGAGTTTTACAGCGCCAAACTCCTAAGTGATCCTAAATGCAAATGAGCTAATAAGCAAAACAAAGAAACTTGATTTCGCGGCTAAAATCATCTCATCGCATTGGATTGCCCACCATGGAGGGACTTGAACCCCCCAGGCTATCGATGCTCTTCCGTATTTTCGCACGTTCCCATTCGAACCACATCCTGAGACCTGTCTCTCTCTTCGGAGACAGTTTTTCCGTTCGGCAGCTACTTTGGCAAAGTTTGTTTCTGACTTCATCCGCAAATCCGGCTCCAAGAGAGGACCCGACGGATCGAAACCATCAGGACTTTGAAAACCACTCAAAAGGAAACCAATGCAAGTTGTAACGGCCACCGAATGTTTTAAAGTGTGCATGTGCCTTTAAGATGCCTGATGACTACGCTGCTGTGATGCGCATGCGCGGGCTCGTGTGTGAGTACGCGCTGTCGCAGAAAGGTGAAGGAGAGTGATGGTCGTTTTAGCTCTACCTCTGACCACGTGTGTACATTATTTTCTTTGTTTGTGACGGTACTAGAGTGTTTTGTTTTCCTGTTTCTGTACCCGCTCCTTTTTATGTGTGTTGAAAGAGCACTGGTGGAAACCACTATTAAAGGTTGTGGAAGGCCTATGTAATGGACTCATGTTCCTTCTTTTCCTCCGGCCATCTATTTAATTCCGGGTAACGTTGGCCCAAACTCTCTGGCCCGCCGTTACAAAGTATCTAAACTCTATTCTAAACAGCTGCGTTTAAGCCATAACCCCTTTTTACAAGGAGATTGTCCTCGATGGTTCCTCCAGATGCGAATAGCTGTTTGTAATACTGCCACCCTTTTGTTTGTTAATCTCTTACTTTTCTTTACTGTTTTTATGTTTCATGTTACGTTTGTCTTAACGTGTTATATCTAAACTCTGCAAAAAAAGAAACGTCCTCTGACTTTCAACTGTTTTTACTTTCAGTAAACTTAATATGTATAAATATTTGTATGAACACTAAAAGAGCCATCACCATAAGACATAAACTAAAAATGTTTCACAGACATGTGACTAACAGAAATAGAATAATGTGTCCCTGAATGAAGGTAGGCTCAAAATCAAAAGTACCAGTCAGTATCTGGTATGGCCACCAGCTGCTTGAAGTACTGGAGTGCATCTCCTCCTCATAGACTGGACCAGATTTGTCAGTTCTTGCTGTGAGATGTTACCCCACTCTTGCACCAAGGCACTTGCAAGTTCCTGGACATTTCTGGGGGGAATGACCCTAGCCCTCACCCTGCGATCCAACAGGTCCCAGACGTGCTCAATGGGATTGAGATCCGGGCTCTTCGCTGGCCATGGCAGAACACTGACATTGCTGTCATGCAGAAACTCACGCACAGAACGAGCAGTATGGCTGGTGGCATTGTCCTGCTGGAGGATCATGTCCGGATGAGCATGCATAAAGGGTACCACATGAGGGAGGAGGATGTCTTCCCTGTACCGCAAGGTATTGAGATTGCCTGCAATGACAACAAGCTCAGTCCGATGGTGATGTGATATACTGCCCCAGACCATGACGGACCCCCCACCTCCAAATCGATCCCGCTCCAGGGTACAGGCCTCGGTGTAACGCTCATTCCTTCGACGATAAACACGAATCCGTCCATCACCCCTGGTGAGACAAAACCGTGACTCATCAGTGAAGAGCACTTTTTGCCACTCCTGTCTGGTCCAGCGAAGGTGGGTTTGTGTCCATAGGCGGCGTTGTTGCTTGTGATGTCTGGTAAGGACCTGCCTTACAACAGGCCTACAAGCCCTCAGTCCAGCCTCTCTCAGCCTATTGCGGACAGTCTGAGCACTGATGGAGGGATTGTGCGTTCCTGGTGTGACTCGGGCAGTTGTTGTGGCCATCCTGTACCTGTCACGAAGGTGTGATATTCGGATGTACCGATCCTGTGCAGGTGTTGTTACACGTGGTCTTCCACTGCGAGGATGATCAGCTGTCCTTCCTGTCTCCCTGTAGCGCTGTCTTAGGCATCTCACAGTGCGGACATGGCAATTTATTGCCCTAGCCACATCAGCAGTCCTCATGCCTCCCTGCAGCATGCCTAATGCACGTTCACGCAGATGAGCAGGGACCCTGGGCATCTTTCTTTGGGTGTTTTTCACAGTCCGTTGACAAGTCTCTTTAGTGTCCTGAGTTTTTAGAACTGTGACCTTAAATGCCTACTCTCTGTAAGCTGTTAAGGTCTTAACGACCATTCCACAGGTGCATGTTAATAAATTTATTATGGTTAATTGAACATGCATGGAAAACATTGTTTAAACCCTTTACATTGAAGATCTGTAAAGTTATTTGGATTTTTACAACATTATTGTTGAAATACACAGTCCTGAAAAAGGGACGTTTCTTTTTTTGCTGAGTTTAGTTGTTATATTTCCCCTTTTAGTATGGTCAAGAAACCCACATTTGTTATTGTTATCGAATTGTTGCTGTGTCTCTTTATCACATATTACAGTTTTTCTCAAATGCTAAAACACAAAAGTCAATCCTCTAAACCAAATGACCAGTTTTCTAAACACATTTACTAAATCTAGCCATCATTTTCCAATATCATAAACACATTGCTGTCATCAGTGCGTATATGTTATTTAAAGTATTGCTTGTAGGTACACTCTAAAAAATGCTGGGTTATTTCTGTAAACACATTTTTGGGTTATTTGTGCTGGGTCATAATTTTGGGTTGTTTGAGGTACTGTAAACACACAGTTGGGTTGCTCATGCTGGGTCAAATGGACTGTAGGGGTTCTTTCAACACTGAACGCCAGGGTTGGGTTATTTTGACCCAACCGGTTTGTTCATTTTTCCACTTCATCGAACCTTCTGGATCCTTCATCTCATTGTCAGACGGAAACGCACATCACAGCAAGCTGATTTTATAAGGTAAATAAATATGATAATATGATTATTTTTAATAACTTGTGGTAAGTGCACACTGATTTTACTGTTTAATGCAGTATTTGATCTTTCGCTGTGCAGAGGAAGTGTTTTATTCTGTGATTGATTAACGTTAAGTAATTTAGCATTTAGCATGCTAATTTTTTTACAAAAAAGGCCTTAACAATCGCTTTATCGTTATGTTATATATATGTGTGTACGTGTGCATATTTTTACTTTAAAAGGTTTTTATCCTTCACGTTAAATCCTCATGGAAATGTATGAACTAGCCTTAGGTCAGAAATACATGTTATAGTTCGGTTACTGTTTGTCTACTGTATGGCTTTGTAATGTTTAGTCAGAATTAGATAATTTCATACAAAACTTAATCTAAGGGGATATTTTTTCAAGTGTCTGCGACGTGCCGGATCCAACCAACTAGCAATAATTTAAAATTTAGCATTTTCGCGCTTTTTTCCCCTCAGGTAACGTTACCGTTAGCTGCATTAGCTAAAAGCTATGCCTCTTAATCTCACTGTTTATTACAATTAATGACAAAAATAATGTTTGGAAAATTAAACAGAAATTTCCTTCTGACACACGACAGCAAACGATAGAAATAACTGACTTTTATTCCATTTTCCAGCTGGTAAAAATACTAGTGTTCTAATAGTTTTGGCCATCACTGTGTGATATATGTATATCCTCAGAAGTAAATGATATACAATATGAATGTAGTGAATGATGTAAAATACTAAAAGTGAAGTTTGAAGTTTTCTTCAAAAATTAGCATTTTTATAAGGCCTCTGTGTTTGTTCATTAAATGCATTTTAACTTAAATTTTAGTTATGTTTTAAGACTAACTGTCATATATTTAACAGGTGGGGACTGTCATGGTGGAATACTTGCAAAACGCTGAGACCAGTGATGTAATCTGCACATTTTGTGCCTTGGGGATGAGGCAGGACATCCCAGACCGTCGCTATTGTTTCGGGTCATGCCATTAAAAACTGACTTGTTGCTCAGTTGATCTGTTTCAAGTCCTTTTCTGTGCTTGATGTTAACCAAGCAGTCTCTTCCTACTTAGAAATTTCTCCGGCATGCAGTTTATCGTATTGATGGACATGAGTGAAGAGGGAAGTTTTTGAGGACAACAGTTTTTTCTGGACACTTGTAACAATTTCTAAGTGGTCACATGTATTGTCTGTTGTTTGGAGTCTTTGTTTGGCTTAGTTTTAGTTGCACACTATTTGGACTGATTCTCATGTGCCAATAATATATTTTTGAGTGTTCTAATGCTGCAATGTTGACATATAGAATAGGAATCTACAATGCCTAATTCACCTAGTTTTGTGTTTTTAAAGAAACTGATCTACAAAAACTTGTTTTTATGTGTCTGTCGGTGTTGTATGAAATGTATGACAATTGCACCCATTCAATAAATCTAAAGAAATAAATGTAATAAAAATGCATATTTACAATTGCATTTGTTTTGTGTAATTGTATTACAGAAAAATTATAATAATTTTACATTCCCTTGAGAATATTTATTTTTATTGATAAATATAAAAGTAGCAAGGCAATGAGACAACATATAACCCAATGTTTAGGTTATGTTAACCCAGAAACACAGTTAACCCGACCCACTAGTTGGGTCAAACAAACAACCCAGCATTTTGGGTCAAATGGTTCAACCCAGCACTTGGGTCAAAATAACCCAGCGCGTGTTCTGTCCCATAGTTACCCAGCAGCTGGGTTAAGGTTGGGTTATTTTCTATCCCAGCAATTCTTAGTGTGTAACATGTTTTCAGGTACACCTGCTTTGTAATAATGAAAATTGTAAAAAGCTTTATATAAATAAAAGTTGAGGTTCACTGAAGCCAACTGCTACGGAAACAAGTCATATTGTTAGGCAAGGTTTAAAATTTGCCATGTTACAATGCAAAGTCATCTTGAAGGGTTTTATATATTTTATCTGGGTTCTATATGTTTTATCTAAGGGTTTATATCAATTACATTTTCTGAGTGTGTTTTTATATGATTATTACTTATTACTGCTTACCTTATATAACATTGCATTATTTTACTATGTTGAGTAGGGTCTCAAAATATTAGTGCAGATGGAATTTTCGACAGGATATGGGGGTTGGGATTCAGCAGCTTGAGGGTTTGCACGAGAACTCAGCAGTTTGACCTGAGGTCATCCTGCACATGCAACACGCATACCCATAGAGCACGGGTTTTAAGAAACAAGGTTACGTGGAGACCAGGGGGGAGGAAATATACTGTTTTGCAGATAGTAAAAGAAGAAGAGTGCGGCCGGAATGAGCACGAGGGGGGTCATCACTCCATGGGACACAAAGAAAGCAGCAAATGTGGAGGCGCTCGGGGGAGGCACAGCTTGAAGAAAGAAGATACACCCTCACATACACACTATAAATATGTTGTACACTGTTTGAGCGAGGCTGATTCTCTGTGAATACTCTTTTGTCTGAGACAGTCCAGCGCTGAGTTCAACTTAATAAACTTCAACTTTTATTCATCTGAAATCCTTAAAGCCAATTTTTGAACGCGCAGGACAGCAGATGTCCATCAGATGGTGACCCCGACGTGATTGGCTAAAAAGGGACATTTCGGACAATCCTTAAAGAGTACGGAGAGACGAAACGGAGAGAGGGAAAATCTTGGATTCAACACAACAGCCGGCTGAATAAAAAATAAGGTGAGCAGAGACCTGTTTTATCGAACATCTGCTAATTGACTACTCTAAATTGTTTGTGTTGAATTGCAAATATTCCTGATCATTATTCAAACCAAATTTAAAAACGGTTGAAGTTTGTTAATTTGAATTAATAAACGGGTGGTTGGTCCCCCGAATTTAGAAGACGTGAGGTGAAAGTCCGCACGCATTTATTACACGGGAGGTTGGTCCCCCGAATTTAGAAGACGTGAGGTGAAAGTCCGCACGCATTTATTACACGGGAGGTTGGTCCCCCGAATTTAGAAGACGTGAGGTGAAAGTCCGCACGCATTTATTACACGGGTGGATGGTCCCCCGAACTGAAGGAATTCATGTGTAATTTGTGTGTATGTAATTGTGTGTTGGAAATTACGGAAAATTGAAAAAAAAAAAAAAAAAAAAAATATTGTGTTTAGAATAATTGATAGAAACGCATAATAATAATATAATTGATAACTGTATAATTAAGAGAATTGAATAACCTAAAAAATGGAGGGAGAATTTGATAGAGAATGTGATGAATATGGGTGTTTTCCTGTAAATGAACAATGGGATCGTATGAAAGATATGATATTAGCCCAGGCAGAGGTAAAACACCATAAGAAAGAAACAAAGATATTAGGCGAAAAATGGAGTCAGATATGTGTTGAAAACGGATGGGATAACCCACCACGTGTGTCTTTGGCACCTAAAATAAGAGAAATTGAGAAAAAAGCTCACATGTGCGTTAAAGCACATGATGGGAAAAAGGATAAAGTCAGGTTTTTGAAGAAAAAAAATATATAAAATGGTTAGAAAAGAATAAACATAAAAATAAAGAAGTTAAAATGAAGGAAGAATTAAAATATGGATATGCATTGCGCTTAAGGCCACTGCTCTGAGTCCGGTTAAAAGAGAGGGGGGAGAAAATGTGCAGACAAAAAAGTCAGGAAGTCAGGGAGACATCTCTGAACAAACAGCATATTCCCCAAACCTAAAACTATATCAAGACTTGCAACTATTGACAAAACCACCACCGTATGAAAAAAATAGTAACAAGTTGTGTTAACTGTTAACCAAAGGACATCTAGATGTCGAATTGCCAGACACAACGTTTGATATAAATGAAATAAGACAACAATTACACCAACTTACAAGATTAGTCACTGAAACTCCACAGCAGTCAGCCCCCCACAGAGAAAAAAAAAAAAAAACACATTCCACAAGAGGAGGGGGAAGGGGCGTGAGGAGAGATAAAACATCACCCTACACCCTCTGTTTCATTGCATAGCCGACAGAGTTTAGATAGTGCATCACAATTGGCACATGCAGCTCATTTGAATTGTGCTAACTACTATCTAAGTTTCTTCCTAGATGTGTCTGAAACAGGAAGCAGTGCACATGGGCACTTCACAAACATCCCACTGTGTCCACCTCCAAGGAAAAGGCGACACGTGGTACCATTTGTCCTCTTGTGTTGCTTTTTAGTACCCAAACAGGTCTTTGGAACAGACGGCTGTGGACCTGAGATCACAGGTCCAAGAGAGGGAGGGTGTTGAAGGTAAAGCAAAAGGGAGCGCAGAGGAACATTACAGGTCATATAAAGGAAAGGTGACATTTGAATCTTTAGCGCACTGTGTAAGTGAAGATTGTGCATATGGGGTAGGCATTGCAGTAATATTTAAGAATAAATATGGTGAAAAGTGAAGCATCACATGCATTTCTAACTTTTATGGGTCAAACCCATTTAAAGACTCATAGAATTATTCTAGTTTTATTTATAATTTTTCATTAACACTATAGGTACCATGGCACAAGTGATAGTGAACCATCTGTTAAATATCACACAGAAATTACTTAGTCCTTACAGGCCTCAAAGATCTCAAATGGACAGGTGTGGGTAGTGCCATAAAAAAAGAATAGCTAAACAGACAGCACCACAACATACGGACTGATATTTAACCCACAGATTTGACTGAATTGAGAGAAAAAATGTATCTCTGTCTGTTATCCTAAAGTCTTTCTTTTCAGATTGATCACTATGACTCCTTATAGAGTCCAGATACCAGAGAGGTGTCTTAGAACCTGAAATGGAGGAGATGGGTGAGATTATACTTCAAGGGGTCATTCACACTTCACAGTTACATCACAGAAGTAGTTACACGGCCTCCCGGTGTAGTACCGGATCCAAATTGTGCAACACAGATTGTTGTAGATACCCATCTCCCAGACATGAACATATAGCATTGTGGACACACTTTCGCCACTACAACCTCATAAAATGATTATCTGGCATAATCTTAAAAGTTATCCAGACTCAAAACACTACACATCGTCTAGGATGATTAGTCTAGATTTCAAATATGATACATAAGAAGGATCTATAGCCTGTCATGCATACACACAACTGTATAGCATCTCACACATAGGACAAATTCATGATGCTAATTTAATTATAAGATAAAACCTGTTGTTACAATTCTGTTGATTTATGTGAAACCTTGCAATGTACATAGTAAATTTGCATGGTTATAGTTTTATGTATGGTAAATGGTTTGATTTCTGATGAAGAGAGGTGAAATTGAAAATTTGTGCAATTTTCAATTGAAATCATTGGCATTGTTCCCAGCCAGATAGCACACTGGTTTTTAACATATGTCTAATGATATGTTTAAAGAGTGGTTAGATCTGAAGTGCTGGCGCTTCTGCAATCAGCTACGCAATTCTCAATCAGATTTTTAACATTGAACGTGACAGGGCGTACTGTACACATCAACATTCACAGAATTTGTTACAACAGCTAAATTAGAGATTCAGAATATGTTCTAAACTACTTCTTTGTAATGATAGATCTGCAAAGTTAACTCATATTTGAGTATTCTGAATTACTATTATGGTTATTAAAATAAGTTATATAACTATACCATATTATGCATAACGTTGTATCTGGATTTTATAAATACATGAAAATACATTTATATGCATACTGTAGATTTGTATTTTGGTTGCAATATATTTAAAAGATATAATTATAAACTATTATTTTATGATGTATACCACTGGAGAATATGCCAGTTAAATTGACTTTTGCCACTCTTCCTATAAAATACTCAGAGTATCTAAATTCCACTATAGTAGTGAAGAATCAGGTAATCAAATGGGATCACTTTATGTGGCTTTGGATGAAATTGAGACCTTATTCACCACTCGCACCAGGTACCATGAAATATATATATATAGTTTTTTTATTTGTTGTAACCCTTTATCATCTTCTCCCAATGTTACTAAAATCATCAGTGTTCAGTTGTTGTATGATTATGAAGATGACGTTCAGGTGTCTCATACACAATGGTGTGTTATTAGTGAGATGAATTCCTTAACCTATGGAGCTGCCCTGCAAACCATACATTCTACTTAGATGTAACTAAGGATAAATGGGTCAGATAAATATCCTGGGGAGGATACTACTACACACAGATGTTTCTCTTCGGTGGGAAGACACCTTCTACGAACAGAGCACATGGGCTCTGACTGAATGGACTTGGTACAACAAATTATATTGCAGACTATCAGACTTAGGTGGAAACCAACCTGGGCAAAAGAACAGCAAAGATCCACCTGCTCTGCACAGTACCAGCTCCACAGAGACTTCTGAGGTTTTGTTGATGTCCAGGAATTGAACCCCCTCTTATTATCACAGCTCTCACCTTCATCTCTTCAGGCCCTGATCACTAGGAAAATGCTTACCCTTTATTCTGTGTATATCATTTATTGTCATAGTATGAAGTTTGATGATTCATGTTTGGTATTGTTTTAAAGGTCATGGTGCGATGGGTGAAAGGGTCTAGTTCTTTCAAATCTAACATGGAGTATATTAAAACTGTTTAAACTTTAATCCATAACCTGCACTCCTCTAAAGAGGATTGGCTTTATCTGGGAATCCTGTTCACAGATAAATTGGCATCCCATTTGATGATCTCGTCAGCCACGAGTTAAACTAAATTTCACAGTGACCATTGTATTCACAATGAACATTGAGTACAGTATATCATTCTTGGGTATAAAAGGTGCATTGGCAAAAGACTCAGGGAAGCTTCTGTAACCAGAACTTCCCACACTGCAACTGTGAGTCTTGATTTTACCAGGTATGATAAACTTTGAATTATTTTTTCATTTTAACCATATAATTGTGTCTATGGCTGTGTTTGTGGGAATTTTGGTCACCTGCGGATGTTGCTGTTGTGTGCCGTGTATTAGATCATTATGTAACCGCCTAATTGTTACTGCAATTGAAAAACGAGAGCCCCCACCATATGTCATGCCATTGTTGACCACAGACCACTTCTATGATGACAGTGAGGAGGAGGACAAAGACAATGTATGAGGAAATGTTTTGTATCAATTACAATTATATATCAATTACAATTTAATATGTCATTTACAATTTACATGTTAAGTATAATTTGTCTGTTTCTTACCATTTAAGGGTGATGACAATAATGTGTGTGTGACCTCTTTCAGAGGTCAAGAGAGGGATTGAAGGGTTTTATATATTTTATCTGGGTTCTATATGTTTTATCTAAGGGTTTATATCAATTACATTTTCTGAGTGTGTTTTTATATGATTATTACTTATTACTGCTTACCTTATATAACATTGCATTATTTTACTATGTTGAGTAGGGTCTCAAAATATTAGTGCAGATGGAATTTTCGACAGGATATGGGGGTTGGGATTCAGCAGCTTGAGGGTTTGCACGAGAACTCAGCAGTTTGACCTGAGGTCATCCTGCACATGCAACACGCATACCCATAGAGCACGGGTTTTAAGAAACAAGGTTATGTGGAGACCAGGGGGGAGGAAATATGCTGTTTTGCAGATAGTAAAAGAAGACGAGTGCGGCCGGAATGAGCACGAGGGGGGTCATCACTCCATGGGACACAAAGAAAGCAGCAAATGTGGAGGCGCTCGGGGGAGGCACAGCTTGAAGAAAGAAGATACACCCTCACATACACACTATAAATATGTTGTACACTGTTTGAGCGAGGCTGATTCTCTGTGAATACTCTTTTGTCTGAGACAGTCCAGCGCTGAGTTCAACTTAATAAACTTCAACTTTTATTCATCTGAAATCCTTAAAGCCAATTTTTGAACGCGCAGGACAGCAGATGTCCATCAATCTTAATGTTAACTTAAAACTTAAAAACACATTTCTGTTGAATTAACAGAACAAAAACAACAAAGTTACAATAAAAGTTTGAAAATGTCAGACTATCTAAAAAGCCATCACTTGAAAACCGCGTCTTGTATCAATTCTGTTTATCTGCATATGGCAATGTAGTGGGTATATTGCCAAAGAATCAGTGTATGAAACTCAACAATGAAGACAATGGACAAAAGAAAACTTAATCCTGGGCAGGGATGGGCATAAATACATGTAAATGTATTTAAAATACAAATACAAAATACTGTGTGGAAAAGTGTATTTAAATACAAATACAAAATACTGTGTGGAAAAATGTATTTAAATACAAATACAGTATTTTGTATTTTGAAAATACACAAAATACATGTGAAATTGGTGATTCAGTGCAGGTACCCCTATTAGGCTAAAATCTATCTGGGCCTATTCTAAATGCCAAAAAGCATGATGTGTTTAACTGCTAAGAAACTTTCGTTTTCATTTTATTTACCGCTTCCCTTCCCCTGCCTGGTAGGAAATACATAACTACAAAAAAAGACACTTTATAAAATGTTTTATTTTATTATGTTTTATCACCCACGGTGGCTTAACGGTTAGCACGTTCGCCTCACACCTCCAGGGTTGGGGGTTCGATTCCCGCTTCCGACTTGTGTGTGTGGAGTTTGCATGTTCTCCCTGTGCCTCGGGGGTTTCCTCCGGGACTCCGGTTTCCTCCCCTGGTCCAAAGATATGCATGGTAGGTTGATTGGCATCTCTGGAAAATTGTCCGTAGGGTGTGAGTGCGTGAGCGAATGAGTGAGTGTGTGTGCCCTGCAATGGGTTGGCACTCCATCCAGGGTGTATCCTGCCTTGATGCCCCGTGACCCGAGGTAGTTCGGAAAAGCGGTAGAAAATGGATGGATGGATGTTTTATCACCATCATAACTTCAAACTCAGTAACAAAAATAGAAAGTTTGTCTAAAATAAAAAATAAATAAGATTAGAATTTGGCATTATTCAACCAAAGGTTGTTTTTTTTCTACTAAAAGCTAAAGATTTTGTGTGGTGTATCATTAATCAGTGTCATCACAGATGCACAGAATCAATACAGATTGTTGGGTTGTAGCTACAGCTGAAGCTCACGTGCATGAATGTTAGGGCTGGGGAAGGGCGTGTCTGGCCTGAATTATGTTGGTTGATGCAGGAAAACACCCTGATAAAAAGGTTGACTGGCTCAAAGTATTTTGAGTATTTTGAAAATACAAAAATACTCATCTTAAATGTATTTAAATACAAATTACATTAGATTTTTCCAAAGGCTTTAAAATACAAAATACAAAATACTATTTTGTATTTCAAATACGTATTTTAAATACATGTATTTGAAATACTGCCCATCTCTGATCCTGGGTAACATCATAGTACAAAACTCATTCATGAATGTTGATGTCCAAGTGTGCCTGTAGAAAACGAAAGAGAATCGACTTAATGATATTAAAAAAATGGTCATGGGTCCACTAAAGCAAACACTGATCACAATAATGGTGATTTTTTGAAGTGCTAAATTGCTGCTGATACTGATTCTGAGCTGAGGGAGCCGCAGGGCTGCCTGGGCTTGGGCCGATTACCTATCTGGAACATCACCTATGGAGGAATATCATGATATGTCTTCATGTTTTTGATCATTATTCACCATCTATTGCTCTTCGTTTTATATACATTTGTATGAGATTCAGAAAAACACCCTGCACAGCTGTGTTTTTGATGTCTGGTAGTGTTTATGAAATCTTTTTCCGGTCCCAACCCTACAGTATGATCAAATCCGGGCATGTTCCGCCCCGTTACTATGACTACAATCTACATTGAGCAAGGCCACAGTTTTCCACAGTTCAAGACGAGAGAAGGAGGTGAAGAAAGGGAAACAGGTCTTGATGACCATGACATGAAGATGGTGGACAAGAGAAGAATTGCTTTATAAAATAAGGTGACATCATAACTAAAGCCTGATTGGTGAAAGATTATGTTAACCCCCTGCAAGTTTTGTATACATACAGTATTTGAGTCAGATAACCATTTGTCAGATGATTTCTGAGCATCTCACTTTGTCGACTCAAGCAATAAAGTTTTGACTTTTTGGCAGCTCGAACCTTTATCTGCGAGATTCTTTTTGCAATGAGAAAAAAAGAAAACATAGATACAGAAGAACCATATACTGTTAGACCTTACCAACCATTTTACAATAATATATTGGCAACCCTGTTGCCAGCTAGTTACCGTAGGTCAAACATTTACACTGTTAAAAATGGCCAGGTTTTCACAAGATGTTACTGTGTGTTTTTACAAAAAAATATTGTATTTAGTGTATACCCTAATATTAAAGGAAATTCCTTTGAAATTGTCTTCTTGCTTTGAGTTACACGGCGTAAGTGTATAAAGTTAAAGAAAGTGAATTATGAAATGATGATTATTGATGAACATTTGCTGCTAACAAGCAGAATCACGGAAGAAAAGATGAAGAAAACAGAAAAAAACTACAAAAGACGTCCACTCACACAGCTTTAGATAATCATCAACTGTAAATAACAGATGAACACATGAAATCTGTTAAGATCTCACCAGCGGAGAATTAAACACAAACACGATTAACATTTTCACTTAAATTCTGTCATATGTATGCAACAGCTCTTGTTAAGAATTAAAATAATATTGCTTTGTTACAAAAGTCACCCTCATGGTGATCAGTGTTTTCTTTAGTTATGGTACTTGACCCTTCATTAGTAGATAGTAGTTTTGCACCATAATCATAAGTGTTTAATCACAAATGCTTCTGTTTAGTATAAAAGTTTGGGGAAGAAACTGGTTAGCTTACAATCATTGTGTTGTGAAACGTTTAAATCTGATATTTAAGACATGGGTCATGAAACTTATGACTGAGCTGTTCATGGAAAAACACTTCTAATTCATTCATACTGTTATAAGTGTAGTGCTTTAGCAGAGACAGCAAACCGAGTTCGCTTCACTATATTTGTCTTCCTCTTCTTCCGGTAGTCACCTAAGGTTTCCCTAAATACCAAGGTGAAGTTTCAAAAACGTAGTTAGCGGGATATAAGTTAGCGGGAGTCATCCGTTTGTTTATTTATCATGGAAACTCATGGATCGAGTTGATCTTTTGTCTGGTTCAAGTATAGGCTATACAAACAATTCACAAAGCCTTACCATCACATCCGAGAAATAAGTCCGTAAATTTGAATAAAATCATGATGTGCGATTGCGTCACATGAAATACTGATGTGGGGATGTCATTTATAAAACACAGAAGAGTTTTCAGATAATACTGCCATCCAAGCTCAGGCAATTCCATCCCCAACCAACCAACCAACTTCTTGAGTCATGTTATAATATAGGTTTTAGTGTATCATGTTCGTAATGAACTTAAACTGACTAGTTTCTTCATCAGACTTTTCATCTCTTATCAATTATTTGTATTAAAAACAGTAGTGACCTTGAGGGAAAAATACATCTTGAACACATATGAAGGGTCAAGTACCTTACTAAAGAAAATAATGCTCATCCTAATGATTGACTTTTTCAACAAAGCAACATTCTTTTTATTATTTTATTCTTATAAGAGCTTTTGTATACATATGACAGAAATAAAGGGAAAATTAGGATGTTCATGGTGTTTGTGTTTAATTCTCCTCTGGGGAGATCTTGACAGATTTCATGTGTTATTCTGTTATATACACTTAAGCTGATTCACTACATCAATTGTAGTTGTAGTTTTTTTCTGTTTTGTTTAACTTTCCTTCATTGATTATGGTTGTAAGCAGCAAATTTTCATCATTATTCACTCTCATTAACCTCTGCTGTGTAACTAAACTCAAAACAAGATGACAATTTCACAGGAATTTACTGTAATAGGGTGAACACTAAATACAATATTTTATTGTGAAAACCCACATTAAAATCTTGTGAAAACCTGGAGATGTTATACTGTGAGTGTATGATTTTGAGTCATCTGTACCTGTACAGTTAAATGTATATTACAAGAGTTTCAAGTGCAAAAATATCTCGATAGTAAGATCATAAACAATACAAGCATACTTAAACTAGAAGTTTACTAATAATACACCTGTACTTACAAATGTACTACAAGTATTTAACTATCAGCATATCTCCAAGTTCACTTAAAGAAAGCTTACAAGCATACTTGAAATAAATTAGTAGTTTACTGGGAGTAAAGTGTACTTTTATAAATGACAACTGTGCTACAAGCAATGAACTAGTAAACTACCAGCACAACTAAGGAAAACCCACAAGTACACTCGCAGTATAAAACTGCTTAACTAATAGTTTTCTGGGAGTTAACTTCAAAGTGAACTTTCATAGTCTATACAGATGGTAAACGTTGTATAAACTAAAAAGTTGGCCAATTTAGTCCCAATCAGTTTTCAAATAGTACACATTCAAGTAGACTACAACTCCATATTATAAGTATATATATAAGTATACTAACTACATAAAGTATGCTTGAACTTTACTTAGGTCCTGTCCCAAATGGGGCATTCGGGTCTTGTGGACCTCCCAGAGACAACTACGTATAAATCTACAACAAGATATGGCTTATTCTTCTAAAGAAAATGCACTGCATTAAAAGTTGTTTTTCTTGAATAGCTGGCTTAATAGAAAATAAATAAGCAATAATGTGAACAAGTAACTAACAAATGAATTAAATTAGAATGTTATCAAAACATACATATAAAAATGTATTCACGTTATGTTGCCCTGTGATTGGGCGATCGCAAGGATTCCTGGGTAGGGACTTCAGTGGTGTCTGCATCAATGCGGAGTTGCTCGTGAGAAGACTTCTGAGCACTAAAAAGAAAAATTGGACACCCTACGGACTCCTATACTTGGCGAGCACTCGCAATTTAACTCCAAGAGACCGCAAGTCCACATGAAGTGTGCCATTTGGGACAGGGCCTTAATTTTTCTTAACAAATTAACTTGAAGTATACTTCGTTTTGATAAGGGATCTAGATTGGGAGCATATAAGAGAATGACCGACCAGACCGTCGAAGAGAGAGGACAGGGCCCGAGACTTTCGGGCAGCTACTGGCGGACGCCCTTCGTGTGACGGCTACCTTTGCTGTCGAGCCCCTGGGTCCAAGCGGGAGCGGGGAAGTTGCCGCGGTCCGACAGAGGCCAGAGCCTGCGTCCGTCCCCCGAGGGGGAGGAGTAGGGGGCGGGGTGCCGAGTGAGGCCACCGCCTGCCAGAGGCCGGAGCCTGCGTCCGTTCACCCAAGGGGGAGGAGCAGGGGATGGGGAACTCGCCCCGACTCCCCAATAAAGGAGGAGCCACCGTCGGCAGCCAGGGGATGGACGGTCGAGCCGTCCACCGAAGCCCGAGTGCCACCGCAAGGCACCGCGAAGGAGAGTACCCCGGCTGGTTGAGGACCGAGCAGCAGCATGTCGGGGAACCGGACTATACTTTTTTTTCCTCTCTCCCCTCTCTCTTTCAGGTCGTTCCGAGGGCTCCCGTCTCTGTTGTCTCGTCGCTGCATAGCCCTAAACCCCCCCCCCGTGGGAGTAGGCGGGGCGAGACAGTGGTTCGAGACCGGTGAGTAATTGTTAATGAGTGCCAACTGTGCGTGCAATGGTCTCGAATCACGTCGGAGATCGGGAGCATATAAGAGAATGAGCGACCGGACCGTCAAAGAGAGAGGACCATGCCCGAACATGTTTATGTTTGTATTTATGTTGTATTCGCTGGCCGTCGAGTGTGAGGGGCAGCCGGCTGTCTTTTTACTTTTGATTTTATTTGATTAAATGTTTATTTAAATGTCTGCCAGTTCCCGTCTCCTTCCTTCCTTTTATTGAGCGTTTCTGCAACGATTATCATGCAAAACAAATTATTTGCTAAACTAATGTTTCCCTGAATGAAATGTATTTATTAAATAACTTGTTTCATGGATTTGATCTTTAGATCTGGTGGAGGTAAATGCTTTAAGTGTAAATGGTCAACAACATGTGAGTAAGCTCATGCATAACATTTCCAGATTGCTACATATATAACGTGTTGGTGAAGAATGTAGTTGTTGCGGAAAGCTCATCATCATTTTAACAACGGTCAATGCATAAGATTTTTCTACATACAGAACAGACAGTTGTACGTCTGTACTTGTAGTCAGCCACTTTCCCAACACTGCATTTGTCACTAATAAAATTATAATTATTAGAATATTTGTCACTGCCCAGACACTTGTACAAGATCATCAATACTTTCCAGTCAAGATTTCACTTCAAATTTTACTGTATATACTCTAATTTATATAAAGGGATTGTTCTCACTTATCTCTCTTGCGGTGATGGTCAGGTTGTGCCAGGCCGCTGTCTCTCGATCCAAAGGCTCAGCCACATATACTGTCCCATTACCAGGGTTAATTCTGAACATGTTGCTTCTGTCACTGCTTTGTGAAATGCTGTATCTGTTTAGGGATAACATATGGTCGTTTATAGAATGAAAGCAACACAATACAATCAACTTACATTTTATGTTTCACAAGCATATTTCAACAATTTACAAACATGGTCTCAGCAAAGTACAGTTGAGGTCCAATACACGGCTGGGTCCTCGGCCCAGATCTGGTCCACACATATCTGTTTGACTATGAGTAGAAAAATGACTGTGTACCGGAGTTGGCACAGAGATTTCTGAATGAAGAGCTGTGGGCCACTTTGTGAATAATGAAGAAGAAACTGAACTGTGAAAAAGATTAATTCACTTGTTTAAATCATCTAACAAGAGACATCTTGATCCATTGATTAAGTTACAAACTAAATTAAGACTGTTCAGTGTCTGTACGAGTGTACATTTGAGACCTATGGGCGACAAATTTTTAATTATTAATAAATTCATTTGAATAATAATTTATAGAAACCCTGGCCAGATGGTTTACGTCTTAAAGGTGGTAAGAACAATACTTTCTGTTGTTTCATATTTTAGTGCATTTGACTTATCATAAAATGTCAGGAGTTTGAGTTAATAAAATACATATGCATCAGATCTAAACTTGCGCCTATTGTATATATAGATCCACCAGATATGTTTTGCTAAGACATTTTGGCTCAATGTGAAGGGCTACTTTCTGGCACATAATCCACCAAGAACGGGTTAAACATCGATGATATATCGGAAGTTGACACTACTGTATTGTAGTGAACATAACCACAAATATCTTATACATCAGCATTTATGCTTTTGGATCTCATAATCATTTGAGTCAGAGAAGTCAAACTTCAGACTCTTTCTGTCATGGTTCCGTCATCTTGTCTATTCTTGGTCTTGGGGCGGAGCCATGGCATAGCCTAAGGTTCTTTGTGGAGAGAGAGGTTGAGGTTGAGGTTATCCTCTCACTCTCTCTCCGAGACTCGTCCGTGTTTCCCGCCCTTTTCGTCTCGTTAGCTTTCCCTTAGTGTTTGATCTCTGTCACCTGGTCCCCTTGTTAATTATCCTTTGTCTGTCTCCCTATAAAACATCATTGTGTCTATTGTCCTGTGCTCGTTCGTTGTATTTGTATGTACTACCCGTTTATGTATATGCCGTCTTAAGCAGTGTCCTTGTTTGCTTTTTGGCTACGTGCAAGCTTGAGTTTTGGTACCTTGTCTGTTCATGTCCTGCCAATGCTGGACGTTGTGTCGAGCTAGTTTTGGTTTAGTTTTGGTTTTGAGTTTGTTGCCTAGTTTTGTCTTTTCCCCCTCGTGGGTTTTGCTTTGTCCTTTTGTAGTGTCTGTTGTATCATTAAATAACTTGGTTTACCTCGACCGTTGCCTGCACTTAGGTTCTTCCTCACACCATCCGTGACACTATCATCAATGCAGAAATGTTATGAGTAAAAAGATTACTGCAGCTGATGAAAGTTAATTTACTTAAAAAAGATGGATCACTCTAATGTTTGTCTTCAAGCCTAACTTGTTTTCAATAAAATATAAACTTTTCAATTCACACTAAAATGATTTATACACATATTAAATAAAGTGAAAGTGGTTTGTTATATTTGAAGATAGTAATTGTATTTGTGTTTAATTTTCCTCTGGTGAGAACTTGATGAAGCGTGATTTATCTTTTGTTTCATTCTTATCCGCCATTCCAGCATCTAAGGCTATATTCATGGCAAAAACTAGTCAATCTATACACAAGTCTGTTCTATACACAAGCATGCCAGCAAAACTTTGCTACTTGGGCTGTCTATGCCAGCATGGCATTTTCTGTAGATTCCTGATCTTTCAACCAGGGTTAGAAACAGTCAGATCTTGCAAGCAAATATAAACCCAAATATGCAGAGTTTTACAACATGAACGGAGCACAAAAAAGCCAGAGCCATAATTGAGTTCACTGATTATGTACTGCTTGTTCCATGTGGTCTCCTAGCCGATCCTGTTCGGCCCTCCAGACGCCGTCGAGACGTTTCCGTCCGGCCTTCCAGACGCCGTCGAGGCGGTCCCGTCCGGCCTTCCAGATGCCGCCGAGCCAGTTCTCTCCGGCCTTCCAGATGCCGTCGAGCCGGTTCCTTCCGGCCTTCTAGACGCTGTTGAGCCGGTTCCGTCCGGCCCTCCAGTGGTCCCCGAGACGGTCTCGTCGTGTCTCACATGCAGCTGTCACCCTCCAGGCCCTCCGAGCGGCGATCACCCTCCAGGCCTCCCCATCGGCCATCACCCTCCTGGCCTCCCGAATGGCCGTCACCCTCCAGGCTCCCTCCGGCGAGCCACCGGCACCGCCGAAGACGCCTCATTATTAATGAATAATAATACGTTTTTGATTCAGTTATTAATGTTTTTACATGCTTATCATGTGCCATTTAACAATACTTTAGTACTTATATTATTATTTTAGTATTAGGATTGTCAAAACTTTAAACTGTTAAACCCTACCCAAAAGGAAAAATAGTTTTATAGAAAATATCCCGTGCCATCCTCACATTCAATTGTAAGTTTAGGCTGTATTTATTCAAAATGTATATATTTAATTGTTTTGCATGAGTCCGACAAAGCAGAAGCCTTCGCCTAATGCAGGACATTTTAAAGTAATAATTTAATCATTAAAGCAAACGTGTTGTTTATGATCACATGGGTTCAGATAAGGATAATTTTTTTCCAAGAGTCTAAATAGTTACTCTTAAAATAAAAAATAAAATAAACACTGTATTTTCTGTCCTTATATGAGAAAACGCAATGTTCAATTTTACATTTCATAATAGCATTAAACTCTCTTCATTTTAGTAAAATGTTTTGACCCTTAATGGAGTTCAGAGTTATGCATAATTACTAGGGGTGCTCATTTTGATAAATTTTCCTGACCGAAAACCAACAAAGATTATCCTAACTCTAACCATCAACTGATAATAATGAATTGGATAATAAGGTGGGGTGTCCATCGGCGCATTTAAGCCTGTGCGGCCGACGTGTTCTTCTCAAACTTTTAAAAAGTGCCGTCTGCTGACGTGTTTTCTATGCTCATCAATAGCCCTTAGTGTTTTTCCCACGCTCAGCGCCGGCATTCATGATGCCCAGAGTTGAAAAATTCTCAATTTGGGATAATGGTCAGCCCACAAGTGATTGCAGTTTTCAGCTGCGTAAACAACAGCCGCGTCGAGACAGCACTTTTCAGGGATTTATTTAAACAGCAGCATGAGCATTAGAAGAAATGGACAACTGAACCTTCATACATTATCAAAATTTCACACACCTACAGCTTTACTGACAATAGAGAAAAACACAATAAATAATGTAAATAAAAAAATTAATCGACCTGCACTGAATATTTTAACTTAAATAATTAACTAAGTAAAATTACAAATGAAAACACACTGATGCTTTGAAAAACCCGCATTTCTTCTGTCAGAAATTGAACAAGTCTTTTTGTTAAATGAAAACAGCAGGCCTACTCAACCCACACAATTTGTCTAATTTTTATTTAAAAAAGAGACATGTCTACGTGATTTGGGGATAGTCTGGAGCGCAGCCTGTTAGACCCTTGGCAGTAAACACCCTCTCAGATGGCACAGATGTCCCGGGAATAAAGAGATAACGCCCTGCTAGACTACCAGTTTCGGGAAGCGCCTTTCATTTAATTTCCACCAGTCAAGGATTAATATCCAAAAAACGGCGGATTGTCTCTCATTGTTGAAACTAGTAACTTTGTATTAGCACCCATTGCATTATTGCTCCTTGAACTCTCTGTCAAAAAAAAGTGTTTGCTAAATGTAAATGTTTATGGTGAGGGTCCAGGACAGAGGTGATGTGCACAGGTTTAACCACCAGCTCATCCGTGTCAACCTGTTGTGAACAATATCCTCCAATTAATGCTTGATAATAATAGCAATAATAACTTCCTCCATGTGGTCAGTTAAGGACTGCCAAACCTTTGCCTTGAACTCTGCCACTCTATGGGCTTCATCTTCGGTTCTCCTCATGTGTCTGTTCAGGAGGTGTGGAAACGTGTGTGTGACGCGTGGCTGACCTGGGATCAGCGTCACCTGGGCAACAGCCCGTCAGCTAGCGCTGATTGCGCTACACCTGCGCTGGATTAGCTGCCGGGCATAAAGGCCGCGTGAAAGGAACACTCGGGGTTCCTGGGTCGAGAGACAACACCGCTGTAACCATTGGCCACAGAGTGGAAGACGGATGGACAGCGAGGGAAGCAGAGACGAGGACCTTCGATCACGAGCACGGACTGGCGTATTATTATTTAAGAGCACCCCGAAGTTCACCTTTTGGAACTATATATTTTATGTTGTTATTAAAATCCCCACTGGGGTTGCTTTTACCGTTGCTCTGTGTCTGCCGTGTCTCTTACCCCGTCACAGTGTGGTTGCACATTTAAGCAGGTTTTTTTTCTCTCATGTTGAGTTTACTTGTTTAACTAATTTTCTTGCTACATGTTATTTTCATGTTAAGAAAAAATTACTTAAACATGGGGAACCACTGTCCATTACTTTGTGTTCAACTAAAGAGCTTTCACTTTTTTTTTCCAAGTTTGAGCTCAAAACCTATACAATTGTGTTAAAGGAAGTGTAACACATCTCAATAAAATGGAAGGAAGGAGGCGGGAACCGGCAAACATTTAAACATTTAATAAAGTAATATAACAGCCGGCGGCCCCTCACGGACGACCGCCGGCGAACAAAACATAATATAAATACAAACATAACATAAGTTCGGGCCCGGTCCTCTCTCTTCGACGGTCCGGTCGCTCGTTCCTTTTATATTCTCCCATCTCCTACGTGATTCGAGGCCGGTGTGCGCACAGCTGGCGCTAATTCACAATTACTCACCGGACTCGAACCACGGTCTCGCCCCGCCTACTCTACTACAGGAAGCAAAGTGATTTTCCAAGTAAAGTGAACAGCATCAAAAATCTTTTTTTGTTTAATAATGGTTTGTTCTTGTTAGATCTTAAGTTCATGTTAAGAAAGCATCACTCAAACATATGGAATCACTGTACATGGTTGAATCATGTTAAACAAAAGAGCCATTTTTTATTGTCTAAGAAACTGACCTTATGGGGTTGTTGGTGGCGTCAATGTCTCTGGAGTAGACTGTACCAACTTCAGTGCCAATTGGGGTGTTTTCCAAAATGCTCCATCTGTAGAGCATTTCAGAGAAGATGGGCGGCTCATCCACATTCATCACAATGATTTTGAGTGTTGCTCTGTCACGAGACTCCAGCCCATTTAGAAAATGAGTGTCTTCGTTTACATTACTGGCCTCTACGGTGATGACGAAACGCCTTTTGTTTTCATAGTCCAGCTGCTACAAAGAGGAGAAAAAACTTTATCAGACTATTGAATTGGATGCAAAAGATACAATGCAAAAAATTGCTCTCACATTCATTTAAAGGCAGGGTCTCCGATTTCTCATAGCGGTTGTTGATGTTCAAATCACCAATACAGACACCCCCCTACCCCCACCTTTTGCTTTCATCAGCGCTCAGCTTGACTTATGTCCATCCTGTACACTGTGCACCTTACTGCTGATTGGCTACAAGGTTGTTAAAGCTACGTTTAGACTGGCAGCGAATGTGTCGCCAGTCTCAAGAGTTTGGCACAGACACCGCCCAGACTCTCAATCTAAGAACAGAGCTACATTCTTGGATTGTTGCTGTAGAGCAGTGGTTCTCAACTCTGGCCTGCAAGATTCATTTTCCTGCAGAGTTTAGCCCCAATTCTGATATAAAACACCTGAAAAAGCTAATCAGCGTCTTTAGGAATAGATGCGTTCAATTTACTGCGCCGCTGCCCAAATCTGTCATGATTTGCAAGGACGAACCCAAGTGCAGGCAAGCACAAGACAAGATGGTAGGGGAAACACAGGACTTTATTAACAAAGAACACTATAAACTGACAAAACAAAACCCACGAGGTGGAAAACAAAACAGGATAAAATAATAAGCTTAAACAAGGACTAGAACACTGACTAACTAGACTAGAAAAAAACACTGAAAACAAACAGTAAACTAACACTTACTAAGATACGATGAAAACAGGAACTAGGGAGACAAGGTACACAACACGTAGCAACAGGATACACGAACAAGGTATGATGAACGCAGAGCAAGGTATGAAACACAGAGCTACATACAACGAACCAGCACAGGACAATAAAACATGAGAGGTATAAATAGGGAGACAAATACAGGGTAATTAATAGGGGCCAGGTGAAACAGATAAAACACTAAGGGGAAGCTAATGAGACGGAAAGGGCGGGAACACAGACGAGACTCGGGGAGAGTATGGAAGGCCAAAAGGTCAACAAACGTCTCTCCCCACATGAAACAGAGGATTCTGTTTTGGTTCTGCCTCAAGACCAGGAACTAATCAACCAAGATAGGCAGAACCGTGACACAAATCTATCAGCGTATGAGATTTAAGTACAGCGATAGTGATTCAAGTGCAGATTGCTCAGTACGCATTTGAATTGCTCTCACTGTATTTTAATGCAGTATGCCAAATAATCTGCGCAGCCAACATTAAGTTGAACGTGGCTTTTCCTGAAGTCACTGATTAGCCTCTTCAGGTGTTTTATCAAAGTTGGGGCTAAACTCGGCAGGAAAGTGGATCTCGCGGGCCAGAGTTGAGAACCACTAGTGTAGAGGTTGGGATGTTTAGCTATTCAGGTGGTGTAAAAATACAGTACAACATGACAAATATGATGAATGGAAATATAAGTGACCCACTGATCACCATGATGGTAACATCCAAATGAATTTCTACAAAATTCAATTCCTGGTGAATGTATGCAAAGATTGACTACCCTTACGCAAATGAAATATATTTCATAATATATGAATGATCAATATATTAAATGACAAAACAGTATGTTAGAAATTATACAGAATAAGATATTGCGTAACTATATTACAATATATCAATAAATATGTAATATGCCGCTTTTCATATATTGAAAAATATTTTCAATAATTATCACCATCCATCCATACATTTTCTTCCGCTTTATCCGGGGCCGGGTCGCGGGGGCAGCAGTCTAAGCAGGGATGCCCAGACTTCCCTCACCCTAGACACTTCCTCCAGCTCTACCGGGTGGACACCGAGGCGTTCCCAGGCCAGCCGGGAGACATAGTCCCGCCAGCGTGTCCTAGGTCTTCCCCGGGGTCTCATCCCGGTGGGACATGCCCGGAACACCTTCCCGGGAAGGCGTCCAGGGGGCATCCGGAAAAGATGCCTGAGCCACCCCAGCTGGCCCCTCTGGATGTGGAGGAGCAGCGGCTCTACTCTAAGCTCCTCCCGAGTGACCGAGCTTCTCACCCTATCTCTAAGGGATCGCCCAGCCACCCTGCGGAAAAAGCTCATTTCGGCTGCCTGTATCCGGGATCTTGTCCTTTCGATCATGACCCACAGCTCATGACCATAGGTGAGAGTAGGAACGTAGATTGACCGGGGTTGGGCTAGTATGCGAGCACCTGGTGGTCGGGCCTCCCCCCATGGGGTCTGGCCGGGCTCAGCCCGAAGGAGCGACGTGGGGCCACCCTCCCGTGGACCCACCACCTGCAGGAGGGACCGTAAGGGCCCGGTGCATAGTGGATCGGGCGTCAGTTGAAGGCGGGGGCCTCGACAACCCGATCCCTGGACGCGGAATCTAGCTCTAGGGACATGGAACGTAACCTCTCTGGCGGGGAAGGAGCCTGAGATTGTGTGTGAGGTTCAGAGATTCCGACTAGAGATAGTTGGGATCACCTCTACGCACAGCTTGGGATCTGGAACCACACTCCTCGAGAGAGGATGGACTCTTCACCACTCTGGAGTTGCCCATGGTAAGAGGCGGTGGGCTGGTGTGGGTTTGCTTATAGCCCCCCAGCTCAGCCGCCATGTGTTGGAGTTTACCCCAGTGAACGAGAGGGTCGCTTCCCTGTGCCTTCGGGTTGGGGATAGGTCTCTCACTGTCGTGTGCGCCTATGGGCCAAACGGCAGTGTAGAGTACCTGGCCTTCTTGGAGACTCTGGGAGGGGTGCTGGAAAGCGCTCCAACTGGGGACTCCGTCGTTCTACTGGGGGACTTCAACGCCCACGTGGGCAGCGACAGTGACACCTGGAGGGGCGTGATTGGGAGGAACGGCCCCCCTGACCTGAACCCGAGTGGTGTTCTGTTATTTGACTTCTGTGCTAGTTACAGTGTGGCCATAACGAACACCATGTTCAAGCATAAGGGTGTCCATCAGTGCACATGGCACCAGGACACCCTTGGCCAGAGGTCGAGGATCGACTTTGTGGTTGTTTCATCTCACCTACAGCCGTATGTCTTGGACACTCGGGTGTAGAGAGGGGCGGAGCTTTCAACCGATCACCACCTGGTTGTGAGTTGGATCCGATGGCGGGGGAGGAAGCTGGACAGACTCGGCAGACCCAAACATACGACCAGATCCCTAGGGAGTCTGGAGATATTGAGTCCGAGCGGACCATGTTCTCCACCTCCATTGACAATGCGGCCACTTGGAGCTGTTGCTGTAAGGTCTCCGGTGCCTGTCGTGGCTACAATCCCCGAACCCGGTGGTGGACACCGGAAGTATGGGATGCCGTCAAGCTGAAGAAGGATTCCTATCGGGCCTGGCTGGCTTGTGGGACTCCCGAGGCAGCTGACGGGTACCGACAGTCCAAGCGGATTGCAGCCCGGGTGGTTGTGGAGGCAAAAACTCGGTCCTCGGAGGAATTCGGTGAGGCCATGGAGAAGGACTATGGAGTTGGCCTCGAAGAGATTCTGGCAAACCGTCCGGCGCATCAGGAGGGGGAAGCAGTGCCCTACCAATCCTGTTTACAGTGGGTTAGGGTTAGCAATGAGTAGGAGGTGTATGTACATGTCCATATATAAAGTGCAAAGTAAACAAAAAATATGAAAAATACTTATAAGTTTAGCTACACCAACAAATTGGCCCAAACTATACAGCAATGTCTGCTCTCTTTACTATCCGAGCCCTGACTCTTTCCAGCAGTAGCAGCATCAGACTACTTTCCACCTTCCCAACAATGGTACGAGGAGCCATTTAAACAGCTCTAGCCCCTTTCCTGGGCTACACCAGCTTGTCCGGTAAAATAAAAAATACTTCATATTGACATTCATACAAATGAATCATTGTTAAAAAATTGTCATTTAACATTTGCAGAAGTCAACCCAAACATAATCCACATGAAAATAGAATTATTAATTCCCCATACAAGTAAAGTATGTCAGACTTCCCTCCACAACTATACAGTTGGTTGGCACCTTCTAATGGTGGGAACGGGACGAAGAAAACTGGCATCTACCCATGGCTCGGCTTACATGGTTTCGAAAGGAGAGATGACCCAGTACGTAAATTTATCGGTTTGAGTATGTTAATGGTTGAAATATGAAACTTAAGAAATAAACCTTAACATGGAAACTTGTCATGCTTATTTCTTATCCACATGAATGCATAACAAACTAATAACATTTACTTAGAACATCTGAAGCAGAATTACAAACATTTAGCATCAAACAATAACTCATAGATGGGATATCAAACATTTCTGTGTTAACTGATGTCATTTATGTGCATATCAGAGATGTATGTAATGTGTGTATTTTGTAGCGTGTGTAAGTCCAGCTTAAGACAGAGTATATATAAACATAAGAATCTCTCGTCACAGGATCTCTGTGACAGGGGTGTACTTAAATAATAAATTGGACTGGACCAGAAACGCTGAGGCGGTCTACAAGAAGGGCCAAAGCCGACTCTTTTTCCTTAGGAGGCTGAGGTCCTTTAACATCTGCCGGGCGATGCTGAGGATGTTTTGTTAGTCAGTTGTGGCCAGCGCTATCTTTTTGGCTGTCACATTGTTACGCCCCCATATGTCTAGGAGATAGGGACCGTAACAGTTTGGTCAATATAAACCCTGTTGTGCATCAAGTGGGTGGAATAAGGCAAGATGTTCAGTAAATACAAAATCATTTATTGACAATCATATAAATATTTAAATGGAAAGAAGGGACGTGAGGGGTGCTAAATCAAAGAAAGAAACAAAACAAAACACTTCTAATTCTTATAAAAAAATCCCTCTAAACTTATTAACCCAAACCCAAACAAAAATAGACACTTACACAAAGGAACAAATCTTCCACATCAACGATGTCTTAACTAAACTATACTCTCTAACCAAAAGTACTGAAGAAACTTACATTGGATGGTACCCGCTCCTAACCTAGTGAAATAATACAAAGGTCTCGTATCCTACGTGTTTGACGGAATGTAGGTCACGTGACATTCTTCCTGTCCACTTCTCTCCCAATCAGATTTTTATCTGACAAACACACAATTTAGCAGCACAAATTACAAAGACCGCGTTTTCACGACAGCCTTCTCTCCCGCAAGTAGTCACGAGGGTTCCTTTTAAGTGCTATAACGATCGCTGATTGAAGGATCAGACGGTGACATCATCCCAAAGGAAATTGGAAACAGATGGATTCACCGCCAACATGATATCTGTATAAACAACACAGAGAGAACAACAAAAACACAACCAACACAACTCACGGATGTAACACCCCCACACTTAAGAATTAACATCCATGGCTGTTAATAACCACAACACCAATCAATGCACATCAATAAACACCACTCTTAAACTCTCAACAGAGCATCGGCTACAACATTTTCAGAACCTTTCTTGTGAAGGATTTCCAAATTGTAACTTTGTAGAATTAGTGAACACCGAAAAAGTCTCTGGTTCTGATTTAACATTCGAGATAGAAACGTAAGTGGATTATGATCTGTATATGTTCTGACTGGCTGAGATGAGGAACCAACATATACCTCGAAATACTGCAGAGCTAATAGAAGTGCCAGAGCTTCTTTTTCGATCGTCGAATAATTCAACTGATTCAACTTCCTTGAGAAGTAACAAAAAGGGTGGTCAACACCAAAGTTATCTTCCTGTATCAGTACAGCACCGACACCTAAAGAACTTGCATCAACTTCTAACTTAAATGGGCGGGTAAAGTCAGGAGCGGACACAACAGGAGTGTTCATCAGAAGGGTTTTCACACTTTCAAATGCCCTGTGACAATCATCAGACCAGGTAAAAGGAACTGACGGACTGAGTTAACTAGTAAGTGAACACACAACCGAAGAGAAGTTTCGACAAAAACTACGGTAGTATCCGGCCATACCAAGAAATCTCCGCAATTCCCGTCTCGTCCTTGGAATCGGAAATTCGGCAATGGCTTTAACTTTAGCTTCTACTGGACGAACTTGTCCTTGTCCAACCTCTTTTCCCAAGTACGTGACGGTGGCTTGTCCGAACTCACACTTTGCAAGATTTAGCGTTAATGATGCTTTCTTAAGCCGATCAAATACTGTTCATAACAGTGAGATGTGTTCTGACCATTCCCGATTATACACAACCAAGTCATCCAAATAAGCATTACAATTAGGAACTCCCTCTAATACCAGATTTACAAGTCTCTGAAAGGTAGCTGGGGAGTTCCTTAAACCAAATGGCATCACGGTATACTGTAAAAAATGATCCGAGTGACAAATGCTGATATTTCTGAAGCATGAGAAGTGAGTGGAACTTGCCAATAACCCTTAAGTAAATCGAGTTTCGTAACGAAACACGCAGATCCCAAACTATTGATACAATCCTCCATTCTCGGTAATGGATAGTTATCGGGGATTGTGATAGCATTCACTTTGCGATAGTCAGTACAGAATCGTACAGTACCATCGGATTTCGGGACTAAAATGCAAGGCGAGCTCCACGGACTACAACTATGTTTAGCTAAACCATGTTCTAGCAAGTATTCTGCTTCGGCTTTCAACAAAGACCTTTTTGTAGCATTTACTCTTGTCACAGGCCGGCTCATAGCCTGTGGCAAAAATGAGGGGACACGCACAACAAGGTATAGGCCAAAAAAGGTTGTCTTTATTGTAAACCCAAACTATTAACTTTAAACAAAGAAAAAGGAATATGGTGTGATGATGTCATAATGTAAAGTGTATGCAAAGTGCATGGATGTGTGAATCTGTGTGTGTGTGAACATGACTGAGTGGAAACTAAGTAACACTACAAAGGAACAAACAAAACAGGATCATACCTGGAAGAGCAGGGCGAGACAGAGTGGTTAGTGAAGCAGTTTAAATACCCTGAGCCCAGGTGGCTCCAATCACTAACGACCCTCCTCTGCCTACAGGAGGGAGGGGCCGTGACACCCCCCTCCTTAAAATGAGGGGCCCACCCTCAACCCAATATTTGGTCTAACATTTAAAACAATCCAAAGTTCCCCAAAAAGAAAAAAATAAAGGATACCAATCCCAACTCCTAGCAGTCGAGTCGTGTCCCCTGGCTGACTGTTCGCCCCTCAAACTCGGCAGCCCTGGTACCTAGGGAGCAATTTAAGAGAAAGAGGCGCAGACAACCAGTAGGGGTCAGCAGAGAGAAGAGGTACTAGCACGGGACAGGGCATCAGCAATGATATTCTCCTTGCCACTAATATGTCTAATATCGAGGTTGAATGGTTGCATGAACAAAGCCCAACGCATCAGACGCTGGTTGGGATTTTGCAGGGATTTAAGAAAAACAAGTCGGTTGTGGTCAGTGAAAATAGTTAAAGGGGTCAAACCGGAACCAACATAGACTTCAAAGTGCTGTAAAACCCAAATGAGCCATAAAGCCTCCTTCTCAATAACAGAGTAGTTTTGTTGATACTAATTACATTTCTGGGAGAAGAAACTGACTGGACACTCAACGTTTTCCTGGAGAAGTACAGCCCCCTGGAGAAGTACAGCCCCAGCACCGATTTGACTGCAATTTGAAAGGTTTCCCAAAATTTGGTGCTGCCAACACGGGTGCTAAACACAAGAGAGCCTTAACTGCATCAAATGCCTCTTGACACTGGGTGGACCAGATAAATTCAGCTTTGGCCTTCAACAAATTGGTTAGTGGGGACACTACTACCGAAAAGTTTTTACAGAAAGCACGGTAGTACCCCGCCATTCCCAGGAACCGCATCAGTTCTTTTTTTGTAGAGGGCTGTGGGAAATGCTTCACAGCCTGAACCTTAGCTTCCACAGGACAGACAAAACCCTGACCAACAACCTTGCCTAGGTATGTGACTGTAGCCTTGGCAAACTCACACTTTGCCAAATTGACAGTCAACCTGGCCCACACCAGTCTTTCGAACAGGGCTCGCACTCTCCGGACATGCTCCTCCCAAGAGTCCGAGTAGACAACTACGTCGTCCAAATACACGGCACACCCTTCCAGACCAGAGACCACTCGATTCATCAGCCTCTGGAAGGTGGCTGGAGCATTCCGCAAGCCGAAAGGCATAACTGTATAAGAGAATAAACCAGATGAAGTTATGAAGGCAGCAATCTCACAAGCTCTTTTGGTAAGAGGTACTTGCCAATATCCCTTTAAAAGATCAAATTTGCTAACATACTTTGCTGACCCAACTTGATCAATGCAGTCCTCCATCCTAGGAAGACGGTAAAGGTCTGCTTTAGTAACATTGTTAACTTTTCTATAATCAGTGCAGGGTCTGAAAGTGGAATCAGACTTTTTGACCAGAAGACAGGGTGAAGCCCAATTTGAACAACATGGCTCAGCAATACCATTGTCCAACATATACTGCACCTCTGTTTCCAATTGCAGTCTCTTCTCCTCAGATACACAATAAAATCTCTGTTTATTAGGCTTAGCATCTCCGATGTCTATGTCATGTTCAATCAAGTGGGTTTGTGATGGGGTGTCAGAAAACAAAACGGGTTAGTTTCTGATAAGAGCTACCAATTCCCCACGTTTCTCAGAGTCTAAATGATCTACCAAAACCTCAAGGTTTTGCAAAGTCTGGGATTTTTTCAGCAGACCTAGTAAGACCTCCTCTGAAAACATAACTACCTCCTCTTCTCCCCCCTCCACAAAGTTAAAACCACAAGATGTAGTGACTGGAGCAGCAGTCAACGCTGACCTCACTGCTGGAATGCATTCACCTTTTCTTAGATCACGGGAGTGATAACCTTTTAGCAGGTTCACATGGCACAATTTAGAGGACTTCCTATGACCAGGGGTTTCAATAAGATAGTTCAAATCTGACACTTTGCGCAACACAGTAAAAGGACCACTGTATTTTGCCTGAAAAGGTGAACTTACTTACAAGAGGCAAAAGAGCAAGTACCTGATCACAGGGACTAAACTCACGCAGCTCAGCCTGTCCGTCATATCTCAATTTCATTTTCTTTTGAGAACATTCTAGTTTTTCTTTTGCCAATTCACTAGCCCTATACAACTTCAGCCTGAAACCATTGACATAGTCCATAAGGTTCCGAGGTGGTTCCTCAGGTAAACAACCATCCTGCAGCACTGCTAAAGGTCCACGCACCTTATGACCAAACACTAAGTCATTTGGGCTGAACCCTATGTTTTCCTGCACTACTTCATGAGCAGCTTATAGCAGCCAAGGTAACTCCTCCTCCCAATCTGCAGACAGTTCTGTACAGTATGCACGAAGCAAGGAACAGGTTTGCCCCGCTCAGTGACGCACCGACTAAGAAACCTGCTGAAAGTGCCCTAGTGATCGGTGATTCTATTGTCCGGAACGTTAACATAGAGACACCAGCCACCATAGTCAAATGTTCACCGGGCCAGACCACAGTTGCTCCTCTGCGTTTAAAGAAAATTCAAAATAGCAGCCCAACACCGTGGTATAATGAACACACTCAGACTCTAAAAAAAGCGTCCCGGAAAATGGTGCGCAACTTTAAGAAAACTAATTTAGAGGTATTTCGTATAGCATGGAAGTATAGTACTCGAAATTACAGGAATGCCATAAGAACCGTCTAGATCCGCCTACTTTTCAACACTAATAGAGGAAAACCATCACAACCCTAGGTTTTGTAACACGGTGGCTAAATTAATAAAAAATAAGTCGTCATCAACGTCAGATTCTGATTATCAGCATAACAGTGATGAATTTATGAACTACTTCACGAGTAAAATCCAAGATATAAGAGAACAAATTATAACAATGCAACCTGTAGTGAAATCCGCTGAACAAACTAACTACAGCACCCCTAAGGAGAAATTGCAATTATTTTCTACAGTAGATCACGATGAACTGTCTAAAATCATTAGATCATCTAAATCAACATTATGCATGCTAGACCCTATACCTACAAAACTACTGAAAGAAATGCTCCCAGAAATTATAGATCCTCTTCTCAGTATTATTAACTCATCTCTGACATTAGGACATGTGCCTAAAGCATTTAAGGTGGCTGTTATAAGGCCTCTTTTAAAAAAAAAAAACTCGACCCTATAGAACTTGGGAATTACAGGCCTATATCGAATTTACCTTTTATATCTAAAGTTCTGGAAAAAGTAGTTTCAACTCAATTATGCTCCTTCCTCCAAAGGAATGACATTAATGATGAATTCCAGTCTGGATTTCGAGCATGTCACAGTACAGAGACTGCTTTGATCAGAGTTACATTATTGGTGCTGCTGTACCTCAGTGCTGCATTTGACACCATTGACCACAGCATACTTCTATATAGACTCGAAAATTACGTCGGCATTAACGGAATAGCATTGAAATGGTTTAAGTCTTGTGATGAGTCACCCCTTGCACAATCAGCGTCGCCACGGAAACGGAGGTAATTAGAGCGGCACACCTGCCGCTCATGAGGAGACAAACTCAGCAGCCTTTAAAAGAAGGCTGCTGAGAAGAGATGGGTGAGCACCAACTCCACTCGAACAATCCTTACTCCATGCTTATGGATATGCTTTGTCTTTCTTTCTGTCCAACTAGGATCCGAAGAATAGGACAATTAAGCTACATCCCTACTGGAAGCTACGAGCCCGCTAGACGGACCCATCCGGCTAAATTCCGCAGTCTCTGGTTCAACGTGGATACACTCAGGATAACCTCCGTCCTCCCGGGCTCTGGGTTGCTCACTCTTGCTCGTTCGTGCTCCAACGTTGTTTTGTTAATAAACTTACCCTCCGGGGTTGTATCTGCCACTTCCGGGTGTGTGTCGTTGTTCTGCCTGTCACAGTCTTATTTATCCGACCGTTTTCAATTTGTAGCAATAAACAATGAGGTGTTCCGCAAATCACAAGTCCAGTACGGTGTACCTCAGGGCTCAGTCTTGGGGCTTCTGCTCTTCGCATTATACATGCTACCTCTAGGAGATATAATAAAGCGACACGGAATTAGCTTTCACTGTTATGCTGATGATACTCAACTTTATATTTCCTCGAAGCCTCATGAAACCCAGCAGTTCTTGGTAACAACCAAGAATACTGCTTAACGATTGACGGATGCCCCATAAAATCCTCGTCATCAGCTAAGAATCTTGCTGTTGTATTCGACAGTACTCTGTCATTTGAAAGCCATGTCGCCAACACCTGTAAAATTGCATTTTTCCATTTTAAGAATATATCCAAATTACGTTGTATGCTGTCACTGTCAGATGCAGAGAAATTAATTCATGCATTCATGACATCAAGACTAGATTACTGTAATGCACTTCTAGGTGGTTGCCCTGCGGGCCTATTACAAAAACTGCAACTGGTTCAAAACGCGGCAGCTCGAGTTCTTACACGTACAAAAAAGTATGAGCATATAACCCCGGTTCTGTCAACCTTGCACTGGTTACCTATAAAGCATTGCATTAACTTTAAGATCTTGCTTATTAACTATAAAGCCCTACATGGTCTAGCGCCGCAGTATCGCTGCCGGCAGCTAGTTTGTATCCTCTGACACTTGCTTCACCTCACATTTGTTCTTGGTCTTATTATTAGTGTATTTTACTATCGTTACCTATCACTGTCGTTGCCGAATTATTTATAACTTTACATTTTAAACCTATATTAATTGAAATGTAACGCCGCTAGCATATTAGCGTGTTAGCTTGCCTTCTGTTTACATTGTGGAATATCATCTCCCCCTATTTGTCTTGTGTGCTAACTGTTTCTCTTTTTAAGTGTATATACTAAGACTCATCAAGCAACCTTGGTAAATTAGGATTGCACTTCATACCCGGTGAGTTATGGCTTCTATTCCTATTGTTGTTACTTGCACCTCATGTCATATGTTAAGCTTAGCCTTCTCTGTCAGCGGCGAGGGTTTTACATGTGATAAATGCAGGGAAGTAGTTAGGCTGACGGAGACGATCTTAGAATTAGAGTCTCGCATCCAATCTTTATTTGAGGATAGTAAGAGTGTTAGGACTGTAGAAAACACTTCGGATGCGAGCCATGTTAGCGCTCACAGCTCGGTTCCGGTTGAAAATCCCCTGCAGCTGGGAAACTTTGTGACGGTGAGATGGTATAGTCGCAGGACAAAACCCCACTCAACTGTTCCGATTAAAGTCTCGAACAGGTTTGCCCCGCTCAGTGACGCACCGACTGAGAAACCTGCTGAAAGTTCCCTAGTGATCGGTGATTCTATTGTCCGGAACGTTAACATAGAGACACCAGCCACCATAGTCAAATGTTTACCGGGAGCCAGAGCGCCTGACATCAAGTCAAATTTAAATGTGCTGGCTAAGACTAATCGTAAATTCAGTAAGATTGTTATTCACGTCGACTCAAATGATGTTAGACTCCGTCAATCGGAGATCACTAAAGATAATATTAAAGAGGTGTGTGAGCTCGCAAAAACGATGTCAGACACTGTAATATTCTCTGGCCCCCTTACTGCTTACCGTGGTGATGAGATTTATAGCAGATTATCATCACTAAATGGCTGGTTGTCTGAGTGGTGCCTGCAGAATAATATAGATTTTATAAATAACTGGAAGAGTTTTGAGGGCAGACCTTACCTGTTGAAACGAGATGGTCTCCATCCCTCCTGGGATGGGGTTTCCCTCCTCTCTGGAAATTTGGCACTCAGTCTTAATAATGCTAAAGTCTGACTACCTAGGGCCCAGGTCAGGAAGGAGACAGAATGGCTTAACCAACTGTATGCTTGCCGATTCGCGTTACAGAATACACAAAATATACAACATGTAATAATCCCTTTTTACAAACAACATAAAATAGAGACTGTGTCTGTCCCCCGGATTAGCAAACATAAGATATTGCGTAATCCTCTTGGAAGTAATTTAATAAACGTTAAACAAATCAAACATGAACAAAATACAGATAATCAACTGTTACGACTCGGATTGCTTAATATTAGATCTCTCTCAAAATTAAGCACTTTTTGTTAACGATTTGATAACCGATCATAAAATAGACATAAAATAGACATTCAGTATTTGAATGAACTTCTATTGTATTACAGACCTCCACGTACATTACGCTCTCAGGCGTCCTGTCAGTTGGTAATACCTAGTATTTCAAAATCAAGTGCAGGTGGTAGATCCTTTTCTTATCTAGCGCCTAAACTTTGGAATATTCTTCCCTGCACAGTCCGGGTAGCAGACACACTCTGTCAGTTTAAATCTAGACTAAAGACTCATCTTTTTAATCTTGCATACACTACACCTCCATATTATTAATCCTCAAAGGATTTAGGCTGCATTATTTAGATCAACCGGAACCAGGAACACATCCAACAACAAATGATGTACTTGTTGCATCAAAGAGTGCAGAACAGTACTCTACTCTCAGCCAGCCTTGTCTCTTTGTTCCAAGCTTACCGCAGGATGCAGTTCATGCCCAGACCTGATGGCAGAGCTGAGAATGGGAAGCGGTGACCTGACAAGAGCTAAGAGGATAGAGCTGGATAAAGGACGCAGCAACTTTGTTTTTCCTACAACATTTCAAATGCTATTAGATTGTTAATGATAATCTTAAATCCTTAATTTTTATTAAGCCTTGTTGTGCAAGCACTGTTGAGCTTGTGCAGAGGCAGCAGCTTTTGCCAGAGGGGAACTGGAATCCCCTGGTTGGGCCTAGGTTCCCCTGAGGGTTGTTTTCTCGATGGGAGTTTTGGGTTCCTCACCACCGTTTGCATATTGTTTTGCACTATCTGCCTGGTCCGGGGGGCTGCTTTAGAATTCATACTTGTATTCAATGTGTCTCATGTACAGCTGCTTTGTAACAATGAAAATTGTAAAAAGCGCTATATAAATAAAGTTGAGTTGAGTTGAGAAGGTTGCTTCTTAAAGATGTTTATTTTGCCATCTGCCCACACCTTACTACCCGCCAAGTCATTCCCCAAAATCATGTGGACTCCCTCTACTGGCAACTGGAGTCGAACCCCAACAGCTACATCGCCCTCTACCAGACCACATTTAAGGGTAACTTCATGCAAAGGAGAAGAGAATGGAGCTAAGCCCATGCCGCATACCATCACACAACTGCCAGTATCAGACTCCTTAGAGAACGGCAAAACAGATTCCAGAATAAACGAATCTAGAGCTCCCGTGTCTCTTAAGATCTTAATTGGAACATTTTGGTTGCCATCTACCAGGGACACTACACCATCTGAAATGAAGGCCGAAAAATAACAGTAAGAAGACTGAGAACCAAACTCAACCAGTGGCTGAAAAAGCTCACCCCGGGGGTCAGAGGCTGTAACAGGAGCTGCCATCACAGCAGGCTTAACTTGACCAAACTTTTTTGATTTCAGTAGAGGACAATCTTTCTTCCAATGTCCTTCAACTAAACAGTAGCGACAGGTATTAACATTAACTGGTGCTTTAGGTCGCCCAGAACCAAACTTCTGCAGAGTCCTTTGGAAAAACGCTCGAGAAAAAGATGTCCTACTATTCCTAGGAGTAGAATTATTTCTATGTCACATGTCACTGTTTGACTCAAAATGGCTTTTGTGTGTTAGCCTGTACTCATCTGCAAGAACTGCTGCATCACTTGGAGACTTAACTTTACATTCATTGATGTATGTTGTAGGATCTTACCCAGACAAAAGGGGACCATTTGTCACCTCATAACACCTCCTGACCTCTCAGTAGGGGTCGACTCCCCCGTGATTAGAGATCCGGGTGTCGAAACAGAGAAAACCATTGTGGGACATCGTAAAACTGTTGATTTCTCTGTTGGGCCTAACCGGCATCCGAAGATTTGGGGTGTTGTTTGTAATAAAGAGGACCATTGACGGTCGTTAATTACCATGACCTTTCAGTGGGACCCAAATCGGTGCCAGCAAGTCTGACCCAACTGTCTTCCTGTAACACATTCGTCAATTGACCAGGATAAATCCCAAAAAACCCTAGTGGACTTCCAAGATCTTCGAACAGGGAGGATGGGGTCGTGTGACTATAGATGGACACCAGATGTGTTAAACAGGAATGAGGGCAAATGGTCAGACTAGTTTGAATGTTCCCTCTTTTTCTTTAACCACACAAGAATAGTTTAAAACGGGTTTAAACCAACATTTTCACATTGTATCTTTGTCCCCATGTTAATCGGCCTCGCTTGTAATCTCAAAAGCATGTGTGTTTAAGTGTATTCTCTTTATATTGTGTTTTTATACAAACTTCAGGTCAATGTACTTATAATCATGGCTTGTTTTATATCCAAATGTTTCCCTTTTCATTCCTTAAAAGATGGTGTACACCATAGAAATGTATTTCACACTATACTCAATATATCATATTTCATGAATTAATACAGCCCAGATTATAAGTGACCCTCAATGCAAATGAGCTAATGTCCAGAACAAAGAACCCTGGATTCCCCTCCAAAATCGACTCATCACATTGGATAACCCAGTTCTGAGGGCGTGAATCTGTTTAGGCTTAAATCATCTCTGAAAGAAGCAAACAGTGCTCAGTTTCTTCCGTGTTCGCGCGCTCCTGTTCGAACCACCTCCTGAGTCCTGCCTCTTTTCGGAGACAGATTCTCTTCGGCAAAATTACTTCGGCAAAGTTCGCTTCTGACTTCATCCGCCAATCCGGCTACCCGAGAGAAGCCGAAGGATCGAAACCATCAAGACTTTGAGAACCACCTTCCACGGGCACAAAACCTTGTCCAGGCACACTCGAAGGAGACCAATGCAAGTATTAGAAATTATTCTATACAGCTGCGTTTAAGCGTAACCCCTTTTTAAGGAGATTTGTCTGATGGTTCATGCAGATGTGAATAGCCGTTTTGTAATACTGCCATTATTTCCTTTGTCTATTTCTTACTTTTCTTTACTGCATTTATGTTTCATGTTTTGTTTGTTAGCATTTGTTATTTTGTTAGTCAGTCGTTTGTTTCCCCTTTAGTGTAGTAAATAAACCCGCATTTGTGTTATCCACAATTAAACTGTTGCTGTGTAATTTTATCACATACTAACGTCACTTAAACTGCTTGATTTCGTTATAATTTCTGGAGCGGTACTGTACTACATACAGTAAGAGTGTTATGTTTCCAAGGCCAGGAAAGTAATATTTCTTAGATTTGATATACGATCTGCGGATCACTCGCTGGACGAGTGAATTTAGTTTGTCGCTATTATCAGGTCTGCCGAATCCGTGTATTAAGTGTATAAATCAGGTATAGTTAGTCATCATTAATTATACGTCTTTTACTGTGATCAAACTCATAGTTTTCCCCGAAATACACTACAATGTAGCAACCTGGTCAGACACAGAATTTTTGAACTGTTCTAACACAATCAAGTTAAACAGACCCTAAAAAGTGCTAACTTCAGAAGCTGTACACCAACGATTAAATGCAGAAGTCAAATCACAAACAAACTCAGAATAGGTTTGTGAATCTAGCTTTTTCCTATAACGAAAACGTTGACGATATGCCTCCGGCACAGGCTCGTAGACCTTCAGAACTGCTGATTTAACTTTACCATAAACTTTACTGTCGGCTACACTCAGTGATGAAAAAGCCTCACATGCTTTACCTGTAAGTACACATTGCAACAACATAGTCATGTCCAAATCTGACCAAGCTCTAGCTTCCGCAATACGCTCAAATAAAGTGAAGTATGTATCTGGATCGGACTCATCAAATTTAGGCAACAAACGAAGATTCTGTGAAACATCAAACTGTGATACTCCTTCTGGTCTATTGGCATTTTGCAATCGTGCTATTTCTAACTGCATTTGCAACAGCTCCCTCTGCTGCTCAAAAGTTAATGACGGGTTAGAATGAAAGCCTGCACCCTCACTACTAGCAGACTGACCCAAAATAACACCTACTTCCCGAAGACGTTGCTTTAAACCAGCTTTAACAGTTTCTTTAAGTTTTTTATCAACAATCTCAATATGATAATGTTCAGCAATTTCAAATAACTGCTCCTTAGTACACAACTCTAAGGCTAACTCTTAAGGAGCCTGCACAAAACTACTCAGAACAGAAGACATTTTCCTCCACCAATACAACTATTACAGATGTCCAAAAACACACAACTCACCTGCTGCCCGTCTGGGTTTAAGGACAGGAGCCACACCCCACTATTCTCCAAAACAGCTAACTAACTTGCCCCTGGTCTTTGTGCAGTCACATGTGGTTGGGTTTTATGCACTCAAAACCAGTGGATTGGAAAAGTCAACCAGAAACTGGCGGCCCCCCCATATCCACGGAGGTGCTCCCGAGCCGATGTAGGGGAAAAGGGAAATGGAAGCTCTACCCACGTTCACTGCCACCTAAAACAAAAAACATCACGAGCCTCCTATTGACACTCGCTAATAAGCCTTAACAGGAGAGGACTCCCACCTGAACAAAAACCCAGAAAAGGCCCAAAGTGAATGCTAACCAAACTTAGCTACAAAGCTAACTAAACAAAAGGAACATATGGCTCTCAACGCTCTCTCCAACAAATTTGGCCCAACCAAAGCATCCCCTCAAACAAAAATTTGGCAATCTGAATTAAAACTAAAACTACTAACCCAAGTTAGTACACTACAAAACAAAAATAGGCCAATCTACAAATAAACAAACGTGTCAATGATAAGACAAAGACAAACTAAACAAAAACCGTTAATCAATATGACAAAATGTTATAGTAAACTAAAATACTAAAGATAGACTAAAGTACAATTCACTTTAACTTAAGGACGAGCCCCCACTTGTCACAGGCCGGCTCATAGCCTGTGGCAAAAATGAGGGGACACGCACAACAAGGTATAGGCCAAAAAAGGTTGTCTTTATTGTAAACCCAAACCATTAACTTTAAACAAAGAAAAAGGAATGAGGTGTGATGATGTCATAATGTAAAGTGTATGCAAAGTGCATGGATGTGTGTGTGTGTGTGCGTGCGTGCGTGCGTGCGCATGACTGAGTGGAAACTAAGTAAAACTACAAAGGAACAAACAAAACAGGATCATACCTGGAGGAGCAGGGCGAAACAGAGTGGTTAGTGAAGCAGTTTAAATACCCTGAGCCCAAGTGGCTCCAATCACTAACGACCCTCCTCTGGCTACAGGAGGAACCGCCCCTGCAAAGCAGAGGAGGGGCCGTGACACTCTGTATGGATGTCTCTTAATTGGAGTAGGATTTGTAACCTTGATGTCATGTTGTAACACTGTAGTTTGTGACGGAACGTCATGAAAAAGTATTGGAAATTCGTGAATTAACGTAGCAACATCCTGTTTTTGGTCAACTGTCAAATTGTTAAGATGCGACATCAAATCTTTAACAATTTCCGAATTTGATAAATGAGCACACTGCTGTGGCGCATTTCTCAAAACTAAACCATCCTCATCTCCAATTTCACTATCAAAAGAAGACTTAACCTCGCAGGTCATAACATTAGATGTAATAGGCTGTAATTTATTCTCAACATTCTCTGATAAAGATGTACGCAAATAATAAGCCTTCAACATATGAATGTGACACACGCGTGTCTGTCACTTCCTATCGGGAGTGCTAATAACATAATCGGTTTCACTGATCCTTTTCACCACGATGTATGGTCCAGAGAAACGTGCAGACAAAGCAGCTCCAGGAACTGGCATCAACACCAAAACTTCATCACCCGCTTGAAAACAACGAGTAACAGCCTTTCTATCAAAGCGCTGTTTCATTCCCTTCTGTGCTTTAGACAATGACTTGGTTGCTAGAGCGCAAGCACGATGCAACCGCTCTCGAAATGTACTTACATAGTCTAACACGTTCTGTTTAACAGATGACTCAGTCTTTAGCATTTGCTCTTTTAAGACTTTCAACGGCCCCCTGACTGAATGTCCAAAAACTAAATCTGCAGGACTAAATCACAAGGACTCCTGTCTTGTCTCACGTACAGCAAACAAGACCAAAGGTACACCTAAATCCCAATCTTTCTGAGTATCCAAACAATACTTTTTAAGCATAGACTTTAGCGTTTGACGGAACCGTTCGAGCGCTCCTTGGCTTTCAGGATGATATGGACTCGAAGTACGATGAGTTATATTCAAAGTTTTCATGATTTGATCAAATAATTTCGAAAGGAAGTTTGTTCCGCAATCTGTCTGGACGACTTTTGGCAAACCGAACGTAGAAAAGAATTTAACAAGATTTCTAACAATGATCGGAGCAGTAATATTACGTAACAGAATTGCTTCTGGATAACGTGTGGCTGTACACATTATTGTCAACAAGAATTAATTTCCTAACTTCGTCTAAGGTAACGGTCCAACACAATCCACAATAAATTTTCAAATGGTTCACCAATAGCGGGGATGGGTAAGAGCGGCACAGGTGCAATCACCTGGTTCGGTTTTCCCATGATCTGGCAAGTGTGGCACGTCTTACAAAACCTTGCCACATCTTTCTTTAACCCTGGCCAAAATAAATGCTTAAGTATATGGTGGTAAGTTTTCCTAACTCCTAAATGTCCAGAAAGTTGATGATCGTGAGCCAGACTTAACACATGCTGTCTGTAATCTGTCGGAACAACAATCTGACATACTGTACTTACATCATCATCGGGTGAGTCACTCTCACACCATTTCCTCATAAGAATCTCCTTCTCTAAAAAATAAGAAATACGATTTCCATTTATTGTGGTGGAATCCACAACAGAGGAAAAACATTTAGACAGACTCTCATCATTTTTCTGGGCCCCCGAAATCTGTTCGCAAGTAACCGGCAAAATCAAAGCTGTCAATTATCTGATTTCTTACTTTGCGCTCGTGAAACTGCGCAAGCAGGAAAAATATCAGGATAAGTTACCGCTAACTCGTCAGACTCACAAGTTATTTCAGGTTTGTCCAACACCTCTAACATTGGAAGTATTTTTCCTCCAGCCAAGTCATTTCCCAGAATAAAAGCAATGCCATCAATGGGCAGAGAAGGGCGTATGGCCACTTTCACAAACCCAGTGACGATCTCACTTTGCAAATGAACAAAATGTAATGGTACTTTAACTGTTCCCATTTCAATACCTCGCACAAACACGTTTGAGCCACAATAGGATTTCTCCGTAATTGGCAACACATTGGACAATAGAAACGATTGTGCAGCTACCGTATCACGCAACATCTGAATTCCGCCTGATCGTCCGATTTTTCAGTCAAAGAAACCAAACCTTTCATCAAGAACGGTTTAAATCCATTATCAAGAACCTCCGTCTAATTTCTGAACCAAAGATTTCTGGAACGGTCTTAATCAACCCCACATTTTTTTGTGGTGATTGCTGCTGTTTTCGTTTCAGCACAACACAATCCGCAATTAAATGTCCGGCCTTGTGACAATAGAAACATTCTCAAACCTCTTGTCGAAGATTACTGTTAACCTTTGGTCGAGAATATTGTGTCTGAGAAAATGTAACAGACGCAGTTTTCTCAGCACGTACGGGTGGAAATGCCACTTTGTGCGTAAGCACAAATTCATCCGCTAATACTGCCGCATCAGAGACTGTAGAAACTTTTTGCTCATTTAAATATACTACAACACGTTCAGCTACACAAGATTTAAACTCCTCAAGTAACATTAATTCCCTTAATGTCTTAAGATCTACCACTTTGCTTGCTACACACCACTTATCAAAAAGAGTACTTTCTCCCTGACAAACTTGACAAATGTCTGACTGTTACTTTTCTTATGTCCTCTAAATCTTTGACGATATGCTTCTGGAACCAATTCATAAGCACGAAGTATGGCTGTTTTCACTGACTCATATTTCAAGCCTTCCTCTAGAGAAAGAGTAACGCAAACCGCCTTACGGATCTGGAAACGCAGTTCCATTTCGGCTTGTCGCACTTGGGCTTTCTCTTGAGCTTCTAGCTGCATTTGCTTTAAGCGAACTTTCCAACTTAAACTCTCTCGGGACCCACTAGAGATAGGAGAATCGGGATCGAAAGGTGGTAAAACACTTTTAGCTTTGGTTTCATCCTCCGCCTCAGTCGTTTCCCCCTGCCCTTCGTCCTGACTCAACATACTCGGTCCCTCACTTTGATCCATCATGGACATAAGTTGCGAACCCGAAATAGACGTGCTTAACTCCTCCGTACCTTCTGTTCCTCTCACTACCAAAACTTTAAGCTCAACTAGTGCTATAAATTGTAAACTTAATATCCGGCTTATGAGCTTGTTTATCAACATGAATTTGATAATATTCAGCCAGTGAAAACAAGTCCTTCTTTCGGCACTTCTCTAATTGTTCCAGAGACGGACTCTGAACAAAATTCTCCAAATCAAAACCTACCATGTTTACTCAACTGCTACTAAATACGCAAGCTATATTATGCACCAACGAACCATATATCTCAAAACATGTAAGCCCAATACCATCACACATTGACACACAACAAAATATTTCCTTAACCCCAGGATTTAATATTGAATAAGATCCCGGACGAGCCCCCACATGTTACGCCCCCATATGTCTAGGAGATAGGGACCGTAACAGTTTGGTCAATAAAAACCCTGTTGTGCGTCAAGTGGGTGGAATAAGGCAAGATTTTCAGTAAATACAAAATCATTTATTGACAATCATATAATTATTAAAATGGAAAGAAGGGACGTGAGGGGTGCTAATCAAAGAAAGAAACAAAACAAAACACTTCTAATTCTTATAAAAAAATCCCTCTAAACTTATTAACCCAAACCCAAACAAAAATAGACCCTAACACAAAGGAACAAATCTTCCACATCAACGATGTCTAAACTATACTCTCTAACCAAAAGTACTGAAGAAAACTTACATTGGATGGCACCCGCTCCTAAACTAGTGAAATAATACAAAGGTCTCGTTTCCTACGTGTTTGACGGAATGTAGGTCACGTGACATTCTTCCTGTCCACTTCTCTCAGTTTTTTATCTGACAAACACACAATTTAGCAGCACAAATTACAAAGACGGCGTTTTCACGACAGCCTTCTCTCTCTCGCCTCCTCTTCCGCAAGTAGTCACGAGGGTTCCTTTTAAGTGCTATAGCGATCGCTGATTGAAGGATCAGACGGTGACATCATCCCAAAGGAAATTGGAAACAGGTGGATTCACCACCCATATGATATCTGCATAAACAACAAAGAGAGAACAACAAAAACACAACCAACACAACTCACGGACGTAACACAAATGCTGGGGTAATGTATATTTATATCTTGTTCTGAATAGATGTTGTTGGTATAATATGTTGTGTGTATATCTGGAGTCTTGTAACAAAAATAATTTCCCTCTGGGATTATTGAAGTATTTCTGATCTGATATGGTGAACATACAGCATTGATTGAACATATATTTACTCATGCAGTATATACACCCATATGGCTTCAACTATTCAAACACACCTGAACAAGCTCATCAATGTCTTCAAGATATCTAGACACACTGATAGCAAGCAACGATTAAATCAATGTTAAAATGTGTTGATTTGTCAATGTTAATGGCATTGAATAAATATCACTAATTGAGATAATGGTCTTTTGCACAGCACTATGAAAAGTATTATATGCATCTCCTGATCTTGCAAAGACAAATTTCTTTGAGTTGACCTGCATTTGATGCATTTTACTGGCCCTTGTACAAACTGTACCACCACTGCGAGTTGCCATCTACTGCATCAGTAGAAAGAAAATGTTCTGCACTGAAAAGGATAAAGACTTTTCAACACAATGCTACAGGGCAATGCCGCTTGAGTGGTCTTTCTCTGATGTCTATTGAGAAATGGATGCTGCACCAGTTTAAGACTTTTGACAGATTCTATGAAAAGGTCATAGAAGAGTTCACAAAGTAGGATCTGAGAATGATTTTCACTTACAAATAAACTAGGAAATGTTCTTTTAAATCGACACCTTCTGCTGTGTTTCTAGATATTTTGATCCCTCTATGAGTTAGGTGAGTTTGAGGATGCTATGCTGATGATATACAATTTTACATTTCCTCGAAGTCTTACGAAACATAGCAGTTCACGAGCATAATGGAATGCATAGTTGATGTAACAAAATTGGATGAGTAGCAACTTTTAGTTGTTGAACTCGGACAAAACACAAGTGTTAATTATTGGACCGAAAACCGTCACACGTGATCACCAACAATTCTGCTTAACTATTGATGGATTCTCAATAAAACCCTCACGGTCAGCTAGGAATCTGGACATTTTATTCGATAGTAGTCTGTCATTTTAAAACCAATTTAACAAAACCTTAAAAACCAAGTTTTTTCATTTGAATATATTTAAATTCATAATTTGCCATCACTATCAAATGCAGAAAAGTTAATTCACGCATTCATGATGTCAAGACTAGATTACTGTTATGCTCTGTGCACGGTTCCCCTGTAGGTTCTTACACTGACAAAAAAGTATGAGCATATTAGCCAGGTCCTGTCAATATTGCACTGGTTACCTATTGAGCAAAATCTTACGGAATACCTATGAGGCCCTACACGCTTTAGCTCCACAGTACTTGAGTCAGCTCCTACTATTAAAGAGTCCCTCACGTTCATTGCACTCCCTGGGCTCTAGACAGTTGGCAATACCTATTTTCAAAATCAAATGGAGGTGATTCATCCTTTTTCTACCTAGCGCCGAGATTCTGGAACAGTCTTCTGAATGGTGTACAGGAGGCAGACTATTCAGTTGAAATGTCGATATAAATTAATATTAAAGAAACAACTCTTCAACCTTGCGTACACAACACTTCCATAATACAAATCCTCTAAGGGATTATAAAACTGCATTATTTAGATCAACCGGACCCAGGAATACTTCTTATAACAAGGCAAGGCAAGTTTATTTATATAGGACATTTCATACACAAGGGCAATTCAAAGTGCTTTACATAAAATAATTGACAGAAAGAAATAAAACGTATTTTTAAAATGCAAATGATTTAAGATCACAAATACTTTAGATTTTAAGAAACAATAAAACAGCCATAAAATTGATTAAAAGTTTGAGTGTATATATAAAAAGAATAAGAGCAAATATAAAATAAATTAGAAATAGAAGTGCAGTTCATGTAAACCAGCACAGTGCTCAGGTTGTGAATGCACAGCTAAACAAGAATGTTTTTAATCTGGATTTAAAAGAAGCTACTGTTGGTGAACGTCTGATGTCTTCTGGAAGCAGATTCCAGCTACGGGTGGCGTAATGACTAAACGCTGACTCCCCCTGTTTTGAATGAACCCTTGTTATCTATAACTGACTGGATCCTGATGATCTGAGAAGTCTGTTTGGTTTATATTCAATGAGCATATCTGAGATGTATTTAGGTCTTAGACCATTAAGTGATTTATAGACAATTAATAATGCTTAATAATACTTACTAATAATAATACTTTGATGTTGATTCTAAAAGTAACTGGTAACCAGTGTAAGGACCTGAGGATTGGAGTGATATTCTCAGATTTTTTGGTTCTGTTCAGAATCCTGGCAGCAGCATTCTGTATGAGCTGCAGCTGTCTGATGGTCTTTTTGGGAAGACCTGTAAAGAGTCCATTACAGTAATCCACCCTGCTGGTGATGAAAGCATGGACTAGTTTCTCTAAATCTTGGCTTGAGACAAAACATCTGATTCTGGCTATGTTTCTGAGATGGTAGTACGCTGATTTGCTGACAACTAAGGTCAGACTCCAAAATGACCCCAAGATTTTTTACCTTGCTTTGTGTCTTTAGACCTCTTAAGTCAAGGTATGTGTATGTGTTTACCTTGTTAGTTTCATCCTTGTTAACAAAAACAATGACTTCAGTTTTGTTTTAATTTAACTGAAGGAAGTTTTGACACATCCAGCTGTTAATTTCATCAATGCATTGGCAAAGAGAGTCAATAGGCCTGTAGTCATTGGGTGAGAGGGCTAGATAGATCTGAGTGTCATCTGCATAGCTGTGGTAGGCAATTTGGTACTTTTTCATTATTTGGCCAAGTGGGAGCATATACAAATTGAAGAGGAGCAGAGCAAGAATTGAGCCCTGTGGAACACCACAAGTCATGGGTGTCCAGTCAGATTTATGGTTGCCTATGTTCACATAGTAACCTCTCCCTTTAAGGTATGACCCTAACCATTTAATTACCAACCCAGAAAGCCCTACCCAGTTTCCAGCCTATGTAGGAATATAGTGTGATCTACCGTGTCAAAAGCAGCACTGAGATCTAGTAGAACCAGAACAGATATTTTGCCTGAATCAGAATTCAATCGAATATCATTAATTATCTTTATGAGCACTGTCTCTGTGCTATAATGCTGACGGAAACCAGACTGATAATTGTCCTGGTAGCCATTTGAGTTCAAAAATTTGGTCAACTGATTGATGACAACCTTTTCAATGATCTTGCCTATAAAAGGAAGATTTGATATTGGTCTGTAGTTAGACGGTAAGGTTTTGACTAGATTGCCCTTTTTAGAAGAGGTTTGACAACTGCATTTTTAAGGGACTCTGGGAAAGTTCCTGAGAGCAGTGATGTATTAACTATTTTTAGGAGATCTGCTTCCAAACAGTTAAACACTCTTTTGAAAAAGGATGTGGGAAGTGTGTCAAGGCTGTAAGGTGACGTCTTAAGATGCTGTACCTTTTCCTCCAGGGTTCTGAGATCAATTGTCTGAAATTCAGACAAAGTTACTAATTTCTGATGCACTGAAGACAGACTGACCTGACTGCCGCATGGAGCTTTGCTGATTTCCATTCTGATATTACTGATCTTTTGAAGGAAAAATGTTGCAAACTCATTGCATTTGTCATCAGACAGCATTTCCCTTGGAACCTGACTAGGGGGATTTGTTAGTCTCTCTACAGTTGCAAAAAGGGTGTGAGTGTTATTTATTTTGCAGTTTATAATGTTAGAGAAAATATTCTGTCTAACTTTGCCTAAGTCAACATTGAATGCATGCAGACTGTCTTTATAGATGTTATAGTGAACTTCAAGTTTGGTTTTTCACCACACACGCTCAGCTTTTCTGCATGTTCTTTCCATGTTTTGTACTGCTGGTGTGTTTCTCCAGGGTGCTTTACACCTGCCAGTTATCGCGTCGACCTTTACTGGAGCAATGGCATCGATAGCATTTTTAACTTTTGCATTAAAGCTATCGAGGAGAACATCCATAGAGTCTGCAGATATACTCAGTGACAAAGACATAGCATTCATAAATAGCTCACTGGTGTTCTCATTTATGAATCTCTTTTGTATAGAGACAGGTCTATTTTCAATGCTAGGACTGATTTATATATCAAAGAAAATACAGAAATGATCAGACAGTGCCACATCTCTAATAATAGTGGATGAAATGTTTAGGCCTTTGCTAATAAGCAGATCCAGAGTGTGTCCACGATTGTGTGTGGGACCGTGCACATGCTGGATCAGATCAAAAGTGTTTAAAACATTTAAAAGTTCACTTGCAGTGTTGTTTTCTGTCTTGTCTACATGAATATTAAAATCTCCAGCAATAACAAAGTAGTCAAATTCTGAGGAAATAGCTGACAGCAGTTCTGAAAAATCATCAACAAAGACTGGGGAGTATTTGGGAGGTCTGTAAATAATTGTAAACAGAATGCGTGGTGCACCTTTTAAAGCAATACTCAAGTATTCAAAGGACAGGTAGTCACCAAGTAAAACTTGTTTGCAGTCAAAGTGATCTTTAAATAGAGCAGCGATTCCTCCACCTCTCCTAACAGCTCTGCAAACGTTTATAAAAGTATAGTTTGGGGGGGCAGATTCATTGAGGATTGTAGCACTACAACTATCATCTAACCAAGTTTCATTTAGAAACATGAAGTCCAGTTTGTTACTGGTGATGAGGTCATTTACCAAAAAGGATTTGTTTTTTAGTGAACGGATGTTTAAAAGTGCTAATTGAATAGTAACTGTTTTTAGTTGTGAGATGGTGGTCTAGTGGGTTAAACCACTGAACTGGTAAATCAAAGGTTGCTGGTTCGATCCCAGCAGCCACCACCAGTGTGTCCTTGAGCAAGACACTTTACTCCATGTTGCTCCAGGGGGATTGTCCCTGTAATAAGTGCACTCTAAGTGGCTTTGGATAAAGGCGTCTGCCAAATGACTAAATTATGAATTAAATTAAATTAATTAATTAAATTATAATTAAATTATAGTTTTTTACCCCTGTCATTCTCAGGGTGACATCTAAAAGGTATTAGATTAGATATCTTTGCCATACGACTGGAAAGGGCATTAGTTTTTCATTCACTTATCAGGACAGATATAGGGAAAACTAATGGAACACCGGGTTCCTGCTTATTCTGTAAATACTTGAGATTGTTGCTGTTATCGTAGCAGGGACCCAATTCATATCAGTTACCAGCGCTCTTTGCAGTCTTGTTTAGTCCATCTCGAGCAGATGGGGGTTTGTGTGATCCCTGGCGTTGTGGCAGAGGCCGGAGAGCTCTTACAGAGGGAACAGTTTGGCCAGGTTGACCCAGAGGCTTTGGTTGTTGTGGGGCCCGTCGCTTTTTACTTGTAGCTTTCCAAGCAATTCAAAGAGTTCATTAAAATCCCTTTTTAGGAGCTCTGACTGCTCTTTTCGAGTATCATTTTTCCCCACATGTTTGACCGATTTACAGACTTATGTTGTTTCAGGATGTTTGAGAGTTCCTTGCTTACATCAGCAATCATTGCTTGAGGGAAATGGTATGTATGTATAGCCCTGCTACGAAGGTTATTGATAATAGAGTCCCCCACTATCAGAGTATTTGGCTCGGCTGCTTGTTGAGCAGAGTGCCGGTGCCTGTTTGACACAGAGCGTCTGCCAACTGCAGTGTCCACTTTTGATTTTTGCCTGACCACGTTTGGGGATTCTTCACCCATATTCATTAGTGCCTCAAATCTATTTTCAAGATGTACAGGGGGTGGCAGAGAACCAACATTGTCTAGTCGAGTCTTAGTCATATCTGGGGTAGATGAAGCTAATGCTGCAATTTGTGAATCTCTTGACAGTCTGATATTACAAGCTTTAGGTCTTGCGCCCTTTTTCTGCCAACGGTTTGTGTCCTCAGCTACCTTTGTTTGCATCTGTACAGGTTTGTTTGAGCTAACTATAATCTGATGAGAAGTGCTGGGTTCACAGAACTCACCGGCTACATGCTGAGGGAGTCTACGGCGAGTAACAGCTGTGTGTTCTTGCAGGGACGGCAATATTGTGAGTAGCTTTGTTTCGAGAACTGCAATATTTTGTAGAAGTTTGTGGCAGTTTGAGCAGCAGGTGGTTGTTGATCCAAAAGAAGGCATTTTCACACCAGTTTGAGAGTGGGCAATGGAATTATTCTGAAGAGTTTCAATTGTCCGCAGTAAGAAATCCTGGTTGCTTAGCGAAAGTCTTGAAGTCTTTGGTTTAGTGCCTAATTGTTTAGTCTGAGCACTGTACTGAACTGCTGGTGTTTAAATAAGATAAAGCATAAAAGCTTAAATGCGTCCTATCAGTAGTAAAGCCGGAAGTGATTGGAAAGTGCAATGGAAGTGCAATGATAAACAATTGCACTTTTAGAACGGTATACTGCTCTATGCACTAAAGGTGGTTAGCAACCTGTCATAATGAACAAAGAAGAAGTATAGACAGAATAACGTGAGAAGAAACAAAATGCACTTTAATCGCATAACATCTTTTAATGTAAACGCAGTCTTTCCACAATATTTTCCTAATCAATATTTAGAAAATATTGCTTAAGTTTTGCGCAAATCTCTAATGAAAACCTGGCTGCTAGTGTTCAATCACATGGCTGTCAGTCCACTCTGCAGTCATTTATATTCATGATAAATGATTACACACAATGTATCAAAAATGCTATGTTTTACCTGAGATAGTATAATAATTCCCTCTTGAGTGTTGGGGTCTGTCTGGATTGTGAAGGTGCTACTTTCCTCCAAGTCGTCTAAACTGTATTTAATCTTTGCATTAACACCAATGTCCCCATCATCCGCCATTACTCTGCCCACTGTGGTGCCCACTGGAGCAAACTCTGATATTGAAAATGTGTACAAATCTGGACAAACAAAGGAATGATGTAAATAACATTTGCCTACCCATACAGTAAGTAAAAAACACAGATGTGAGTTTGATTACAGTATATAACATCAACACTGATTTTAAATAAAGCTTACTGTATTTAGGCTACTCCCATCTTGCTTTTGGAAATTATGTGGGTGATTAATTCTGCCTAGCTGTTTTTAATCAATAGAATGCATCCTATATAAAATACATTAAATTGGAGTCAAGTTACGTTAACCTAAAACACAAACAGAGAGTTTGTCTAAAAATAATAGCTACCATTTTTTTGTTAGAGACAAGTGGTTTTATTCAATCAAGCTTACTGTGCTGGAACATGGGCCCATTGTCATTGACATCAGTCAGGCTGATGGTCACTGTGGTTGTGGCGCTGTAGCCTCCAGTAAGTCCAAGCATATCTTTTACCTGAACCACGACCAGATACATATCCCTGGCTTCTCTGTCCATATTGGGCAATGATGTCACAATTATACCTGTGACCGAGACAAGAAATAATAACAATTACCTCACACTTTAAAATGAACATCACAACTTTTATGTTTGTTCCCTAACATTTTTGCAAAATGACATCATAAGGCAGGGTTCGTTATATGGGCAATTCCAGCATTATGGATGTGACATTTTGCGTTATGGTCGTAACATAAAAATGCTCAGAGAATGAATTTGTTAAGATTATTTTGAACCATCTGTTTATATTTCACTGAAACCTTGTTGATAGAGTCTAAACATTCAAAAATGTCAGTCTTTGAAAAAATTCTATAAAAAAATAAACATGCTTCAGGATTGTGAATTTTATTTCACAGAAATCCTACAGTTTTGTCATGGATGTGACAAAAAAGGGACGCAGTTTTTGGGAGAAGATAAGCTTTGTAGCATTTCTGTGAAATAAAATGCACAATCCTGAAGCAATAATACCCAATGAATGTAGAAGGGATGCTTCTTTATAGAACATAAAATAGTTACTTTATAATAATTTTCATGTGTCCATTTATGAGGAATATGTACATTATGGATGTGACTATCCTGAAAATGGCTCTTACCTGACTATGATAAATCATGCTATAAAATAAAACAAATGGTTTACAAATTTGAAGAGAGATCCACATGGGTATTTGAGCCACCAAATGTAAATATCTGTGCTGGTACCATAGTAAATCCGCTGGTTAAAACTTAATTTCTTCGTGGTAAGGTTGACATTTTCACAGAATTGCCCAGATCTAGTCATGGAGGGCCACAATATTCAAATCTTTTGAGATGTACCTGTATTTAAAATTAAGCACTATGGCTAATGTTGTTGTTGCAGGAGAGGTATCCCTCCGCTTTTAAAGTAACTAAGTCTCTTTAACTTTGAGTACATTTTAAATAAGCTACTTTTTACTTTTATCTGAGTAGACTGGTAACTTTAGTTGTACTCAAGTACAATTTCATCAAAGTAATAGTACTTGCATTTGAGTAATATTTGTACTTTTCCACATCTGCTGTAGACCATAAAATACTTTTAGGTCGATACACTTTTATTCGATTTTTTTTTATTTTGTCATTTGGCAGACGCTTTTATCCAAAGCAACTTACAGTGCACTTATTACAGGGACAATCCCCCTGGAGCAACATGGAGTAAAGTGTCTTGCTCAAGGAAAAACTGGTGGTGGCTGCTGGGATCAAACCAGCAACCTTTGATTTACCAGTTCAGTGGTTTAACCCACTAGACCACCATCTCACACATTATACCAGTATTGAGGGACAGGCACCACAATGGTTCAGATCTTATTTATCAGACAGATATTAATATGTCCATTTAAATAGGGAATCATCAAATCTAACGCATGTAAATTATGGATTGCCTCAGGAATCGATTTTAGGACCATTGCTTTTCTCCATATACATGCTGCCCCTTGGCAACCTTATTAGAAAACAAGGAATTAGCTTCCACTGTTATGCAGATGATACACAGCTATATATCTCATCAAGACCAGATGATTCCTTCCAGCTATCCAAATTGGCATCGACGATATAAAACATTGGATGACTACTAATTTCCTTCTTTTAAACAGAAACATTACTTATTGGACCAAAAACACATAAACAGAATATCTCGAATTATAACCTGTAAATTGAAGGCTGCACTGTTACTCCAACAAATACAGTTAAAGACCTAGGCGTTATATCAGACAGCAACCTGTAAAAATCACATCTCAAATATCACAAAAACAGCCCTCTTCCACCTTAGAAAGGTTGCCAAATTACAAAATATTTTATGTGTGGCTGACGCAGAAAACTTATTCATGATTTGTGACCTCAAGACTTGACTATTGTAATGCTCTTTTTAGTGGTTGTCCTGCAGCATCAATAAACAAACTACAGTTAGTTCAGAATGCAGCTGCCAGAGTTCTAACCAGGTCAAGAAAATACGATCACATAACCCCAATTTTATCATCCCTTCACTGGTTACCCATTGGGTATTGTATTGATTTTAAAGTTCTTTTAATTACTTATAAAGCCTTAAATGGTTTAGCGCCTACCTACTTAACACTTAACTTCCATCACATTACAACCCATCATGCTCTCTAAGATTTCAAAACTTACAAATTTTGTAAATCTTCATTGGAAGCAAGTGTGTTGGACGTTTAGTTACAGTTTCTAAAGGAACTTGCTAGAGGAGGGGTCTTCAAAGTTTTTCGGGGCAAGGACCCCTTAGATGAGAGATGCATGGAGCAGGGACTCCCTTCTACTAAAAGGTTAAACAGAGCAATTTAAATAAAAAAACTGTTGTCACAGCAATATAATGTTAAGACATTACATTAGCACTATTATGCATATTTTTGATGCACATACATACTTTCTGTGTATTTTTTTATTGCTAATATAGATTGTTTTATTATTTTAAGGGATTTGCAGCATCAAACACTTTCATTTAACTGTGAGATGGACAATTAAACATTTACTTTTCCTGAACCATAGTTTTTATTAAGGCTTCAATGAGATGACTTACCCATTGTTAATGGCATAAACTATTCTAGTGAACGTAGAGGTTTCCTCTGGATGCAAAGGAAATTATAGCAGATTGTATAAAAGTATAAAAGCAGGCTGTTTAATTAAGTGGAAAACTTTTTTTGTAGAACACACCCCTATCTGTTGTCTCTCTGTAACACGAAATTCACAAGTTTTTTTCTGCAGAGTAGCATATTAAACTAATGAGAGCAAAAAGCAACGAGTCAGCCTATTGTTAATACTAATTAAGTGTGAGGTGAGATGAATGGATAGACTCTCAGCGGGCACCATAATGTTGAGAAGACTTCAAATCTGGCCAAAAATGCATATCAAACAGACATCACAAACTTGATATCCAATTGATATCAAACTTTTATGTAAAAAAACTGATCAAAGATACAAATCAACCTGATGTCAAAATTTTCACATCTACAAAAAGCTAAAATTTGAATAAATGTTTAATTTATCAAGCTTAAAATAAAGAATACATACATAAATTGGAACCTCTGAAGGATGATATTGACTTGTGTAACAATTTGACACAAAATATGTTACCCTGGACAACAAAACTAGTCCTTTGTGTAAATTATTCGAAATTGAGAATTTTACGTAATATGAAAGCTGAATAAATATGATTTCTATCGATATATGAGTTGTTAGAATATGTCAATATCTGGCCTTCGAAGTTGTTAATCAGGGGCACTGTGGCAGGCCATCCACTCATAAAAATAAAGTTTTTTATATATTTAAGGCAGGAAATTTACAAAATATATTCATGGAAAATGATCTTTACTTAATATCCTAATGATTTTAGGGATAAAAGAAAAAATCTATAGTTTTGATACAATACAATGAATTTTTGTCTTTTACTAAAAAAGTGTGCTACCTGTGCTACTTAAAGGAGACATCATTTGAAAACCCCATGTTTTTTTGTGTTTAAGTGCTATAGTTGGGTCCCCGGTGCATCTAGCAACCCAGAAAACTTGAAAAATAAGAACCCAGTATGTTTGTTTTGGTGTGCCTTTCCCTGCAAGCATGTGAACCCTAACCCTTAACGCCCCTTATTCTTCTCAGTTCCACCCACCGTGCTCCATCATTGTTGTTTTCACAACTGACAGCGCTGTACGTGACGCCATGGCTAAAGTTTGAGGACAACAAGCAATGTAATTGCTGCACAGAGTCCAAACCTAGGAGGAGACAGCAGTGGATTTATTTTTTAGTGGAAATCCCTCAGAAACCATAAATAAAAACCTGCTTGTTTAGCTACAACCACACCCTGTAAGTTCTCTGTTTGGGTCGGTACACACAATTAAAAGGGAATAGAATAAAAGTCATATGAAAGAAAGCCTGCATATTTTAAACATTGCATATTGTTAAACAGTACATTGTGTTGTTTTAAAGAATACTGTTATAAATTGTTGTAATACATCTTCACTGTGAAGCAACATTTATGCTACTGTATTGGCACCGTTTAATAAATTATATTTTTGAAAAACACAATGAACGTCAGGCTTAAGAGACCAGTGCACTATTGCAGACTCATATACTGAGGTTTTAATTACATATTGTTTTAATATAGACAGTTGTGAACTAAAGTGGCCCGGTCTAAGGCATGAAACTCCAGGGCTGAAAATGAGTCGTACTCTAGCCCTGGATGGACGATATAGATAAATGAATCTATACCGAACATTAGCAGTTAAAGTCCGGGTAAAATGACATTAAAACAAAACTTGAGTTTGTCACAAAACAGAAAAGTGTGTTATCAACCACCCAGCCAAATTTGAATGGAGAAAAAAACATCCAAGTAATAAAATAACTAAAGAGGACTCTCTGCTGGGGATGTGTTTGCTTTGTTGGTAAAAGATAAGGAAACACTCTTTACTAAAATTATTATTGTTGTTTTCATTTTGTATTAGTGTAAATAAGCCAGCGACTTTATTTCAGTTGTTGTTCTGTAAAATGACCACTAGATGTAGGATGGGCTTATGTTTATTTCTCTTTAGTCACATGTTTAAAAAAAAAAACTGTGATTGGAGTTTTATGTACAAGTTTCTCAAGTAAAACGCCTAACATGTTTTAGCAGTAAAGAAAAGTCTTGTGTTTTTAATAAAATACAACACGCTGTTGGCGCTGAAGCCAAGCACACCCGCATCCCCAGGAGGCTATATGTGAAGATTTTTATTGGAAGATTTTACTTTAAACATGCACGAGTCAAACAAAACAGCAAATAAAAAATGCAAATCATACTGACATCACAAACTTGACATCAAACTTTCGACATCAAAAATGTCAATGGACCTGTGTTTATTTTTTTATTTTGACAAAAAAACATTGTTGTGATCAGTGTTTACTTTAGTTGGGCTCTTTACTCTTGTTCGTAATCTTAAATGTTATGGCAATCCATGTGCCTTAAAATTTGTTTGTTGTGATAAAATCACTTTTACATTACCTAAATCATTTTTAGTGTGTTGTGTTACTGATGAAAGATTATTGTGATTTTAAAATAGTGACTGTCATAATCTCAGGATATACTCAAAAACTATCAACAAACAAAATCAATTAGACATCAAGAATCAGTGTATGAAACTCAACAATGGTGACAATTAACAAAAGTAAACTTTATAATGCTATGCATGCTGGGTAACTTCGAAGTACAAAACTCATCCATGACTCCCAGCATGCATTGCAGTTGATCTGTATTAGTTTGATACCATTGATTACGTTTGTCTGATGAGTGTCGATTTCCGTGTGTGCTCATAAAAAAACTCAATTTATCACAATGCTTACACTTGGGAATCATAACATTAATAGGATCAAAACTAAAAAAAGCTTAATGTAGTTAACATTGATTATTAAACAATTTTCAACATTGATTCAATGGTTTTTATCTAATCTCTGGGTAAAAAAATATGTTTCGACTTAATTTAAAAATGTCAATTCAACACAATTGGTCGAGAAGGATTTCCAATTCCCAGCATGCTTTGCGTCAGATTGCATTCGGAGAGTACATTTGAAAGAATATGAATATTTTATGTGTTTTTCAGTAAAGTTAAAGACTTATTAGTGTTTAATGTTCACTTATCTTAGATATTTAGAAGAGTTTGAAATATTTTCAATGTGTGGTTACACTTGTTCAAAAGAGTGGTGGCTGTGCTTAGTCTGTGGGAGATTTGTTATGTCACCAATGCATGTTATTGTACTTGCTCATTTTGGGTTTCATAAGTTTGAGTTATACATATTAAGACTAAGAAAATGTAAAATAAATAAACTGAAAGAATTGAGTTTAGTAAACATAAAATTACAGTCAAAATTAGGTCATTTCAATTTAATTCATTTAAGTAAATTTGAGTCAGAAAAGTAAAAAATATTGTATTTATTTTTGTAAATTAAACGTTTTTATTTTTTAATACAGTTTAGTTACGCTTACTTAACTGAATCAAGGCAACAAGTTTATGCAATTGCATTAAGTAAAGTAAACAAATATTTTTTTTACAGTGTAGTTACTTGAGCACTTGAAACTGTTACGTTACTGAGATGCGACCTGTCTGCAAACTTCTGTTCAGCTACCCACTATTGAAACATGCCAACTGTCTGTTTTGCTGTGCCACACTACACGCACGGTGAGCAAGCATTCTCTTTCTCATTGAGCTGTGTTTTAATGTGTTCTGGCTATCTCGGTCAGGCTGACGCTGAGCGGTTCATTACTGTTTTTCGACGAGCCCTCTGCCCTGCCTATCTGTTGGTCCCGTGCTGCTTGAAGTTTGTACTTATTGAGCGAGTTGTGTCTTGAAAAGTTTGAGGATAATACCCAGTTTGGTTTGACTTACGTGGTTCTCTTTAGTGTGGTTGTACTGCATTCTGTGAGTGCTGTCTGGAACAAAAAGGAGATGTTTCTCCCTGTTAATGTTAAAACTTTGTGGCTATAAGGCCGCTGGCCCTAGTCATTTTCAGGCTTGTTTTTGCTCTCATTTACACTACGGATCTCTGTTATAGCTCATTGCAGCTCCATAGCCTAACACTCCCTCCTGCTTAAATATATCTACATATACATGGTGTAAAACCCTTGGAGTTTCTAAATGTGCACGCTACATCCATCTGTGAGAGTTAGTTCTGTTATACAAAGAAGCACTAAATTCTGCATGCTCTTCCTACCTCTCCACTGTTATTAATAAAGCTAGGTATAAACCAAAAGGCCTGTTCTCTGAGATCAACAAACTTGTTAAACCATGTTCCAAAGCTATTAATGTCTCTGAAATGAATGGAAACTTTCATCAAAGATCAACATAAGTAAATGTGATAACATCTACCAAGTTTTCTCTCCATCTGTTTGTCCTCACCATTTTTCACCTTTACTACATCATCCTCTTAGCAATTTCTTGCCCACAAGTAAATCTGTTGTTTATAGACGGATTAATTAATCTAACTCTGCCTTCTGCACGCTCAATCCTATTCCAACATACCTACTCAAAACCGTCTTGCCATCGCTCATTCAACCCATTACACTTATTATAAACAGATCCCTCACCACTGGTTGTGTCCCATCTAAAAGTAGATGCCATTACTACGTTCCTTAAGAAACTTGGTCTTGACAACACCGCTATGAACAACTTTAGACAGATATCAAACCTTTTTCAGATATCAAATTTTTTTGAAGAGTTTGCAGTCTCATTTGGAGAAAAATAATCTATGAGCCGTTTCATAAAAGCTTCCACCCCTATCATAGCTGTCATGATTCCGCCATCATGTCATATTAATTCTTGTTCTTGCAGCGGAGTCATGGCATAGCCTTAGGTTGTGTGTGGAGGCAGAGATAGTGATCCTATCGGCTTGCTATACTCTCTCTCCGGTCTGCGTCTTTGTTCCCGCCATCTCGTTTCCTCGTTAGCTTCCCTCAGTGTTTAATCCCTGTCACCTGGTTCCTGTTAATTATCCTTTGTCAATCTCCTCTATAAAATGCCCTCGTGTTCATTGTCTTGTGCAAGTTCGTTTTCATTTCGATTCCATGTGTTTCGTGTTCGCATTACTTGATCTTGTGGATACCCTTGCCTTGTGTTTACGTCCCTAGTATGTTCTGTCCTGTTATTGCCTGTGATGTTCTCCCCAAGTCAGTAAATTAAGTTTAGTCTTAGTTGTATTGTCTAGTATTGTGTTTAGTCCTTGTTAGTTAAGTTTAAGTGGTCTTTGTTCCTGTTCTTGTATTTTGTTTTACCCCCACCTGGGTCTTTGTTTTGTGTTATAATAAAGTCATTGTTATTCCCGTCTGCACCAGTGCCTGCATCTGGGTTCTTCCTGCCTCAAAATCTTTGACAATAGCACTGAGACAGTCCTTCTAAAAGTGGTAAATGATCTCCTCCTAGTTTCTGACTCGGGTGTCTACAAGATCCTTGTGCTACTTGATTTAAGTGCAGCTTTTGATACTTTCTGCCACTCTGTACTCCTTTCTCGACTATCTGAAATCGGTATCACTGGTGTTGTCCTTCAGTGGCTAACTTCATATCTATCGGATAGGCAGAGTTTAGTAAGGATTCATAAGTATAGATGTCATACAGCTACTGTCTCTTGTGGCGTACCAAAGGGTTCAGTTCTTGGTCCACTATTATTTCTCATCTGTGTGCTTCCCTTGGGTCAGCTTGTCTTAATTTCCATAGTTATGCTGATGATATTCAAATTTACTTTACATTTAAACCTAACTCTGTTAGCCCTAACCCTCTATAATGTCTGCTGTCTTCGAGAACTTGAAACCTGGATGTCTGCCAACTTTTTGCAATTAAATGCTAATAATACTGAAATAAAAGGCCATAGTTGTGTATGAGTCTCTTGATTGTCCTCAATGTAAAAAGAGGAATCTCAACATCATAAAATTACTGCTTGACATGAGTAAAATATCCAGAAATGCTGAAGAAGCCAAGATTTTGGAGGACCTGGGTGATTGTTTTGAAGCTCAGTGGAGTGTACAGTCTAATGACTCATGACAAACAAGAAACCCTTAAACAACTATGACTAAACATAAAAACGTTCATTGCATGTTTAGGTAACATCATTCAGTATTAAGAATCAGGGGCGTGTAAACTTTTGCCCTGGGCTATTTTTGAAATTCTGTTATTATTCTTTAGTGTGAACTTTGTTAACATTTCTTTAGTGAAATAACTTGCTCAGGGCAGGACTAAATTAAAAATAAAACTTCAATTTCAAAAATCCACTTATTTTTCCAAAATGTTCAGCTTTTTTCAACTGTAGGTATGGCTTCAAAATAGGGGGCAATTCTCAGTATTGACTAGTTATTATTAGAATGCCTATTATTGGCATATTGGCTGTTAATTATTACTTATAAAGTACATATTCTGAATGACCATAATTACATCCCAATACCTAAACTTTGGGATGTAAAACAATAAAGAATACAAATATTTGAAATGATCATTATGGAATAATGCATGTTGCAATATAACAGATTTAACAGATTTACACCTGTTTTGGACTCCACTGAGAAGTAGGGATCGCCCTGTAGTATGGAGTAAATGAGTTTAGCGTTGTTCCCAAACATGGGGTCATCTGCATCTGTCGCCGTCACCTGGATAACTGTGGTCCCTGTGCAGAAGAGAGAAGTGAACATATTAACTCTTGTACAATTACAATTTTTCAAATTGTCAGTCTTGTGTGTAAATGGGCCTCTGTTTTCTTTGTTAATTTGCTATAGTAGTGGTCCTCAGACTGTGGTACATGTACCACTAGTGGTACTTGAAGAGTCCCCTCGTGGTAAGTGACACGACAGGAAATTAAAAACTCTATATATTAATTTTGGGTTTTAAATACAATTTCAAATGTTATACATGATTGATAAATACGTAATACATCTCGTATAGCCTATGTGCAAGTTTTATGTAGTTGTATGAATTTTTGTTTATTTATCATTGGTCGATGTAACTCAGGTGTGTGACAGGCATCTAAATCACAGAGCAGGAGCAGACAGACGCTTGTGCGTCTCTCACTCTCTCTTCCGACGAGCTGCACGCAAAATAAGCCTCTTATGTTTTTGCACTTGAACCGCTGTTGAAAGCTGTTATTGTTCATGCTGTAAAGCGCTTATACAACACGCATCTACATCTAAGCGAGGTTAAATCAATGAAACGCATGTAACGATTTAGTTACGACACACCGCTTTGACGAGCTGCTGCAGTAAAGAGTGGGTAATAGAAAGTAAACAAGACAGACTTACTTAAACCTAGATATTTGTGTGTTATAAACAGCTGTTCTCTGCATCTTTATGGATACATTTATACTTATCTTTTGTGTTTAATGTTCTTTGATATAGGTTTGTAGTCTTTCTGCAAGTCCCCACAAAGTAAATAAATCCCAATAAGAGTAATTTACAGAGCCCTGTTTGTAATCATGAGGCAAGTAAAGAATCACAGCTCTACTATCAATTTGAGTGTTTATTCCTGTGATTTTCTATGGCGGCCATTAGGTGGTGCTTGGAACAACTCATTTTATTAGTTAATTTTACTTGAGCACAGTGGTTCTCAAACTTTTCAGATCAAGAACTACCTTTACTTGATCTGAAAAGTTTGAAAACCACTGTGCTAAAGTATTAGCACCTGATACAATTTTAAAAAGGCAACAACTGTGATAACTTTTAAAATAAAAATAGGCAGTTTTGCTCATTTGTTTGGTTGATATTCATTTCTAAACTGTATTTATGGAATACCCATTTGAATTAGCTAGCTGGCTGCTAGCATAACCTGGCAGGATTTTAGAAATACAGAAGTAAAAAACTGGAGCATAAAGAGAACGAGCGAACGGTCCGTCGAAGAGAGAGGACCGGGCCCGAACATGTTTTACGTTTGTATTTATTTAAATGTTTAAATCAAATAATAGCATTGTAAAAGACAGCCGGCAGCCCCTCACGGACGGCCGCCGGCGAAATAACATAAATACAAATACAAACGTAAAACATGTTCGGGCCCGCAACATTCGTATTTATAAAAACTTTGATGTGGAAAAAGTGCTTAGCGCCATGTCAGGGTCTTAACAGATGTTGTGTTAGGAAAAAATCTGCATTTCTTCATGTTAACATCTTCCTGAAGAGGGTAGTGTAGAGTGATGGCTAAGCTGGAACCTGGTTGTGTGACCAGTGGGAAACAATATAATGGTACACCTCTGAGAGTTGAGTGACTTAACCGCCAGCAAGATGGCGGAGAAAGGTTGGCGTTGGAGGTCTGCGCTGGACTGTTTTTTATCCTCCTGCCCACGCCCGCTAAATTTTATTCTGCACTCACCCGCTCCCGCTGAAAAATCACTCTGTGTTCTGGTTTTTCGTCCCAACCCAACGGATCTCCGGTTGGAGATCAGGTTTAGATCACATTTTCAGATCTCAGATTTCAGATCTTACATTTAAATTTATCAATAACAAATATAAAATAGGCTACACAAAAACATATCAGTATTTTTTATCGTTTTTTTAGTATACAACATTGATCTTACAATTTATTGTCAATAAAGTAGACAAAATGTTGCAGAGAAAACAAAGATCCTCAGATCAGGCTCTACATCTGGTCAGTTAAAATGATGTCGGGAGTGGGCACCCCTTCCAAAGACCCGCTCCTGCCATAGTAATAGAGTTTCCGACCCGCTACCGTCTTGTAATCACGCACCGGAAGAATATATATCAGATAACGCAATACAGACCTCTAGTTGGCATTGCGATGGCGGGTCTAGCAACGACTTTGGTGTGAATGTAGAGTATGGCAGAAGTAGTGTAGATGCATCTGTGAATATGGATTGTGAAGAGTGGCAGCAGGTAGGACAGTCATTTCACAAGTGAAAGGACAGATATTCTGATTCGGAGGAAATCATCGGACCAAAAAAAGGAAGGAATAAAACTATAAACAAAGTTATAGTAACTGGATATATCTGGATAGAAACATACACTTGTTTCTTGTTTATTTCATTTTATTATTCTATTTCATTTATCCCATTTATTACAATATTCATCATGTGTTCATTCCTTTATTTTATTATTCACTTCTATTCATATCATTTGCTCCTTACTTTCCTGTTGTTTAACCTCGTTGGGAGTTGTATTGTGTCTTATGCTGATATGAGTATCCGTTGGTCTCCATCTCAAGGTTCATAATAATGTCATGAGACAATGTTTTGATACTGTAATCTTGAATGGTTAAAAACACTTATTGAATCTGTTTCTAGTTAGACGAAGTTTGGCAGAGCTTGACTGAGCATCAACGCACAACTGAGATTATTCAATAAATCATTTGTCTGTCTTTTTAACATCACTTCGTCTCCTGCCTGCTGTTCTTCCCTTCAGCTCTATATCTCCCTGGTGGTTAGGTTAAAGGATTGACAGGTGTTATTTGTTCCTGACGGAGAGAGATCTAGTGAAACTGGACTCAAAGTTTAGATCTATAAGATCTACAAGCCATATCTCATAGTTGGATCTATCATATGGCGTTGTCGGCAGGATGGAATGACGGAGGAGAGGTACGAAGGGAAACCCTGCAGGTCTTCTCCTCATCGTGCTGCTGCAACTGGGGCGCGCCTACAGCAGTGTGAGTTGGTTGTTTGTCATATCCATCTAAAGAATCTAAAGAATCAAAAGTAAATCGGTACCGTGGTTTAACACGGTGTGTGTGAGGGGATTGATTCTAATTGTTCATTATGGGTATGGCAATGTGGGGAAACAAAACTATAGACGAAAAGATGTCTGAAACTAAGGGTGATGTAGAGATTAGACTACACGAAATAGCAGGGGAATTGTCAGATAAATTATCTGAATGTTTTGCCACTAAACAAACTGAGGCAGAAATAGTTGAAAAATTTAAGATCAAAGCTCAGAAAGGTGACATTTGGGAGCCTAATGACATTAGGACAGTATGGAAAAAAATTAAGAGAATGAGGAAAAGAGATTCAAGGCAGGTTCCTTGGACTCTTGTTACCTTGTCTAAATGCAGGAAATGGGAAAATGAAAATAGACAAAGATACCCATAACAGGGAGAAATATGTTATGGAAAGCAAACTGAGGGGATTACAAGATAGGTTTGATGATTTAAAATCCCAGGTGGAAAACTGTAACGAAGAGAAGGAAGTTATGACTGTAGAAATAAAAACTTTACAGGACAGGTGCAAGGAGTTCGAAGATCAGTTTGAACAGGGTAAAAAGGAGAAAAAGAAGCAAAAACCTCCTTCTGTAAGAGAACGGAAAATCCTTAAATCCTGTGATACTGATTATGACACAGAGACTGATTCGGATGAACTTCAGGGAGCAAAGGCAAGACTCAGACCCTTGAGGGTTGATGTTAAAAAAGGCCAAAAGAAAACTGAAGCTTATATTCAGAAAACAAAGGATGGAAACATGTTAATGGATTGTGAGATTCAGGGTCGTGATGAAGTCCATTACAAATATGTGGCTGCAAATGCCAAAGACGTGTTTAAATGGTCAAAATAGGTTGGGGATGTGAGAAAAGATCAGAGGGCAGCATTAGCTCGACTGGAAGCTCTTAACGAGGTGTTTTCTCTGTCAGTAAGAAATGGGTTCAGCATAGTCTCAGTGAATCTGTCAGACGCAGACAGAAGGAATTTGAAGGAAGCTCTTGGTGATGTTTTATATGATGAGAGCATGGCAGACCCTAGATCAGAGATAGAAGGATGGAAAAGGTTTAAGATGTGGTGCAGAAAAGCACAATAGCAAAAGGTCGACTGGAATGAGATTAGCAGATGCAAACAAAAAGCTAATGAGAATGTTGAGGATTACACAGAACGGATGTGTGAGACATTTTCAATGTTTTCAGGGCTAGATCAAAAGGGCGACCCTGTGAGCTTTATTAAGATCCCAGGAAAGGGAGGACCTTTCTTATCAGTTTGGCTTGATGTGTTACTATATGAAATAAGAAAAGGAGATTGTAACAGGAAAGAGGGTTTAGGTACTCCCACAGACACTAATTTCACTGTTGATGATTTGATGAAAACTGCAAGTGATGTAGCTCGTGCAGAGAGCCAAGCCTCAAAATCAATGTGGTCTTTGAAAGCAGATTCTGAAAATCGGTCCAGAAATACTGTGCCAAAGAATGTTTGCGTGCGTTGTGGAAAAAGGGGACACTGGGCAAAAAATTGCTATGCAAAGATAAAGCAGAGTGTTGGGCAAAGTTTTCCGCCTCCTTCCCCTCCTCCCAATGTTTCCAATGTCTTAGATCCAGTTTATCAGTTTGCTCAGCTTTCCAGTGAGACACAACAAAGGCTGATGGGTGCCGTCCAACAGCCAGCTGAAGAGGTACGGGGAAACTAGGTCACCACTGTCTCAGGGCCTTGGAGGCAGTGGTTATGCATAAGTCAGATGGCTTATATGTGGGCCCACATTCTTAACACACAAACAGACGTAGATTTCCTAATTGATACTAACAGACGTAGATTTCCTGATTGATACTAATTTGCTTTCACAGTTCAGGGTCAGCAATTCACGTTTATTCGTCTTCCTCAAGGCCTCCATAATGCCCCGACTATTTACCATCAGGCTCTACATAGACACTTGAAAGAATTTGAGTCAACATCAGTTGTTATCCAGTTCATTGATGATGTGCTGGTCTGTTCAGAGAATGAAGCTGAACAAGAGAGAGATGTCAGGCGGCTGCTTGATTTTGTGCACAGCCAAGGTCACAGAGCGAATCTGAAAAAGGCTCAGCTATGTCAGAGTGAGGTAATCTATCTAGGGCAGAGTTTGTCTCAGGGTGAGAGGAAAATAACAACAAGCCGCTGCGAGGCTGTTAAAAGACATCCTGTTCCCAAAACAATCAGAGAGTTAAGATCTTTTCTGGGTCTCTGTAACTACAATCGTAGTTGGAATGAAAACTATGCAGAGAAAACACAACCTTTTAACAATTTGTTGAAAGGGAATCCCAGAGCACAGGACTTAGTTGACTGGCATCCTGATACTCACTTATGTTTTGAGAATTTGAAACAGACTTTGTGTGTAGCTCCAGCTTTGGGAATACCAGATCACAGGAAATCATTCACATTGCATGTTCATGAACAAAAAGGTTACTGATTATTCTTATTGAAGATTATTCTCAGCAACTTGACACAGTAGCATTGGGGTGGGGGCCTTGCTTGCGAGCAGTTCAAGCAGTTAATCTTGCTTTGTATTTTGTGACTCCTGTAGTGCTTGATCAAAAATTTACCATTCGTTGTCCACATTCTGTACATGCTTTGTTGTCTCTAGGTAGAGCTGCACGTGTGACACTTCCAAGATGGATCAAATGGTCCACAGCACTAGAGGTACCGAACATTGTTATTGAAAAAGCTACACCTTCAAACCCAGCCACATTGCTTTCACCGTCTGAAGCAACTCCAGACGGCCATGACTGTGCAGAGATTGTACAAAATTTAAGCGTAGATGAACACTTAGACAATGTACCAATTCAAAATCCTGATCTGATTTTGTACACTGATGGGTCATCTTTTGTGGACAATGGGTAACGCAAGGCAGGTTGGGCAGTTACCACTGATTCAGAAATTTTGGCTTCTGGGGCCCTGTCACCAGGAACCTCAGCTCAGCAAGCTGAATTGATTGGCCTTACAAAAGCATGTGAATTGGCAACTGACAAAACAGTAAATATTTACTGTGATTCCCGCTACGTTTTTGGTGTGGTTCATGATTTCAGAGCAGGTTGGCAGCAAAGAGGTTTCCTCACCTCTGCAGGTAAGCCTATAAAGAATGGTGGAGTGGTGGAGAATCTTTTAAAGGCTCTGCAGCTTCCGCAAAAGGTTGCGGTATTGAAGGTGAAAGCTCATACGAAGAGCGATTCGGTTGAAACAAAGGGAAATTCTCTTGCTGACCAGGCAGCCAAGGTTGCCGCCGCAAGAACGGCAGACATTCCTACTGCTCAAGCATGTCAACTGCAGGTCATTGAACATAACTCACAACTCAAAGACATAGCGGAGATGCAAAATCAGTGCTCCCGAGAAGAAAAATAGGAGTGGATGGAAAATGGTTGTAAATTGTCAGATGACAACATTTGGAGATATCAAAACAGAACTGTAGTTACAAAAGCCTTGCTTCCTTATCTGGCCACACAGATACAGCATGTAGGACACATAGGGGTTTCTCAAATGTGTTCACGCTTTAACATACTATGGTGGACAAGAGGATTCAGGAAACATGCAGAAGCTGTAGCTAAAGGATGCATGACATGTCAAAAACACAATTCGGCACCCCCGATTCCATCAGTTTCAAATCGACCACCTGCACCCTCTGGGCCGTTTCGTGAATTGCAATGCGATTTTATCACTCTTCCTAAATGTAAGGGTTATCAGGATGTCTTGGTGATAGTCGATAAGTTTCTAGATGGGTGGAAGCTTTCCCCACTAAGAAAGGCACTGCTGCTTTTACTGCTAAAGTCTTGGTTCGAGATGTGATTCCCAGATGGGGAATGCCGACCAGTATTGATTCTGATTGTGGCACAACGTTCACTGGCCAGTTGTGTCAAGAAGTTTGCAGACTTCTGGGAATGCAATGGCACTTTCAGTGTCCAGGGCACCCACAATCATCAGGTATGATTGAAAGAGTTAATCGGACTCTTAAAACACGACTGGCAAAATATGGAACAACAGGGCTGACATGGGTAGATGCCCTTCCGTTAGTTCTGTGCAGTATCCGTTCATCAGCTAACAAAGAGACTGGGCTGAGTCCTTTTGAGGTTATCACAGGGCGACCAATGTCGTTACCAGGAACTCCAGATCTTGCTGAGGCTGATGTGCATTTGATGTCGGATTCAATTTTAATGTACTGCATGACTTTGACAGAGGCTATACAAAAGGCTCAAAAACAGGTTCAGGAAGCTTGGAAAATACCCCAAGAGGGGGGGCATAGTGTTGTGCCAGGGCAAATGGTCTATGTCAAGAAGCTGCAACATTCAGGCTTAGAACCAAGATGGGATGGTCCTTTTGTTGTCTTACTGGTTAGATCTTCTGCAGTGAAATTATTAGGCAAGACTAAATGGACACTCATTAGTCACTGTAAATTAGCTTTAGCTCATACTCCCAAAAATCGAAATGAGGCCGGCGAATCACTGTAGGATGGAGTCGTGAGAAGAACCTTGTCTTTTATTGACTTGGGGGCCACCCTCACGATGAACATAGGGGGAGGGTGATGGGTTATTACCTTACACCAAACTACAGCTTAGTCGCTTGGTCTCTGCTTGATTTTTGCAAGGGAGTCAAAATAGTTAAAATAAGGTCAACGCTTTAACACCGTTTGATGACATCATTTGTTTCCTTGAATGTGGAACTCCTCTGTCTCCTTTCTCTCTCCTTTTTGTCTTTACAGATTGATGTCAGCAGCCTTCAAGCAGTTTGCAGAGAGATTTAGGCCATATCATACAGAGGAAACTCTGTGGCACCAACCACCTGCAGACCGGATAAGAGGAGGCGTCACTCTATTTTCAACCTCGAGATCAGTACGCAGAGAGACCACGTTATCAAGAGTTGGTGAATTCTGGTTATGTGTCTGCATTTCAAGAACAAAGGCAATTAGAACTACACAGACCACCGCTAGACACTCTGAGATTGCTGTCACATGACGATGCTATATTGGCTGTAGGTTTTACTTCAACTCAAGATGACCAATGGGTACAACATCCTGAAATAAGACCAAGTTGGACTTTAACTGTGTACACTCAATACTTGTTTTGGCCTTCGATTAATCTACATACAGGGATTTTGACATTTAAATCACATAACTGTCATACACAATTTAAAGCAGAATCTAGATCAAAGCCAGGTCAATGGATGATTTTTAATTATTACACTGAAGGATATGAACCAAATTAAAATGGCAGGGATTTTGTTCTTTGTGTTGGGTCTCCTACCATGCATTAGTCCATATTCTGTCTATTATCCAGAGCTAGAAGTTCAGAATGATGTCAATTTAGAAATGACTTTGGCTAACGTCTATGCCAGAACTGTAAATGCATCTGAATGCTGGGTATGTCAATATTTTCCACAAGCTGCTACTTCATGGCAATTGCAAGCATATCCATTACTATTACCTGATCTGATCTCTATTGCTAAACAAGATGACATGGGCGAAATAGGTGAGATTTTGGCAAATTTAGTACAGAAAACACATATTCCTAAATCCAAGTGGTGTGCTCCAATTAGAGACCCGAAAACATCTGATAAATCAAAAACTTTATCGGCTCATTTGTTGCAAATGTATGATTATTTAATTTTGAAACATCAAGATGATGTTAAGAATATATGGCCAAGAGTGTTATATTTGGAAGAAGTAGAAATACAGCCACTACAAAGGAATGACATTAATGATGAATTCCAGTCTGGATTTCGAGCATGTCACAGTACAGAGACTGCTTTGATCAGAGTTACAAATGATCTGCTTTTAGCGTCTGACCGTGGCTGTATTTCATTATTGGTGCTGCTAGACCTCAGTGCTGCATTTGACACCATTGACCACAGCATACTTCTACATAGACTCGAAAATTACGTCGGCATTAACAGAATAGCATTGAAATGGTTTAAGTCTTATTTATCCGACCGTTTTCAATTTGTAGCAATAAACAATGAGGTGTCCCGCAAATCACAAGTCCAGTACGGTGTACCACAGGGCTCAGTCTTGGGGCCTCTGCTCTTCGCATTATACATGCTACCTCTAGGAGATATAATAAAGCGACACGGAATTAGCTTTCACTGTTATGCTGATGATACTCATCTTTATATTTCCTCGAAGCCTCATGAAACCCAGCAGTTCGATCGAATAAAGGATTGCATAGTTGACTTAAAAATGTGGATGAGTAACAATTTTTTACTACTAAACTCGGACAAAACAGAAGTGCTACTTACTGGACCGAAAACTGCTATGCGTAACAACCAAGAATACTGCTTAACGATTGACGGATGCCCCATAAAATCCTCGTCATCAGCTAAGAATCTTGGTGTTGTATTCGACAGTACTCTGTCATTTGAAAGCCATGTTGCCAACACCTGTAAAATTGCATTTTTCCATTTTAAGAATATATCCAAATTACGTCATATGCTGTCACTGTCAGATGCAGAGAAATTAATTCATGCATTCATGACATCAAGACTAGATTACTGTAATGCACTTCTAGGTGGTTGCCCTGCGGGCCTATTACAAAAACTGCAACTGGTTCAAAACGAGGCAGCTCGAGTTCTTGCACATACAAAAAAGTATGAGCATATAACCCCGGTTCTGTCAACCTTGCACTGGTTACCTATAAAGCATCGCATTAACTTTAAGATCTTGCTTATTACCTATAAAGCCCTACATGGTCTAGCGCCGCAGTATTTGAATGAACTTCTATTGTATTACAGACCTCCACGTACATTACGCTCTCAGGCGTCCTGTCAGTTGGTAATACCTAGAATTTCAAAATCAGGTGCAGGTGGTAGATCCTTTTCTTATCTAGCGCCTAAACTTTGGAATATTCTTCCCTGCACGGTCCGGGAAGCAGACACACTCTGTAAGTTTAAATCTAGACTAAAGACTCATCTTTTTAATCTTGCATACACTACACCTCCATAATATTAATCCTCAGAGGATTTAGGCTGCATTATTTAGATCAACCGGAACCAGGAACACATCCAACAACAAATGATGTACTTGTTGCATCAAAGAGTGATGAATAGTACTCTACTCTCAGCCAGTCTTGTCTCTTTGTTCCAAGGTTACCGCAGGATGCAGTTCATGCCCACACCTGATGGCAGAGCTGAGAATGGGAAGCGGTGACCTGACAAGACTTAAGAGGATAGAGCTGGATAAAGGACGCAACAACTTTGTTTTTCCTACAACATTTCAAATGCTATTAGATTGTTAATGATAATCTTAAATCCTTAATTTTTATATTTTTATTAAGCCTTGTTGTGCAAGCACTGTTGAGCCTGTGCAGAGGCAGCAGCTTTTGCCAGAGGGGAACTGGAATCCCCTGGTTGGGCCTGGGTTTCCCTGAGTTTTTTTTTCTCGATGGGAGTTTTGGGTTCCTCACCACCGTTTGCATATTGTTTTGCACTATCTGCCTGGCCGGGGGGGCTGCTTTAGAATTTAGAATTCATACTTGTATTTAATGTGTCTCATGTACAGCTGCTTTGTAACAATGAAAATTGTAAAAAGCGCTATATAAATAAAGTTGAGTTGAGTTGAGTACACGGGGGCCTCAATGGGTACACTTACACTATAGTTTTTGGAAATACTAATTGTTCCAAAAGTTAAAGGTGGTGCTAAATGCACAGTTGTTAGACCATTAACAATATCAAATTCTCACAGATGTGTCTTTAGGATGGTCGATTTTCCTTGGAATACTCACCTAGAGGTTACAAGCAATATGTGCTACTACAGAGGTTGTTCTTATCCACATTACAACTCTTGGCATTTGCCTAAATATGATAATACTGGCTCCAATACCCAATTTACACTCAATGTAAAATCTGAGGGCATTTCCTTCTGGTGTTTTGAAAGGAATGCCGGAAGTCAGTCTGACCCAAACCTGACTTTTCAGGTCTCTAAATGTAATATGACATTTATCACAAATTCAGCTCTCATTGCTCCTAATGGCACACACTTTGTTTGTGGTAACAAAGCCTATCCGTTCCTTCCTAAGGGATGGAGAGGAAGGTGTTATTTGGCTTATGTTTTACCAGCAGTTCGAGTAGTGTCAGAAGATTATGTTAGACATCATTTAATCCTGACACGTACTTGGCGTTCCCTTTCCAAGGTTGAAAAGTGGTTAGGGCGATTTGTACCATTCCTCGGAGTGACTGATCTACAAACTGAAGTACATGCATTACAGGAAGCTTTTGAGAAAACAGCAAACAGTACTCTTCAGTCTATCACCAACATCTCTGTTGAAATGTATGCAATGAGAAAAGTTGTTCTACATAATCAAATGGCTTTAGATATAATGTTAGCCTCTCAGGGAGGAACCTGTAAAATAATTGGTACTGAGTGTTGTTCTTACATTCCAGACAATTCTTAGGAAGTTGTCCTCAATCTAGCTCAAGTTCTACATGAACAGGTTGCTAAAATCAACAAAGATCATGTTATATTCTCATCTGAGTGGGATACATGGTTCGGACCAATATTAGGACCAATCTGGAATCACTTGAAAGCATTTGTAACAATTGTAGTGTCAGGGGTGTTAATCATCTTGCTCATGTAGATTACTTTGAAGTTGTGTATTTGTTTTGTCAAAAGTAAAATGCTGGTCAGACGACAGCACATTGAGACTAGTCACACCCCCTTTTCTCATGCTAGTACGCGGTATGAAAGAGAAAATGACCTGTCAATTTAAAGGGCATGGAGAAGGGAAAAGTATGGCCTGATCATCCAAACTTTTTGTTTTTGTTGTTGGTTTGTCATGATTATGAGAGGTTGCTTGCTTTTAATCATTAAGATTTATAATCATACATAATCTAATTATTTCATATATGATTAAGAGGGGGGAATGATAGATCTGGATAGAAACATACACTTGTTTCTTTTTTATTTCATTTTATTATTCTATTTAATTTATCCCATTTTTTACAATATTCATCATATGTATTCATTCCTTTATTTTATTATTCATTTCTATTCATATTATTTGCTCCTTACTTTCCTGTTGTTTAACCTCGTTGGGAGTTGTATAGTGTCTTATGCTGATATGAGTATCCGTTGGTCTCCATCTCAAGGTTCATAATAATGTCATGAGACAATGTTTTGATACTGTAATCTTGAATGGTTAAAAACACATATTGAATCTGTTTCTAGTCAGACGAAGTTTGGAAAGCAAACCTAGATGGAAATTTGAGAAAGCAGACTGGAAGAAATAGAATAATAGTTGTGAGTTAGAACTACAAAGTTTTAAGATGGAGGGTAAAATTTATGACTGTACTGAAAAATTTAATTCAATATTAATCAAAGCAATTAACTTATCTCTATAAAAAAGGATGGGATGGGATGAGAATCAGCACCTCCAAATCTGAGGCCATGGTTCTCAGTCGGAAAAGGGTGGCTTGCCCACTTCAGGTAGGTGGAGAGTCCCTGCCTCAAGTGGAGGAGTTCAAGTATCTGGGGGTCTTGTTCTCGAGTGAGGGAAGGATGGAACGGGAGATTGACAGACGGATCGGTGCAGCTTCTGCAGTAATGCCGTCGCTGTACCAGTCTGTCGTGGTTAAAAAAGATTGACCGATTTACCGGTCAATCTACGTTCCTACTCCCACCTATGCTCATGAGCTGTGGGTCATGACTGAAAGGACAAGATCCCGGATACAGGCGGCCAAAATGAGCTTTCTCCGCAGGGTGGCGGGGTGATCCCTTAGAGATGAGGAGCTCAGAGTAGAGCCGCTGCTCCTCCACATCGAGAGGGGACAGCGAAGGTGGCTCGGGCATCTTTTCCGGCTGCCCCCTGGACGTCTTCCTGGGAAGGTGTTCCGGGCATGTCCCACCGGACTATGTCTCCCGGCTGGCCTGAGAACGCCTCAGTGTCCCCCCGGAAGAGCTGGAGGAAGTCTCTAGGGAGAGGGAAGTCTGGGCATCCCTGCTTAGACTGCTGCCCCCGCGACCCTGCCCAGGATAAGCGGAAGAAAATGGATGGATGGATGGATGGATATAAAAAAGGAAAGGGAAGGGAGAAAGTTGTTCCATGGTGGAATGAGGATTGTTCCAATGCTGTTAAGAACAGACCTAAAGCTTCTAGAATATTAAAAAGAACATTGAAACTGGAAGCCATACAAGAATATCAGATGAAAAGAGCACAAGCTAGGAGAACAATTGAACAAACAAAAAATAAATACTGGCAAAGTTATTGTTCCACTATAGGTAAAGAAACAGAACTGAGTGAGGTAGGGGATATGTTGAAAAAACAGAAACATGGCAGTTTTAACAGCGAGAGGGCCAATAGCCGTAACAGGAAAAGACAAGGCAGAAAAGCAGGTTACAACCTTTAAAAAGGCTCATAGGAAAATCTTAATGAAAACCTTACAAGGAAAAAACTAGAACTCTTAATGCAACATCAGTATATTTATAATAAAAAAAGAGTGGGGAGGAGCATATGGGAACTGGGAACTGAAAAGGCACCATATTGAGTTTGTCAAACAGGTCTGGGTAAAGACAGAATATGATTAAATTTAGAGATGGTGTATTACTTAAAGCAGTTCTTGACTTGTGTAGAGGATTCAATGAGGCACAGTATTATTTAAACATTATTCTTCACCAAATTTGTAGGAATTATCATGAACTTTGATCACAACGATAAGTAATATATTCTCCACCACCCTTTGTAAGGGAAACAAATATCAACCCAAATTGGGATGATTTTAATTGATTATGACCAATTATACTTATCTGGACCAAAATCATGATTTGGGGAAATCACTTAGCATTATGAGCAGGTAGCAAGAATTTGCATGATTAGGGACTCTGGGTTTTGTGTGAGAAAGACATATATATTTATATATTGGCTTGCCATGTGCTTTCTTGTGTCTCGTCTGTGTTTCCCGCCCTTTCGTCTCGTTATTGCTTGTGAATCAGTTCATGCCTCACACCTGTTCCCTGTTGATCTGCTCCCCTTTAAATAGTCCTCACGTTTCATTGTCTTGTTTCGGTCATTTCGTTAACAATTACATTTGTCTTTGTGTTTATCTGCCTCTACGCCTTGTTCGTCTGGATTAACTGTTTCTTGTGCTCCTGTGCCTGTCTCTGTTATCCTGTCATGTCTAGTAAGTATTTTACTAGACATTTTATTTCTCAAAAAATACAAAAATGTTTCAAATGCATTTTTAATCAGGTTCTAATTTGCAGTAATTTCAAAGAAATACGCGCATGGCGGCGGTAGAGGGCGCTCTATTTCTAAAAGCAGAAATGGAGGCAAAACAGATTCGAGAGAAATTTTAAATGGGAGAATTAAAAACAAAACAAAAGCTAGGAAAGAAAAGTACCGTGTGGAAGCGAAGTGGTTTAACAAGGATGAATCAAGTGCTGGGTATGTAATATGCAACGACTGTGAGGCACTGTACGTATATGAAAGCCATAAGACTGGTACCTCTTATAAGGTACATCATGTGTGTGCTAAATCGAAAGATTAGATTTAAGCATTTACAGACAAAGACAGTGCTGTAAAATTTAATTATTTAAAGTGACGATCGGGTCCGGGTCGGGTGCGGATATCTATAACAGAGAAAATTATACGTGCGGGCGGGTGGCGCGGGGATAATTTATTTGAAGCAGCAGATGCGGGTGACGTTTTAGCTTATCCGCGCATCTCTAGTGGAGAGAGACCTGGCATTGTTTGTTTTGGAGGGACATGCACTCTCTCCGGTCCTGTCTCTTGATCCTGCCCCCTTGTTTCCTCGTTTAGTTTATCTTCCCCTGTTAGTTCCCCTATTTAATGCCCTTGTATTTGCTGTCCTGTGCTGTAAAGTTTTGCTTGTTACCCTGCCATATGTTAGCTTTGTACCGTGTTCTTGAATAATTCTTACTTTGTCTTGTTGGATTACCTTGTCTTGATGCCTTATTTTGCCTAGTCCTAAAAGAGTCGTGTGAGTGTTAGTTTTGATCCTGTTTTCTTGTTTTTTGCCCCTCGAGGAAAGTCTTTTGTTTCTTGTTGTGCAATTCTTGTTTTACCCCCATCGTGGGCTTTTGTTTGTTCGTATTAATAAAGTTTTTTTGTGAACTGCTGCCTGCAATTGGGTTCTATTTCCGTGAACAATTCTTGACAGAAGCGTAAAAAAAACCAAGCAACTTAAATTATACAAGGTCCCCTTAGAAAAATTGTCTAAATTTGGGGATGTGGTTTGATGATAATTTAACATGGAAACATTATATAAATTATATCATGTTGAAATATAGCAGGGTATTAAACTTAATGAGGTTGGATGTGTTGTATATGAATCTGAATCTGCAACTGCAACTTTGCTAATGAAGTTGGATATCTTACAAGCTACGGATTGTTTTAGGAGATGTTAAAACTACACCAAATTCAGCACTGCAGGTATAGACATCAATAATGACACCATTCATAAGAAGAGAGAAATTATCGTTAGCATACCGGATTAACCTGCAGGGCAACAATAATGACCACCTGGCTAGAGGAGTACGTGCTGATAGTTGGGAAACAATAAATACACATGGGAAAGGATTTGCATGGAAGATAAATAAACTGGCTATCATTTACTCATGCCAATGTTGACTTAAAATTACAAGAAAGAATTAAGGAATAGGGGATGGGGGATGGGGAATGAATTTAAACACATTTGATTAATATGTATTATTCATATTTACAGATTGTTCAATGAACCAAGAAATTGGAAAGACAAGAGCAGCATTTTATTTTCTAGAATTTGAAGTTAGGAAACATGGAAGAATAACCGATTGTACTGTTAATAAATGGATAAAATATGCATTACTCTGTGATTATTTTTATGCTGTTAAGCAAAAACGCTTCCTTACCCTCCCCAAACTCCCCACTGCCAAGGAGACAGCCCGGGGGGTTCCGTGCTTAGTCCTCCGGAGGACGTGGTTTCCGATAAGGGCCCCCAGTTTACTTCAAATTTGCGACGGGAAGTCTGCCGACAGATTGGTGCCTCTGCCAGCATGTTGTCAGGATTTCACCCTTAAACTTACGGTCAGTCCGAGCGCACCAACCAAGAGCTGGGTTAGATGGTCTGCTGCTTGGCGGTGCAGGTCCTGACCCGTAAGTGGCTCCCTGATTTATTGGACCATACTCAATGGTCAAGGTCCTCAGTCCGGTGACGGTACGTCTTCAGCTGCCCAGCTCCCTCAGTAAGGTTCACCCAGTCTTCCATGTCTCTAGGATTAAACCAGTCCTTCGTTTCCCTCATGTGTTTCATCTCCTCCCCCGTCGCCCCCCCTCGTTGAAGGCTCTCCCGCTTTCAGGGTCAGGAGGGTGCTCAACTCCAGGCAATGTGGCCAAGGTTTCCAGTATCTGGTCGACTGGGAGGGGTACCGTTGGGAGGAGAGATGCTGGATTCTGGCCGGGACATCCTAGACCGCTCACTCATCGAGACTTTTCACCACCGCAACTTCCCCACCTCCTCTAGTGTGCCTGGAGGCGCTCCTGTTGATGGGGGTACTGTCAGGACCTGGGTTTGATCTTTCCTTCTCTCACTCTTTATTTTTGTTTTGGCTTGGCTGTCACTTTCACTCGCACAGCTGCTCTTACTTTCCGCTCATTTTTGATTAGCACCTGTCCTCACTCTCCTCATTATGTTTCTCCCTTTATATACTATCTCTAAATAAATATCTCTCTCTTTGCCAATGTGTTTTGGATTAACGCCTTTTTCCCTTGTCTTCAGGTCTTTTTGAGTCATACTTTTCTCGTTGGATTTAATCCTTCTTTTGTCCAGAGAGAGTGCTGGTTACCTGGGTGGAGTAGTCGCAGCCTGACGCTCGAATGCATTGGCTTTCTGCTACCCGGTTTTCCTCTTACCTAGCCCCACTGGATGTTATTTGCACCTCGGTGACCCTTGCCAATCCAACTCTGTCTCTGCCCCTCTGGATCAGCCTCGATGACCTCTGCCTGCTTGACTACGTCATTATCTAGGCCTAGCTCTGTTTTTGCCCTCTTACAGGTTTTTTGTTTATTTAAGACAAAGAGTTTGCACAATTGCATAAAATGTAAACAAATTAGTTTTTTAAGTGTGGGGCCAATCAGTTTACCCAAGTTTAGGGATTTTCATCAATGGAGGAAATATTGAGATTGAGTCTGCCAAAGCAAAGGGAGCCAACTGGCTAATTAAAAAAAAGGAGATCCAACTTTTATACAGCATAGATGACAGAATGTGCAAAGACCTCAGTTTGTTCACCTATTACAATGTGCCAAGACCTCTATTTTTTTACCTTTAACACTGCTGAAGATATATTCAAAGTGCTTGAAAACTGGTATGAAGATAAGTCCACTATTACCTTGAAAACAATTGAAGATTTTGAAAAAATCAGCCAAGGAAAGTCTATGGCTGAATCCAAAATGGCAGACTCAATGAGAAGTTACTCGATTTCAGTAAGTACTTAACAAGGGCAAATGTGTTATGATTATGATGCCTCATCATGTCATGTCTTTCTTGATCTTGTGGCAGAGTCATGGCAAAGCCTTGAAGTTTTGTGTGGAGAGAGACATATTATTGTTATCATGACATACTATGCGCTCTCCAGTCTCGTCTTTGGCCCCGCACCTCTCGTTCTCTTGTTAGCTTCCCTTCAGTATTTAATCCCCGACACATGTTCCTTGTTAATTATCCTTTGTTAGTCTCCCTTTAAAATGCCCTTGTGTCTATTGTCTTGTGCTCGTTTGTTTTGCGTGTTTGTGTGTTTCCAAGTCTGGAATATCTCCTTGTCTATTGTCCTGTTCCCAGTTCTGTCAAGTTTGTGGACTTATTATTTATATTATCATTATTACTATTGATCCTTATTTACCTGGCCCCTCCTGGGAAGTTTGAATTCTTGTTTTGTTATAGTTTTCCCCATTGCGGGTGTTTTATTTTGTGTAAAATCCTGTCTTTTGTTAACCCCCTCACTGCTGCCTGTGCTTGGGTTCATCTGACAGTGAGGAACAAAATGGGAACATACTGTTTTGCCTGAATGGGTGTAGTATGAATGCGATCTGGCTGTCGTATGCCATATTGATATGATCATGTGGCGACATACTTCTTCTGTTCCTTTTCAATGGTGGGTGGCAATTTACGTTTAAGGGGTAAATCAGCCACCTACTGTACTGGAGTGTGGGTCAGAGATTAGCCATGTGACGTAATGACACGCGCAACAACTTAAGTTATGAGAGACAAGTTGCATTAACTCCGTAACATAGTTTTGTACAAGTAAACAACACATGAATCAAAGCTTTCAATTTTCTTCAAGTACAATACATTCAGAGCTTTTTATTTTCATGTATTTTCATTTTTACCTTTAAGGGCTATGTGCTTTTGATAAAAGTAAACGAATAAAATGAATACAACACCTGTGTGATTTTGCAATGCGATTTCTCAATACAATTTCAGAAATAACAGGCCCATCCTTACTTCCAAATGTGTAGAATGATTATGCCAATTAAATGCTCTTTTTGTAACAGAAAAATGCTTCACTGTAAACTACAACTTACTATTATTTTGTCTGTATTCTATCTTTTAGTTGATGTCTCTTACGTAGATACATTGCTCTGATATGCATTCTCTAGTATTTAAAACAATCTGAGAAAATATCTCCTGTGGTGTTTTTTATGTGCTAAGTATGTTTCAACATGGACGTTATCCAAATGTTATCTAACCAAGCTCTCGCTTAACTTTCACTTTCTAATTCACATTTAATTTAGTAATGAATTGGTTTAGGGCTTATTTGTGTTATGTGATTATTTGTTTATGAAAGGTGAAAGGTTGAATTACTCCAAAATGTATCTGTTAAAACCACCTGATTAAGATTACATTTACGAGACGCTTATATCCAAAGCGACTTACATCGCATTATCCTATACATTTGCTTCTAAGTATGTGCAATCCCCTGGGATCGAACCCATGACGTTGGCGTTACTGACGCCATGCTCTTACCACTGAGTGACAGGAAAGCTAGTGTTCTTGTGAATAATTAACATGTATTTTGTTATTTCCGAGGTAAATCCATCCATCCATCTTCTTCCGCTTATCCGGGGCCCGGTCGCGGGGGCAGCAGTCTAAGCAGGGATGCCCAGACTTCCCTCTCCCTAGACACTTCTTCCAGCTCTTCCGGGGGGACACCGAGGCGTTCCCAGGTCAGCCGGGAGACATAGCCCCTCCAGCGTGTCCTAGGTCTTCCCCGGGGTCTTCTCCCAATGGGACATGCCCGGAACACCTTCCCGGGAAGGCGTCCAGGGGGCATCCGGAAAAGATGCCCGAGCCACCTCAGCTGGCCCCTCTCGATGTGGAGGAGCAGCGGATCTACTCTGAGCTCCTCCCGAGTGACCGAGCTTCTCACCCTATCTCTAAGGGATCGCCCGGCCACCCTGCGGAGAAAGCTCATTTCGGCCACCTGTATCCGGGATCTTGTCCTTTCGGTCATGACCCACAGATTGACCGGTAAATCGAGAGCTTCGCCTTGCGGCTCAGCTCCTTCTTCACCACGACAGACCGGTACAGCGACTGCATTACTGCAGAAGCTGCCCCGATCCGTCTGTCAATCTCCTGTTCCATTCTTCCCTCACTCGTGAACAAGACCCCCATATACTTGAACTCCTCCACTTGAGGCAGGAACTCTCCACCTACCTGAAGTGGGCAAGCCACCCTTTTCCGACTGAGAACCATGGCCTCAGATTTGGAGGTGCTGATTCTCATCCCAGCCGCTTCGCACTCGGCTGCAAACCGTCCCAGTGCATGCTGAAGGTCCTGGTCTGATGGGGCCAGCACGATGACATCATCCGCAAAGAGCAGAGATGAAATCGTGTGGTCCCCAAACCCGACGCCCTCCGGCCCCTGGCTGCGCCTAGAAATTCTGTCCATAAAAATTATGAACAGAACCGGCGACAAAGGGCAGCCCTGCCGGAGTCCAACATGCACCGGGAACAAGTCTGACTTACTGCCGGCAATGCGAACCAAGCTCCTGCTCCGGTCGTACAGGGACTGGATGGCCCTTAGCAAAGGGTCCCGAATCCCATACTCCCGGAGCACCCTCCACAAGATGCCGCGAGGGATCAAATGCCTTCTCCAAATCCACAAAACACATGTGGATTGGTTGGGCAAACTCCCATGAACCCTCCAGCACACTGGAGAGGGTATAGAGCTGGTCCAGTGTTCCACGACCGGGACGGAAACCACACTGTTGCTCCTGAATCCGGGGTTCTACCATCGGCCGGATTCTCCTCTCCAGTACCCTGGCATAAACTTTCCCGCAGAGGCTGAGAAGTGTGATCCCCGATAGTTGGAGCACACCCTCCAGTCCCCCTTCTTTAAAAGAGGGACCACCACCCCGGTCTGCCAGTCCAACGGCACTGTCCCCAACCGCCACGCGATGCTGCAGAGGTGTGTCAGCCAAGACAGCCCCACAACATCCAGAGACTTGAGGTACTCAGGGTGCCCTGCCACCGAGGAGTTTCTTGACTACCTCAGTGACTTCATCCCGGGTGATGGGCGAGTCCGCCTCCGAGCCCTCGGCCTCTGTTTCCTCATTGGAAGACGTGACACCGGGATTGAGGAGATCCTCGAAGTATTCCTTCCACCGCCCGATAATATCCCCGGTCGAGGTCAACAGCTGCCCCCCTCCACTGTAAACAGCGTTGGTAGGGCACTGCTTCCCCCTCCTGAGGCGCCGGACGGTTTGCCAGAATCTCTTCGAGGCCAACCGATAGTCTTTCTCTATGGCCTCATTGAACTCCTCCCAGGCCCGAGTTTTTGCCTCCCCAACCACCCGGGCTGCAGTCCGCTTGGCCCTGTCGGTACCTGTCAGCTGCCTCTGCAGTCCCACAAGCCAACCAGGCCCGATAGGACTCCTTCAGTTTAACGGCATCCCTTACTTCCGGTGTCCACCACCGGGTTCGGGGATTGCCGCCTCGACAGGCACCGGAGACCTTACGGCCACAGCTCCTAGTGGCTGCGTTGACAATGGAGGTGGAGAACATGGTCCACTCGGACTCAATATCTCCAGACTCCCTCGGGATCTGGTCGAAGCTCTGCCGGAGGTGGAAGTTGAAGATCTCTCTGACAGGCGATTCGGCCAAACGTTCCCAACAGACCCTCACAGTACGTTTGGGTCTGCCGAGTCTGTCTAGCTTCCTCCCCCGCCATCGGATCCAACTCACCACCAGGTGGTGATCGGTTGACAGCTCCGCCCCTCTCTTCACCCGAGTGTCCAAGACATGCGGCTGTAGGTCAGATGAAACAACCACAAAGTCGATCATCGACCTCCGGCCAAGGGTGTCCTGGTGCCATGTGCACTGATGGACACCCTTATGCTTGAACATGGTGTTCGTTATGGCCAAACTGTAACTAGCACAGAAGTCCAATAACAGAACACCATTCAGGTTAAGATCAGGGGGGCAGTTCCTCCCAATCACGCCCCTCCAGGTGTCTCTGTCGTTGCCCACGTGGGCGTTGAAGTCCCCCAGCAGAACGACGGAGTCCCAGTTGGGGCACTTTCCAGCACCCCTCCCAGAGTCTCCAAGAAGGCCGGGTACTCTACACTGCCATTTGGCCCGTAGGCACACACGACAGTGAGAGACCTATCCCCGACCCGAAGGCGCAGGGAAGCGACCCTCTCATTCACCGGGGTAAACTCCAACACATGGCGGCTGAGCTGGGGGGCTATAAGCAAACCCACACCAGCCCGCCGCCTCTCACCCTGGGCAACTCCAGAGTAGTGAAGAGTCCCTCCTCCCTCGAGGAGTGTGGTTCCAGAGCCCAAGCTGTGCGTAGAAGTGATCCCGACTATCTCTAGTCGGAATCTCTGAACCTCACGCACAATCTCCGGCTCCTTCCCCGTCAGAGAGGTGACATTCCATGTCCCTAGAGCTAGATTCCGCGTCCAGGGATTGGGTTGTCGAGGCCCCTGCCTTCGACTACCACCCGATCCACTTTGCACCGGCCCCTTATGGTCCCTCCTGTAGGTGGTGGGTCCACGGGAGGGTGGCCCCACGTCGCTCCTTCGGGCTGAGCCCGGCCGAACCCCATGGGGGAAGGCCCGACCACCAGGCGCTCGCATACGAGCCCCAACCCCGGGCCTGGCTCCAGGGTGGGGCCCCGGCTGCGCCATGCCGGGCGACGTCACGGTCCTCGATTTTGTCGTCATCATAAAGGTTTTTTTTGAACCACTCTTAGTCTGAACCGTCGCCTAGGACCTGTTTGCCTTGGGAGACCCTACCAGGGGCATATAGCCCCAGACAACATAGCTCCTAGGGTCTTTCGGGTACTCAAACCCCTCCACCACGGTAAGGTGGCAGTTCAAGGAGGGGTCCGAGGTAAAGCAATATATAATATTGTTAAGAATATACATAAAAATCACAAATGTAAATAAACTGCTGAAAATAAGCTCAATATCAATTAAAACTATGCACAATACAAAACACGGTCATTTTAAAAACAAAGCAGGGTCAATGTAATTGTTACATTTGCTTTACAATAATTAACAACGTGATTAATTGTACATGAAAGTTGGGTAAGACTGTTTTGCGAGCTGTGCGTGGTAGTCTGTCCCGTGGGCTCATGGGATAAAGAAGTATCCTGAGTGCTTAAGAATCTGCGCGTTACCAGTAAACCATTTGGGAATTTCTCGGCCTACTATTTTATGAATACTGATGATTCGGACATACTACTCCATTACTGTTTTCTTCTACTACATATTAAGTAAGTAATAGAAATAGTCCACCACCCTGGTATCTCTTGCCTACTGTTTTGTGAATACAGAAGATTCAGAGATTCTATTCCTTAAACTACTGTCTTTTGTCTACTGTATAGTAAGGAATTATGCCATTTCGGATTCAGCCATTAACTTATTTCAAAGTAGGGCTGGGCGATATAACGTGCAATTCTTATGCTCAGTTTCCTCAATGAATTACGATTTAAATGCCACAACATTAGAAAGCCAGAGGCCGCTCTTGTTTCGAATATGGGACACAGAAGCAGAACCTATTACACACACACTCAACCTGCATTCCAATTCGCCTACTTATACTTAGGCTTAATAGTAGGTACTGTTTTTGTGTTATAATAGTAGGTTTTTTTGAGTGCATGGCAAAAGAGATTGCAACCACTGGGACATACTAACAGGAAGCGGAAGAGGCCATTGTTTCTAGACAACATTGTGGCCAATAACTCTCACACACATCAAAATACAGCTCTTCTTTCCATTAAGGTATTTATTCATTCATTATTTCAATGAGCTACCTGATAACATGAAAAGAGACTGGCTTGTATTCATGGTCAACCCATTAAATGGCATCACTCCAAACAATCACTTTGATGAACTTCTAAAGTTCCTAAAAACACAAAAATTAATTTCTAGAGAAATTAGAACAACTGGGAGTTAGTGCATCGTCTGTGGAGATGAAAAGCACCGGGAGAAGATATTCTTCTCTTTTGAATTTGACAGATGCTAAGCCCCCCTTGGCATCATGGGATAGAGAAGTCTCCATCTGATCCACACTCACAAATCACGGCAGAAGCAGTAGACCATCCATGAATTTCTCACCTACTGTCTTTTGCAAACAGATTTTTCGAACATACTATTCATCTTGATTCATAATGATTCTTGCATACTACATATATGGACGTCGGCGATTTTAGATGCAGGGATGGTGACAATCAACAAAAGAGAGAGGTAACATCATTCATGACTACCGGCATGCAATGCAGTTATCTGAATTGGTTTGATGATACCTTATTTTACGTTTAAAACATCTCTTTGTTATTGACGCACACATGTTCATATTGAAACACTAGCACTTAAGAGGAAATAACGTAATGAAATTCAGAGTCAAGAGCTCAACTAGTGCAAACACTGAACACAATATTGTTGGTTTGTTGAAACTTTAATTGCTGATACAAAAGTGATATTGTTTCAATGCCATTAGCAATCAACAGTTTCTAACATTGATTCAATGGTTTTCACTTGCTCTCTTGTTAGCTGGGGGCGGCTTTTATGTTTCCCTGTTCTTCTCATTGGCCCTCATTCATGAAACCTAAGCAGAACGATTTTTTGTGTAAATCATTCGGAATGCAGTGTTGAAGTAAATTTTCGGACTCATGACAATGTTCGCATTTTAAAAATGTTAGTTGGTACGAAAGAAAGCTAAACCTGCTCCATACCACGTGTAAATAGTGCGTAAAACAGCGCGTAATGTCCCTGTATTCTTTTAGACAAACTGATGACACTGCATTTTGATGCAGTATGTTTCATAATGATATTTCATGAGTTATTTTGCCATGTCTTTTATAATTGTTTACTTTGTTTAAAAAGCAGACTCGACACTGTCCTTTTTTACTCAGCTGTCCAATCACAGTGGAGAAGAGGCAGGACAAACACTACATTGACCAACCATCATACACAACAATGGAGAAGTTAATGTTAATGGTTACTGCATTTTCATATTAAGTAATATTCTTTAAAATTAGATACTGGCAAAAATTAGGCTAGTTGTTGCAGATTTTCTTAACCACAGCAATCAACGCATCTCCGGAATAATGGGCAGTGCCTCCGAAGCGTTCGCAGGCGTCACCAGCTGGGTTTTTTCAGAAGAGCACCAGGTATGGTTATTTAAGCCTGTTAAAAACGCTTTGGTGGACAGTTTAATTAATTAATTTATTGGTATATTATTATTTAATAAAATATAGCCAAACCAGAGAATGAAGTCAGGAGGATTCCAGCATTCCTAGATACATGGGCGTAAATCCCGGGGGGGACGGAGGGGACATGTTCCCCTCTATCCGAGAGTTGTTTAAATTCGATCAATTAAATTTGCTTTTGTCATAAATATACTGATGTTAATCTAATCTAATTGCGTAATAAGTAGAAAATACAAAAGCAAAAATGCGTTTTAAATTTAGAAACTGTTCAGTTCCCCCTCCTCTGCCTCTCACAATGGTTTGGCCCAATGCCTGCTCTCCATGTTCATCTCACCTACGCATTGCGCAACACATTCAAGTCAGGTATGCGTCTCAGTTCATCAGTGGTTGTTGAACTCCAGTAAGAAGGATATTTTATTCACTTTAAATAAAGTGATTCTCTTTAATGTAGTTGATGGTGATTCATTAATAAATTAGTTGTTTCAAAAAATGCTGATTAACGATGTATTTTCCATGAATCTGCTATGTTAGCGATTAAAACTTTACTTAGCTAATTAACGTTAGCTTGTTACATAGGACTTCACACACTGGAACTAAAGCCTGGCTCAGACTACAGGAGTTTTAAAATCCTGACAGATTTTAAATCTGGTTGCAGCTCACACATAAGGAGAATCTTGCCAGATTCTCCTATCTACAATCCTAAACCTGGCTCAGACTACAGGAGTTTTAAAATCCTGACAGATTTGAAATTCTGGTTGCAGCTCACACATAAGGAGAATCTTATCAGATTCTCTTATGTAAAATCTTAAACCTGGCATTACATCTACATTTGAATCTCTTTTTCAAGCACTACAAAAATAGGTTTGCCCTTTGTAAACTTGCATTTATGATTGTGAAATGTCCAGATAAGAAAACGTTGGGGGTAAAGTTGTGTTTATAAATAAGAATAAATGTAGCAAGTGCAAAAATAAAAATTAATTGATTGCATTTTTTTAATATCATAATTGAACATCCAAAGACATTTCAAGACACCCAAATACAGGATAATAGTAAGATTATCATACCAGAGGACGCCTCTTACGTCATCTCACCGGGAAACAGAAGTAAACAAAGCGACATCGCAGTTAATTTCACGTGATCTATTTGTCCTACTATGAAAAAAGTGTATTTCCACGATAGATGAAGGAAATGCAGCGGCTATGCAACAGGTCTAGAGTGTGTAACTGTACCATTTTAACGGTAGGGCTACAACGGCGTAACCACGGTGAAAAGCAAATGTTTCCGTAGCAATTAGTAGCAAGGGATTTATACTTTATTGTAGCAAAACTGTAGCAAGGTGTGTAACATTCAATACTGGAATTCTGAGTCTTTGTCGCTCTGAATGATTCTCTGTCTGTCAGTCCAAAGCCGCGGGATCGTATTTTGAGCAGGTGGTGCTATATGATTTTTTTCTAGGGCTGAAGTTATGACTGCTCTGGGCGAGCAGCTTAAGTTTAATGTTCATAAATAACGGAAGAAAACAATTGTCGCTGCCGAGAATAAAGATGAATGCCAACGTGATTATAAGATAAAGCAAGAAAAAAAAACACATAAACGCATGTATGTGTGCCTATAGACAAATAACAATCTGTTGAACGAAACTACAACCCTGTACATTTAAAACCGACGTGACTTCTCCCTACAGCTCTTTTCCTTATCTATGCGGTTGTGGTATGTTTTTGAGGATGAATTATGAAGACAATCCTGTTGTTGCCACACGTTGTTCCTCCATCTCCGCTGTACAACGTACCCTTGCAGGAGCATTTGCGGTTGACATTTTTAAAGGCCTGTCAGTCATCTCCGTCAACTTTCAGATCTGTCTCTCATTGGCTGTAGCGAAAGTACCAACGTCGTCAGCCCGATTTAAAATCCTAAATATCAAACATGTTTGATATGATCGGGGCGGCTAAGATTTCTCTCGGAGCAGATCGGGAGTTCTAAGATTCGATCTGTGAACTCCTCACATTACGTGATAATCTGGGCCGATTCTCGGCCCGATCCTCGGCCCGATCGCGTTTCTAGGCCCGATTTTTCCAGAGATTCTCGGGAGGGGAAATCGGGGTAAAATCTGGCCAAGAATCCTATAGTCTGAGCCAGGCATAACACGCCGAAGCCGTTTCGCATTCATTGTTATATTTTAAGCGACCTTGCATGATGTGAACATTAACCGCAACACTTAGCCACCGATCCTGCCATTCAGGTCCCGTGTCACACACAGCCGCGAACATACCTGTTACAGTTTTGTAATGTTGGCACTATATCTAGCGTCCACAAAAGGTGCACAGCTTTCATTCAGTTGGAGTGGATCGTTTTCTCAGCATCTATTTTGTGCAGTATGTGCGCGGCGGATAAGCTAAACATTCAGTTTACTGAATCTCGGGCGATTCATCAACGAGTACAACACAGAATTTAAGTTTGTTTGGGTACACGAACATGAACAAAGTTTTGACTGTATTATTTGTGTCCCCTTCAAAAATTGCTCTTAAGAAATTTTATATGTATTGTCCCCCCCTACTATTAAATGAGGTTACGCCCATGCCTAGATACGTAATTTATAGGCGGGGATTATGTTAATTGTGAATGAGCGTGAATAAGCACCCTGTTTACAAGTGTTTGGAATTCATTAACACACACACATTTTATCTGACGTTTACAAAGTATTTGTGAATACGGAGGAGAGTTTTCGGGAAGGTCTGTTTTACGCGCAAATTACTCAAAATTTACACACATTTACGAATGTTTCATGAAAGACGCCCATTGTGTTTTCCATCAAGTGTTGGGAGAACAAACCTTACTACAAATGAATGTCATCATCATCTCTGCTAGAGAAGAGATCTAGAGATCTCTGCCTGAAGCTAGAGTCCAGCAGCTACCCATGTCTGCCTATGCTAAGGTTTTACTAAATTTACTAATTTACATAGTACTGTTTTGTCGTCGTTTGTTGTTTTGAGTTATAAGTGTAGAAGATATTTTTGGCTAAAATATAGAAGAATAATGTATACAATTGTTTACTATTATAAAATCATTTTAAGAGTTTCTTATCTGGGGGCCGAATGATAGTTGACACAAAGGACCCTAGGTAAGCTGGGGGAGGAAAATACATCTGTTTTACATAATATTGGGGGGGCTCAGAGGACGTGCGTGTATGTGTGTGTGTGTGTTAAGCTCACTATATAAGGGCTTCTCCAAAAACGGAGAAGTGAGTGACATTGCAATCCTACTCCATTAATAAAGTGGTTTTTGTATCAAAACTCGAGACTCAAGAATAATTCTTCAGAACACGCAAAGAAAATCCACAACATAAGTAGGTTTACTGGTAACACTTTAGAATACTGATCCATTATTAATGAATAACTACACATGACCAAATGAGTAAATCAATATCAAGAATCTAGTAATTACTGTTAATTAACAAGAAACTCTGATTAACAAACTATTAAGTAATAGCACATAGATGAACGTGATAGTTCACTAATAACTAATCAATAACTACAATTTTTTTCATACTTCCCAGCGAACTACTGAGAAAGTTTCATAATTTATGCTAAACTAAATAATACTTTTATTGGACAAATAAGTGGCACTGCAATAAAATTTGAACTGCTAAAACTAATACACAAATATGCAGCTCGGCATCCATGATCTGGTGCACCAGTCTCTGTTTGGAGACAGTCCTCCCTGCTGCCCTCCAAAACAGACAAAGAGCTGATCAGAGCTCTTAAGCTCTGCGTGTGGTCCAAGTAGAGGTGCAGCTGGCGTGCTGGACACAACACGATTGGGGTTGGGTCTTGCTCCCTGATAAGGAGCGCCTGATGGTTTCGCCACCTGGTGGTGGGACCTTTGGGCTGTGTTGGGGTCTCAGGATAGCGTGAGACTTACCGGACCCTAATTCTAGGCATTTAGGGGACACGGAAAGTGCTTGTAAGTCCTTAACGCGCCCCTTAGGGATTTACTGATCAGGTCGTGCTGCCCCATGGGACTTTCCACCACTGGGTAGTGATGAGCTGACGCTACAAACACTTTTAGTGTGGAGGGGGAGAGGTTAGTCTCCAGTCTCTAGGAACAGCATGTTCCGTTCGAGCACCTCCGTGGGTCTTCTTTCCGAGAAGAGCTCCGGGACGAGAAGGGGCGCCACTTATAGGCGTGTAGCTGCCCGGTGGCTGGGGCCCAAGCCTGAGTGATGGTCTCCATCACAGTGAGGGGGGATAGCCAACTCAGGATCTCCTCGTCCTGTCCAGAGGCCAGACATGGGGGCTCAAGAGGTGTGGCCTGGGATGCCATAACATGCCCTTTCCCTGAGAAAACAGGACTATTGTCAGGGGAATCGGTCAGGGGGGAGTTGTTGTCAAGAGCATTAGCTCCGAGAACCAAGTCTGGTTGGGCCAGTAGGGTGCAACTAGTAGTACTTGATGCTCCTCTTCCTTGACCTTGCACAGGGTCTGTGCAAGGAGCTTCACTGGGAGGAAGGTGTACTACTGCTTGTCGCGTGGCCAGGTGTGTGCCAGGGCCTCCATGCCGAAGAAGGCCTCGGAGGGTAATGGGTGGTGTTCAGAGAGGCGCCTGAACATGCCCGAACCGCATGCACCTAGAGAGCTGGGGTGCGAGGAGGTGGAGTCGCCACTCTCCGGAAGACGTCAACTGACGAGAGAGTCATTTCTATGTGCTAAGGCAGCTTGGGTAGGCCACGTGGAAGCGGGCTCCTCATCGCGGGTCTCGCGCCCCCCCGACGGGCGGGGGGTGAGCAGGTCCGCTGTCTACCGGACCAGCTTCGTGTACAACTCTAGACACTGATATGCCAGCGCAGGCAGGGCCCCGTCCTCGCCCCCATACTGCTTGACCGTTGCACACTGCACCCTCAACCCTGCAGGAAGGTGTTTCCGGGTATTTTTGTTAGCGATTTTGCAGTATCCACTCACAAAAATATTATATAATTTATGTAGTCAATGGGTGTTGAGATCTGTTTGATTATAAGCATATTTCCAAAGATCTTTCTCTGTGTTCATCAGAACAAATACATTTATACACATTTGGAACAACTCAAAGGTGAGTAAATGATGACAGAATTGAATTTTTCGAGTAAAGTATCACTTTAAGACTGATTTTGTGATCCAGGGTCACATTTATTTCAGGTCAAGTCAACTTTTTTTTACGATTTTGTAGCACTCTACTGTGGTATAACTGGTGCAGTTTACATTTATTATTATAACATTACAGTGAGTTGGAAGCCACTCATTATTAATAATGAGAATAACCTGTATAAGACACAGTTCACTTGTTTTAAAGTTATATAAATGGACCGTGTTGAACAGTGATCAGCTTACCTGTGGGACACATCTCAGGGATGCTGGAGACATAGGGCTCGTTTATAAACTCCGGAGCGTTGTCATTGATGTCCTGGACTTTAATAATGAACTCTGATTCAGGTTCAGCGGGCTGTTTGGACCTGCGGTTGATGGCCTGAGCCTGCAGTATATAGAAATCCTTCTGCTCGCGGTCCAGGCATTTTATCACTTGAATGTCACCTGTGTACTCATCTATAATAAAGAGCTCACCAGCTCCTTCACCTGATAGGATGTACTTTATGGTAAAGTCTCCTGTGTCGTAGTCTGATTTCAGCTGAATGGTAAAAAATGAAATGTTTAGTAAGGCTGAATAGTACATAATCTCTGTATAGCTATCAAATAAAAAAAAAGTTATGAAAGGGTATGAAACCCATTGTTGGAATAATTTGATATACCTAGTCTCTTTAACCAACCATTGCGAAAATCAAACAGTAAAAGTCTGCTTGCCATCACAATACACACATCATTTTTACAATTTCTTCTACGTTGTATTACCCAAGTCAGTTAAAGAATATAAGTGTTTTAACCTGCTGGAAGAAAAGCATTTCCTGACCATTTTGACAGCCCCAGTGCTACCCTCACATTGCTGTTCTTACATGCATCTACCAAAGCACTTTAAGGAAGCTGAAAACTGCAAGCACTCCTTCGAGAACATGGACAGCAGTTGCTTTACATTGGTTTTTACACTGAGGTAGTTTGGTAGTACACATGTGATGAAGTAAACTTAACATATAAAATATGTAATGTTGCACTAATTCAATTTCATCTTTTAATGTTGAAAAATGTTAAAATGTCATCAAAACATCATTATTGCAATCAATGTTTCGGCTCTTGACTCTTGTATTTTAATATTATGTTATACAAAACTCACAGCATGCAATCTAGTCAATCTGTTTATCTGAATTAGTTTTAATGTCCAAGTGTGTCAGTAAATCTTTCTCATTATTTTGTAACAGTGCTTAACCTTAGTGGAACAGAACATTTACACCAGCTACGAATGCAGCTCCTTACTTTTAATACATCTATCACAGCAGCAAACTACACAAACTTCTTTTAAAGCATTTGTTTCTTTTCAATGGTTTTTTTAATAAAGTGTTCTTATGAAAATACTATTACAAATGCTAAAAGAGAATTAACTTTTTAAGAGTCAAGAGCCAAATTAAAGTAAACACTGATCACAGTAATGGTTGTTTTTGAAATTTCAACTTTTACATTTATTATTTAATATTAATCGTGTGTGCAAAAGTAATATTTTACAATGATAAACCAAAAGTTCAATTCAATAGTTTTCATCTGCTGTCTTGCTATGTGGGTAGTTTCTCAATTGAATCTTTTCAGCTATGCTTGCAACATTCTCCAGCTTGTCTATAACTCGTCGATGTCAGGGAAAGAGTTAATAAAATACTACCTAACATAACTACCTATTATTAACAGAATATACTGTTGCCATAAAAGCAAACAAAGCTTTATTAATCAACGCCTTGCTTTGTACCTGACCGATCTTTCTCACTGTTGGATCTTCTTCTTCAACAAATATCTGGCTCCAAATCCAGCCTCGTTTCACTCTTTCCTGAGACCCATGAGAGGCTTTAGTTGAATGGTTTTTGTGTTGCTGGTGTTTAGAGATTTGAAGATTGCCTTTGACCCAGCCAGATAAGATGAAGATCAAGATAAGGAGTACACGAAGAACAGAGCAGTTGTACATTGTTGAGAACTTTCTTTTCCTCTTCTTTGAATAACTGTTTCATTGAATGTTTAAGCTTCATAGCGTTATGGAGATGGCCAGAGAAGTGATAGACTCGAACATGATGCACTCCATTAACGGGAAACAATTTAGTTCCTTTTCTGTTGTTGAAAACAGCAAAAACATTGTTAGGTTAGTTTGGTGAGTTGCGATGAGGGAGTAACCAAAATAACAATGTTGTAATCAATCTACAGTTAATGTCTATGATAGAAAGCAATATTCATATCAATGTTAAAAACTGTTGATTTGTCAATATAAACTGCATCAATTCCATATCAATTTTCCACCCGCAATTAATTGTCTTTTTTTTGCAAAATGTTCAAAATGGCAATGAGCCTTTTGTTGCGCATGCTCCATGCATTGGTGAGGTGCCCCCTGCTACATGGGAGATCAGGGTGTGATTCCCCTCTTAACCATCACTTCCCATGTCCAAAGTACACTGTAATGTGTTTCACATCTGTGCTATATTTTGTATTATACAGATGTAAAGAGTCTGTAATATCTATGAGTTACGGCTTTGCAGTGTTTTCTCTGCCCAAGTCTAATGATTGTCACTGAAAGTCATGATTGCCTGTCATTGCGCCCTTATTATGCGCCTCCTCACTACTAACAGATCCTCGCTTTTTCTGTCTATCATATGCGTGGCATGTCCAGACAGTACATAATATTATGTGCTTTCAGCGGTTCACAGATATTCATACGGGTTAGTGTACCCCAACTGAGCCATATATTTGTTTTAATCCAGACAACCCCTCAGCGTAGGTGTTTTCTGTGATTTATGTGAATATTCTGAATGTGAACTGATTCAGAGAGTGGATGTTTTCGCGTCCCTGTAATTTTGACACGTGCCTGGATTTTTTCTGTGGTGCTGACCTATCAGCAGCGGCTCTGTGTAATGCTTGTAGGACGGCTGGATACAGAGCTAGGTGTGCCGGTTTTTGCCCTTAGCACTGCGGCTGAGAGCCACTGCCTTGCTATGCTTCAACCGTTTCCCACATGCAAGCATAACACTTGTATAAGGTGTCTGCCTTGTGCGAGTGGTCGCGTTATGTTCATTCCGATTGTGGACAGCTGTCTCTGTCTTCTTTGTGTGCTCCATTTACTGCCATTATCATGTGCGCCATATTAGCACTGGTCGAGCACCGTTCGCTTGATTTTGAGCTATGTGTGCTGTCGATTGGCCCATTAGTGAAATGTGCCGAACAGCCACAAGTGCAGCGTCTTGCTGTGGGGAGCATAAAGTATGTTTATTCACAAGGGTGTAAACATATGATCACACTCTCCAGACTCAGTCTCCGTTAAAGCTCGTCTGTGAAGGTTCACATGGGCTACTGAGGTCTGCGCACTGCGTTAATTTTTCACTCTGTCACTAGGCCGCATGTAGAGAATGTGCTAATAGTACTCTAGCCGTGTGCCAGCTAGCCGTTTCCGTTTATACAAAATGGTTATCCCTATCTGATAAGATCATCGCTTTTCTTAGCCGTAACTGAACACCCCAACTCCGAGTTGAATGCTGGGATGTGTGGGGTAGTGTATGGGAACGAGGACTGGTCACATTTTCACGACGCGTGTTGTATATACACGATGGAGCGTTAGCCCCTCTACGATCTGTTTTCATGCTCTAAATTTGTTCTCTTGAGTGTGTGTATGGTACGTTATGAATGGTTACGACCAGGTGCACTGTCCCGTGTCGGACATTTTAACGTAAACCCTTATGACTGCCGTAGATTATTGCTACAGCATACTATTTCTAATATGGATGTTTTCGCGGCTATCGCTGCTTTCTATGTATGAATGTTCAGTAGGAAGCACAATCTGGCATTCAGATCTGTGAGGGTAACAGAACGGCAGAGACCCTTCGCCCTCTGTCCTCTTCTCCGGCCTAAGATTTTGCTTTGAGAGTACTGGCTCTCTCTCTGGTGGATCAGATGCATGCAAACTATTGAAGAGGGTTCCGTGTAAATACCCTGCCTGTTTTTGCGCATATGGGACTTATAATGCTCTCCGTGCAGGAGTTTGAATGTGATAGTATGTCACACACAGACCCCATGATTATATGCCATTTTGTGCGCAAATGGTATGCTCTCTGCATTTCGCTCAAACCAGTGGCCTCGTCTGATGCCTTCGCTCGCCATGCAACGTGTATATGTTTTGAGCTTGCGGGTTTACGCGACTGTTTCACGCAACATTGACTATTAGATTAGATTAGATTAGATTCAACTTTATTGTCATTACACATATACAAGTACAATGTAACGAAATTAGTTTAGGTCTAACCAGAAGTGCAATTAGCAAGTGCAGGATATACAGTGTGAATAAATACAGAATACAATATTAGGAAAATACTATACAATGGGCATGTACTATGAAAATATGACAGTCGGTATGTACTATGAACAATATAAACAGAAGGCTATATACTGTGAACATTAATGTACAGGTGGTTATGAACAGATAACAATATAGACTATACAATAGTGCAAGTGACTTGAGTGTGCATTAATTACAGACATTAGCTATTAAAGTTACAGTGCAGTAGATGAGTTGATTCGGTTATTAAAGGTACAGTGCAGTACATGAGTTAATGCAGTTATTGAAGTTATAGTGCAATACATGAGTAGATGCAGTTATACCTTTACAGTGCAGTAGATGAGTTAGTGCAGTTATTGAAGTTACAGTGCAGTAGATGCGTTAATGCGGTTATTAAGGTTACAGTGCAGTAGATGAATTAGTGCAGTTATAGAAGTTACAGTGCAGTAGATGCTTTAATGCGGTTATTAAGGTTACAGTGCAGAAGATGAGTTAATGCAGTTATTGAAGTTATAGTGCAATAGATGAGTAGATAAAGTTAGTTATGGAATAGATGCAGTAATGCAATAGATGAGTTACAGTGCAGTAGAGAAGTTGGTGCAGTTATTGAAGTTACAGTGCAGTAGATAAGGTAATGCAGTTATGAAAGTTACAGTGCAGTAGATGCGTTAATGCGGTTATTAAGGTTACAGTGCAGTAGATGAGTTAATGCAGTTATTGAAGTTATAGTGCAATAGATGAGTAGATGCAGTTAGTTATGCAATAGATGAAGTAATGCAATAGATGAGTTACAGTGCAGTTGAGAAGTTGGTGCAGTTATTGAAGTTACAGTGCAGTAGATGAGGTAATGCAGTTATGAAAGTTACAGTGCAGTAGATGAGGTAATGCAGTTATGAGAGTAGTCCATTAGTGCAAATGAGCATTCAGTGTAATATTCCTGGTGTGCAAGTGAGCAGTATAGAGTGCAAATGATGCTATGTGTGTGTGTGTGTGTGTAAACAGTCCGATAGAGCAGATAACATGAAGCACTGGTGGGTGTGTACAGTTCAGTCATGCATGGCAGACCTGTAGTGCAATGTAAACAATGTTGTAGCAGCATTACAGTTAAAGTTATGAGGGGTAGTGGAATCAGTGGGGAGCAGAGTTCAATATTGAAACCGCTCTGGGAAAAAAGCTGTTTCCTAGTCTGCTGGTTCTTGTCCGGAGGCACCTGAAGCGCCTACCGGAAGGCAGGAGAGTAAACAGTCTATTAGCGGGTTGAGAGGAGTCCTTGATAATGCTGCGAGCTCGACGCAGACAGCGTTTCTTTTGGATGTCCTCAATGGAAGAGAGTGTAGTCCCTGTGATGCGCTGGGCTGTTTTCACCACCCGCTGCACTGCCTTGCGCTCAGCAACAGAACAGTTCCCGTACCAGACTGTGACACAGTTGGTCAGGATGCTCTCTATCGTGCAGCGATAGAAGTTCACCAGGATAGTTGAAGATAGTTGTTTCTTCTTCAGTGTCCTCAGAAAGAAGAGACACTGGTGAGCCTTCTTGACCAGGCATGAGGTGTTGGTGGTCCAGGACAGGTCCTCCGAAATATCGGTCCCCAGGAACTTAAAACTGGAAACAAGTTCAACAGCCATCCAGATAATGTGGATGGGGTCGTGTGTGTGCCTCCTTTCGCCTTCCTGAAGTCCACAATGATCTCCTTTGTCTTGGAGGTGTTAAGGAGCAGGTTGTTGTTTGATCACCATGTGGCCAGGTGCCGTACCTCCTCCCTGTTAGCAGTCTCATCGTTGTTGCTGATGAGACCAATCACTGTTGTATCGTCTGCGAACTTGATGAAGGAGTTAGGTCCATTCACAGGTTTGCAGTCGAGTGTGAAAAGGGAGTAGAGAAAGGGGCTCAGTACGCAGCCCTGTGGTACACCAGTGTTGAGGGTGATGGTGATGGTGGTGGAGCAGATGTGGCCTAACCTTACAAGCTGAGGCCTGTTCGTCAGGAAGTCCATAATCCAGTTGCAGGTTGAATTGTTAATGCCTAGGTTTCAAAGTTTGATGATTAGCTTGGAAGGGATGACGGTATTGAATGCAGAGCTGAAGTCTACAAACAGCATGCGTGCATAAGTGTCCTTATTATCCAGATGTGTGAGCACCGAGTGCAGCGCCATGGACACCGCATCATCTGTGCTCCTGTTGCTACGGTAGGCAAATTGGTATGGGTCCAGTGTGGATGGTAAAGAGTCTTTTAGTTGTGACAGGACCAGCCGCTCAAAGTCCATAGGGAGACATCTAAAATATTCTGTCAGGTAGGGCCTGAGGACTGGAGTTGAGAACCACTGCATTAAAGGGAATGTGCAATGGTGTTTCATGCATTCTGACCTCTTTTACAATGTTAAACATGCTGGCTTCTCATGCTTGACATCGTCCACTTGTCAAAAAACGAATTGGACGTATTTGAGCTTGATACACTCCCCCAAAGTTTGTATAGGATTCATGACGTTTCTTTCGAACTTGAAAAGCACGCCTACGGCAAGGCAAAAGAAATGGCCCAACCATGCATCTACTGACTAGCGAAAGGAGGACCTGTTTACCATCAAGTTTGGCTCTGCTGTGTGCCTGCAGCTGTAAGTAGTTACTCTTGCGAGTATGTGTGTTTGTTTGTTCACGGTATTTCAGTGATGGATGTTACTGTATATAAACGGGGGATATAACGCTAGATTTGGAGATCATTTGAAACTGATAGATGGAGCGGTCCCAGTGCTAAAAGATGCAGGATATGAACCGCTGGTCATAAGTGAAACTGAGTCATATGTCTGTGTTTTGAAAAGCATATACGCGTAACCTCATAACTATAGTATCCAGCCCCAGCAGGGTGTATGAGGGAGAACCACAGCGGGCAGGGTGTATGAGGGAGAACCACAGCGGGCAGGTTCTCATCTCTCGAGACATAAAAGGTCCATTTCCGCCCGACCAAACTTTCTCCAAATGAGTTCCATCACATTGAGGTAGACTCTCCATTCCCCGGGCCTCAGCACTGCTCCATAATACAGCCGGGAATATAAACTTCTCTGAGCAAAAAAGCTTCCCTTGAGCCCAGAGGAGACTTTGACGCACCAGTTTGAATAAAGGGTGTGAATTTAGATTTAATACTATCTTACGGTATAAATGTGGATGACATAAAAATTCTTCAGCAGAGTAAAGACATTTCAGATCATGATCTAGTATTGTGTTTGCTTCCCTTGCCTATGGCTATAAGTCAATAATGGTGTCAAGTCAAACAAATATGGTAGAACAATAACTTCAAAAGCCAAAGATTAGGTTCTCGATAATCTGCCAGAATTGTCTCAGTTCCCTAGCATGCCTAATAACGCAGAAGACCTTGACATTACCACTGAAAATCGTCACTCCACCTTCTCTGAAACGCTAAACACAGATGCTCCTCTTTGCTAAAAGAATATGAAATATAGTAGACCAGCACCGTGGTATAATGAACACACTCTAAAGAAAGCAACCCAAAAAAAATATTCTACTGTAGATCAAAATGATCTGTCTAAAATCATTAGATTATCTAAATCATCAACATGCGTGCTAGACCCTATACCTAAAAACCACTTACCCCAGCACACTCTTACATAGAAAATTATGTCAGCATTAATGGAAAAGCTTTGAAATGGCTTTATCACAAATTTATTAGAACAAAAACACAAAGCAAAAACCCACAAGGGGGTAAAACAGGAACGAGGTAAATGATAACACAGACAACACAGGAACAGAAACTGACTAAACTGATACTAGACTAAAACACAAGACAGGATACAATAACCTTACACTAACTAGACAGGACCAAACTACAGACAGGCACAAAACTTGGAAATTCAAGGTATGGAATAAATCACAGACTGGATACAAACACATTCAGGAACGATCAGAATCAGTCAGAAACAATCAGATACAATCCACGAGCACAGGACAAAAGACATGAGAATCATATATAGGGAAGGATAATTAACAGGGACAGGTGTGGGTAATCAAACACTCAAGGAGAGCTAACGAAGAAACAAGATGGCGGTAACAGAGACGCAGACCGGAGAGAGAGTATAGCGAGCCAATAGGATCACTATCTCTCCATCCACGCACAACCTAAGGCTATGGCATGACTCTGCCCCAAGACCAATAGACATGACATGTTTGCGGACTCATGACAGCACTTGTGCAATGTTCGCAAAATAAAGCATGACTTATTTTTCTCCTTTGGTAAGTGGCTTGAAATCCCTGTAGATCATTTTAAAGAATACCTGGTCTAGCGCACTCTTCCTCTCCTGTGATAAATGTATTTTTGTCGGTTTTTGCTGAAAAAAGTTTTAAATCTCCCTCTCTCTATCTCTGTACACGTTTTTTGTGCCTCTTCCTCTGTAAGTAAATATAGATTGCACTATTAACAATTTGTTCAGTTGGCATTGCTTGTTTAGCTCATTAAAGTTTAATTCAGAGAAATTTGAAGATGGCAATAGCTATAGTGCTATACTGTATGGTCAAAATTATGTTGCTCCGCTCTCTAATTCACTCCCACTCTGCTCGGCTCACCTACTCTGGTCGCCGCTTTCCTCTCTCAGCCCTAGCATCTGATCTCATCCTGCTCGGTGTGGTAACAGCAGAACAATGAGAAAAGACAGCTGAGAGTAGGGCTCTGTTCGACACTCTGTGATGCAGCAAGCACATCAATTGTTTTGGGAAGTTTTTCTGGTTCTGGTTGATCTAACTAATCTAGATCTAACTTGATCTTAGAGGATTTTTATTATAGAAGTGTTGTGTATGCATGGTTGAAAAGATGCAGCTTTAATCTAGATTTAAAGTGACAGTGTGTCTGCCTCCCATACAGTAAAAGGTAGACTCAATCAAAGTGATGCATTTTTGAAGACCTAACTTAGTTAGTACCTAACTATCTAAGGAGTGATAAAAAAAGAATAACTGAAGATAGGAAAATACGGTTTCTTTTGTTTAAAAGCAGAGACTCGGTTCTTTCATTGGACATATTGTCCATATTGAGTAGGCTGGCAACTTTTTAAAAAAGGCTGGTGGGGAAAGAGATAACCCCTTCTTCACCGTCTGCCTCAATCTGGGTTCTTCTGCCCCTTGACAACATACCACTTTGTTACAGCACGGTTTGTGACACACTTTTGCCACATGCTTTATTGGAGATGGAAAATAAGTTGCTAGATGTTCCTCATAATGATACGCTCCTTCAGCTACATGCAAACCTGCTGAACATCCAGATGAACATGATGGTAGAGCAGTACGTGACAAAATCAAACCTTCACATGAGATGTCCGATCCACTTACTTCAGTTTTCTATTAAAGATGCATCAGCAAAGCATAATGCTGTCAGCTCACTAATTAAAAAGGTCGGGAATATAGTCAAAACAATCAGAAAAAGCACACTCAACACAGAGGAAACCGACAAGTTAAGTGTTCGTCCCACAACTACATGTGCATCCAGATGGAACAGTCAGTGAATGATTGAATCGGTACTGAAAATGTTTGAAAAGGATCCACTTGTCATGAGAAGTAAGGAGGATTCAGTTGCGAATGCAAAATAAAAGTTTATTAGGTCACTGGAAAAAGTTTCCTTAGGTCCGCCAGCGAGGCTCGTAAAAGGGAGAGCCAATTGAGACTGCCAGTTGTCACCCAGATAGAAGCTCCGTAGCGCCCGGAAAGCAAGCGGGAATAATCCTCCGCAACGTCCTGGGTATTACCTACTGCAGGCTGGATGACTGATGATCATAAAGCATATGAGCTTGATGAGGAAGGGAACAATCTAATAAAATCGGACAGAACAGTGAGAGCATATGTAGTCGTGCTGATGAGCCGCAGCTGGCTCACCTTAGGTTATCAGCACGACTGACAATTATACCCAAGCAGGTAGCAGAGGTGAGCCGTGAACCCATGAACCGTGACACCACTGTGGAAAAATAGGCTCGAGTCATTCACTGATGATGGGGAAATCACATGCAAGGATATCACTGCATCTTGTAAATCAAATGTTTCATGTCGTAGGCAACGCAACATGCGTACTCCTTCATGTACAAAACTGCAGCACTTACTATTCCTATTGGCTTATGGAACTGCCAATCTGCTGTAAACAAAGCAGATTTCATCACGGATACTGCTAATCATTATGGATTTAACCTTCTAGCCCTTATTGAAACCTGGATCAAAACACAGTACAGTGTCACACTGTCTGCCCTCTCCAATAATTAAGTTTTCTCTAACAGCCCTCACATATCAGGAAGAGGTGGAGGAACTGGCCTACTTATATCAAATAATTGGAAATTCAAGGTGCTTTTACCTTTGTGTGACAACGACTAATTTGAATCCCATACTGTTACGATAATACACCCTGCTAAAACAACTGTGTAGTTATCTATCACCCAGACCACCTACTCATGTCCAAACTTTTGACACGCACACACTCCCCTCATTCTCACTACTATCTGAAGCCATTGTTTCTAAGGTCATCCTCTCTAACCGCCCGACCACCTCAATCAGTTGTCCCTGCTCTAACATATAATATCAACTACATTTCTCACAGCTTTTAAGGAGGCCCACATAACCCCACTTCTTAAGAAACCCACACTTGATCCTGCACGTGCAGAATACTACAGGCCAGTATCTCTCTAAAAATCAAAGCTCTAATTTTGGCTTACAAGACGACCACTGGTTCTGCACCCCATACCTACACTATGGCACTTATGCATTGCTGCCCTTTTGTTGCACTGATTGCTTCCATTGTTATGCCTTATTTGTAAGTCGCTTTGGATAAAAGCATCTGCTAAATGTGGAGTCAGATGCTGAAGTTTCTGCATCATAATTGTTTATAGATTGTTTGAAGATCGCTTTTGGATGAAGTGTTGTTTGTGAATGCAAAGTAAGTTTGCAATTGTTATATATGCAGCTGATGAGAGGTTAATCTGTTCTTGTACACAAGTTATTATGCCCATGAGGTTAATATTTATGTGTTTGCTGTATTTTTCTTTACGTAACGGGAAACCTGTGTTAAACAACTTGCTACACACAGCGTTGTGGCCAATAGACTCTCAGGATTTCTGAAGATGAACAACTTCATTGACACTTCAGTATCAAAGGCAGGCATAGGGGGTTATCTGGATGTTTAGAACATACTAACATTATCTGGCACCAGTTGCAAATGGCAAAAAGGAGAAGAATGTGGTTTATCTAGATCTTGCCAATGCCTTTGGATCAGTTCCACATGAACTGGTTTGTACAGCCTTTGACTCCTTTCACGTTCCAGAGCAGGAAACAAAGCTGATTAAGGCATATTTTCAGGATCTCCAATTCTTTACTACCACACAGGATAGCACCACAGCATGGCAACAGCTGGAGGTTGGCATAATGGCAGGTTGCACAATTTCACCACTGGCTTTCACAACGGCAATGGAAATAATAATCTGGGCATCGCATTGGGTGGTTGGAGGAGAGCGTTTGAAATATGGGTTGCGCCTACCTCCAATCAGGACATACATGGATGACATGACAACCATTACAACAACCAAAGCATGTACAAAGCGGTTGCTGGATAAGCTTCAGGAGAACATTAGTTGGGCACAAATTGAGGCTTACCTATGACAGGTTCTGTATAAAGGGTTAGCCCATACCAACGGTCACAGATAAGCCCATTGTAATAAGGTTCAATAAAAAGGAAGGAAGGAGATGTGAACCGGCAAACATTTAAACATTTAATAAAATGACAACAATGTAAAAGAACAGCCAGCAGGCCCTCACGGACGACTGCCGGCGAATAAAACAAACCACAACTAAAATCCAGGCCAGGTCCTCTGTCACGCCACTGGCCCCAACTATCAATCCCGTCCTGTCCCCTGTTCCTCCCCCTTGGGCAGACGGACGCAGGCTCCGGCCTCTGTCAGGCGGTGGCCGCACTCGGCACTTCCGCCCCCTGCTCCTCCCCCTTGGGCGGAGGGACGCAGGTTCCGGCCTGTGGCGGACGGCGTCCTACTCCCGCTTGGACGAAAGCCACCCCACCTCGACCCAGGAGTGCAAATGTCGCCGTCCCACCAAGCTCTCTCTTCGACAACATGTCTCTCCTTCCTCCCGGGTTTCGGCACCACTGTAATAAGGTTCAATAAAAAGGAAGGAGACGGGAACCGGCAAACATTTACAGTTTTTCTCATTTGCTAAGACACGCTCAGTGAAACTGGGATCCACTTGATCTTCATCATCACATTCTTAGCACAGCAGAAGTCTTCTCTTTCAAATGCCTTAACACTTTTTCATTTGTTTCACACATTTTTCACATCCTTTGTCAAAACAGTCACCACAGATCTCATTGAAAGATCCCAAACTCCACTTGATTCACTGTGTTGAACAAAAGGAAAACATCTATTCACAGCTGATAGAAGTTACTTGCATAATTATGAATCTCCAATGCACCTGTGTGAAACTTGTTTGCACAACTCTTCAATCATCAATCAATCCTCATCCCTCTACAAAAGATGCCACCTCTGTATTGCTATTTGCAAGCATGGATCAAAGAGGCCATAGGCACGGAAGGAGAGTAAGAGGCCATGGCAGAGGGGCCCAAGGAAGAGGAGCTCGTGTGCGTGGTGGAGGAGTTGCAGCAGCAAGAGGACAAAATCGAGCTCAAGTTTCAAATGAAATTCGGGCAACAATTATTGACCATGTCATCAATCATGGCTTGTCCTTTAGAGAGGCTGGACAAAGGGTCCAGCCCATTCTGAGTCGGAGCACTGTGGCATCTATTGTCAGGCTTTTTCGGAATGAGAACAGGTAATTCACAGTGTTACTGTAATGTATACCACTGTGTATTTCAGCTTTACTGCATTGCCCTGTTAGCAGAACAAACCGTGTCTACAGTAATGCAGATGTTTAATCCATCCCATTTATGTGAATGTCATACAGTAAAGTCAATTTTGACATGCTTTTTGCTTTTACTTTATAGAATCCACACATTACCACACACTGGTGGCAGAGGAAGGATATTTGATATTGAACAGGAGTCTGCCATTGTAGATATGGTAGTGGCAAACAATGCAATCAGACTGCGTGAAATCCAGGCAGCAGTAATTGCAGATCAGGGAGCGTTTAGAAATATAAACAGTGTGAGTTTGGCAACTGTAGATCGAGTCCTTAAACGAAACCATGTCAGAATGAAGCAGCTGTACAGAGTTCCATTTGAAAGGATCTCTGACATCGTAAAGGAGGCACGATTCCAGTATGTGCAGGTACAGATTTTTTATTGTAATACCTTCTTACATAGTTACATGCGACTGGAATAATTTGCTTTATGAATTTGCTCTTTTTGTTAGAGAATGATGGAGTTTGAAGCTGAAGGGGCACATCACAAATTCATTTTTGTGGATGAAGCCGGCTTCAACCTCTGTAAAGTGAGACGACGCGGGAGGAACATCATTGGGGAGAGGGCCACTGTCACAGTGCCAGGTCAGAGGGGTGCCAATATCACCATGTGTGCTGCCATCTCCAATGATGGGGTCCTTTGCCACATGCCAATTATTGGCCCATACAATACAGAACGCCTCATCACATTTCTTGATGCATTGAAAGACATATTGATTCCACCCGAAGAGAGAGGGCTGTTGAGGCCTGGCATGAGTCTGTATGTCATAATTTGGGACAATGTTGCTTTCCACCACTCTCGCCTTGTGAATGAATGGTTTGCAGCACAGCCTCGTATCATGATGCAATTCCTCCCTGCATACTCGCCTTTTCTGAACCCAATCGAGGAGTTCTTCTCTGCTTGGAGGTGGAAGGTGTATGATCACCGGCCATATGAGCAGATGCCCCTCCTGGAGGCAATGAATGCTGGTTGCCTGGCAGTGGGTGCAGACGACTGCCAGGGATGGATACGACATGCAAGGAGGTATTTCCCTCGGTGCATTGCAAGGGAAAACATTCAATGCGATGTTGATGAGAACCTGTGGCACAATCGTCAAGAACGAATGGACTAAATGTGAAAGATAAAATTTATATATATATATATATATTTTTAAAGGTATTTCCACCCATAAGTTTCCTTTGGTAGCTTTTTTTTCAAGTTTCCATTTGAGTTTGTGAAGTATCATATGTCATATTGATGGCTGTATTTTGTTGTCCATCGTGTAATGATTGATTGAAAGAATAAATACATTTGACCACAAGTTGTGGTGTTTGATGGAAATATTTGCTTCTGTTGCATGTTTTTAATGTTTTGTGAGTGTTAGAGCATTTTGCTAACAAAATGAGTCATTTTGGCCATTGAGCTTCAGTTTTATCTTGTGTGTTAACTGTTTTGAAAATGTGATGTCAGAGTGGGCAAATGTGTTTAAGCAATCGAGAAAAACTGTAATAAAATGACAGCAAAGTAAAAAGACAGCTGGCAGCCCCTCACGGACAACTGCTGGAGAATAAAACAAACTACTACTAAAATCCAGGTCTGGTCCTTTCTCGTCAGCAGTCCCGTTGCACGTCCTCTTATGCTCCCAGTCTCCTCCGTGAGATATGCGGGACCGGTGTGTGCACGGCTGATTCCAACTATCAATCACACCACCAGCCCCGCCTCACGGCTTCCGTCACGTCATCCTTACCACACCCATCAAAAGCTTTGGACGTAGGTACACCTCAGACCTTAAAGATGCCGAACAGGTGGAGCAACTCAGGCAAGAGACAGCCAGTGGAGTCAAGAAAATCAATAATACACCTCTTCCTGGGAAGCTGAAACTCTGGTGCTTCCAAATTGGCTTGTTGCTATGCCTGATGTAGCCTATTTCAATGTATGAACTCACAATGTCTCATGCCAATAACCAGGAGAGATTGGTAAGTACACAAGCAAGGAAATGGCTTGGGCTACCAAGATGCCTTAGCAACATAGGGTTGTACGGGCATGGAGCTCTGTCTCTTCCCATTTCAAGCGTTGTGGATGAATATCAATTCACCAAAATAAGGTTAAAGATGATAATCAAAAAATCCTGAGACCCCTGTGTAAGAGATGGTGCTCCAACAGTTGCAACAGAAGGGAAATGGAATCCAACAACAGCGGTAGCAGATGCAAAGGCAGCCCTCAGACATAAGGACATCGCTGGACAAGTTCAACATGCCAGAGGGGGACATGGTTTGGCATCCCTGCGTGGGAAAAGCGACACCAAAGCAACAGCATCACCTAGTAGTGGAGGAGGTTTGGCGTCAAGAGGAAGCAAGTAGATGGGCCAGAGCGGTCTCTCAAGCCCAGCAAGGCCGTCGGATGGGAAGGCATTGAACGGCGCAAAATCACTTGGAGTGAGATGTGGAGTTTGGAAACAAACAGGCTAAGTTTTATCAAAAGAGCTACAGATGATATGCTGTCCTCACCAACAAATATGCATTTTTAGTGTGGACAGGATCCAGCCTGCCACCTATGTGTAGCTCCAGCAAACCTTAAACATATTCTTGTGGTTTGCAAGAAGAGCTTGACACAGGGAAGATACACATGGTACCACAATCAAGTACTTGACAGTAATTGCTGAGTATTGCCAGGGGTTGGGAAATGTGAGTGGATTTAAACCAGAGACTTACTTTCCCCTTGGAAATTGCAGCAATCAACCTGCGGCCAGACATGGTTCTGTGTTCCAGTTCCAGGAGGACAGTCCTCATAGTTCAGTTGTCAGGACCTTGGTAAGAGGCCATTGACTATGCTTTTGAAAGAAAGAATCTCCGCTATGCCAACTTTGCAGCGGTGGTTGAAAATTGGGGATGGACATCAAAAGTGTTCCCGGTGGGAGTGGGCTGCAGGGCTTTATTTCCAATTCCACTTCAAGGCTGCTTAAGAAAGTGGGGATCAGAGGACAGGCCCAACAGATGGTAGTCAAAGAACTTGCCACTGTTGCTGAGAGAGGCAGCCACTGGCTGACGATGAAATGGAAAGATGCAATATGGGCTGCCAAGTTACCACGTTATAAAATGGTGTTGTATTGTTAAGCGGGACCGCTGGGAACTGAACTTGCATTAACAGAGCCAGTGGGGCTATAACAGCATTAGCCAATGGGTTGGCGCATATGGTTGTGTTGATTTTTGGTAATATGTAGTAATGGTATGCCATACGGGACTGGGGGCACCGAACATGAATTAACGGTGCGGTAGTCGTGGCCTAATGGTTAGAGAGTCAGACTGGTGACAAGAAGGTTGACAGTTCGCTTCTCGGGGCCTGAGGGTAACAACTCAGGTGCCTTTGAGCTACATTAATAGCTGTCCATTGCTTCTAGTGTATATGTGTTCACGACTTGCAGTGCATGAGTTTACTACTCACTGGACCGGTGAAATGCAGAGGTAACCATAGCTGACAAATAGATCACTCTCAGAGAACTGGTCCAGTGGAGGATAATCAAGAACTGGTCAGTGGTGCAAAAAGAAGAAGCCAATGGCTACAGTTAAGGTGGATGGATACAGCATTTGGCTGGCAGATGACCTTGTAACAATGCGACACACACCCAGGTCTGATCAAGGGAGGCCCACCGCAGGTTGATCAGTCCTGGGTGAGAGCCGCATTGTACAGCCATTGGCTTCTCTTTCTGCACCACTGGCCAGTTCTTGAGGGTGTCTTGAGATAAAGGGCCGAAACTCCCAATGAGGCTGAGGTAAACAACTGATAATGTGTTGCATTGATGGGAACCATGCATTATCAGCAGTACCTCACCAAAAGGCATCTTTCACCCAGGATAATGGATGTGATGAAAGTGTGACACACAACTCATGAGATGTATCTCTGATAATGGCAAGGAAAGCTAAGTATTGTATGAATTTCTATTTCTATATATCATTTATCCCCAAAACAAAGAGGATACCTATCCGACAAACCCGGTGAAACATCAGACCTCCGTTCCTCTAATTCTTGACTGCTTCCCAGTGCATCGTGGGGAATTTCCAATTGGGCAATTCAACTGTGATGAAATAGTGGGATTATAACAACTAGTCCTATTAAGCGAATCTGCACATGAGGTAAAACCTGTGGTAAACGTACCAGGAAACCTGTTTTAAACAACTTTCTATACACATATGCTCTAGTTGCTCAGACAAAATGGTGCTATACAAGCTGCATGGCGCTGTAAGGTGTCATACAGTTTTGCACTGCATTTATAAGAGATAAGCTCTGGATGTGCAAACTCAAGAGAGAAAAACACAATTGTATTTCACAATGTGTCAGTTTAAAATTTACTGGGCAAAAGGAGAAATAAAAACAATGGGCCTTAATTTTTTTAAAGTCGTTCTGAGGTAAATTTTCTGATTCATGAGAATGTTTGTATATTCAAAATGTAAGTTGGTAAGAAAGAAATGCTCCCTACCTCATGTAAATATTGCGTTAAACATTCCAATGTTCTGTATTCTTTAAGACAAACTGATGACACTGTTTTAGGGCTGTAGCTATCGATTATTTTAGCAATACAGTGTTTACTACTTCATAAATTTACTACATGGGCACTACAATTTTCTATAGCAAATGCAATTGTTACATTACATCGGTGTTCGGGTTAACCAGTCTATAATTTTGGGAGGTCTTAGGAAGACGCATAGTGTGTGTTTGACAAAAGCTTCACCCAAACAGTAAAATGTTTGTGAAATAAACTGATAAAGTTCATGTGTTTATGTCCTATTACAGCGCAGACGCAGACAAACCCCCTAAAGCATCATGCGTGTAGCGCGTAAAACTGTGCAGCTCTTTCACTCAGACATGCAGAACAGCCAGATAGCATGTGTAAATATGATTCCACATCCACGAGTCCGCATCTAGTTAATATGGATTCAATAGAGACAGAAAACGAGTTTCACTCGCAACATAGACTAATACTAAGTAAATTAGCAGTCCACCATTGATTAACGTCACACAGAAACAAGCACAACGACAAACACAATTCAAACAAATAAGCGGCTCTGTTTTATGCACCTTATCAGGAAATTTTCACAGCTTTAGATGAACATCACCTGTAAATAACAAATGAAAACATGCTATTTGTCAATTCTGTTACTCTTATTTAACACTCGTAGCCTGTTGACTGTCACCCGTTCCTTATAAGGGACACCTAAGTTTGCGTCAATATTGTGCATGTAATTTCTAATCGAATCATGACAAACTATATGTCATTGGAAAGGTCTAAGACTCTAGAATACAGATTTCTTTGGTGTTTTTTAAAATCATTTATATATGGAGAGTAATTGATTCTTTTTTGTAAAGAGTGTGCTTAGACTTTTTGTTATCCTTTTGAGACCAAAGAAAAACATATATATTTTTTATCAACATAACAACATACCTTTATTAACATTTTTGTGTGTGATTTTTTTCAGCAATAATCAGCTACTTTTCTTTTTTCAAACGAGACCAAAAACAAGTCTGTATTCCAAATAGTTCATGAACTCAGAGTAAGTCAACCCCAGAAAACGGCATACTCAGGGTTTTTGGTTTCAGAACGCGAGGTATGTCAAACCCATTTCAGAATCGATGTATCTTATACTCCGAGTGAGTAACCAGAGTAACATACTCCGTGAACCTAACCTGGTCGGGAGCAGGTGTTATTCTGGTGGTCTGTGAGATGGTGGTCTAGTGGGTTAAACCACTGAACTGGTGAATCAAAAGGTTGCTGGTTCGGTCCCAGCAGCCACCACCAGTGTGTCCTTAAGCAGGACACTTTACTCCATGTTGCTCCAGGGGGATTGTCCCTGTAATAAGTGCACTGTAAGTCGCTTTGGATAAAAGCGTCTGCCAAATGACTGAATGTAAAATGTAAATGTATTCTGCAAACCCAGGTTTTGTTACAATCTCCACCCCTTTTCGAAGCGCGAGCGGTGTTGAAATTGCATACGCCATTTGTTTATTGATTCGTGTTCCTAGAGAGTTACATTTATGTCGAAAGAGAATTGTGAGGCACGGTTTGGACGTTTTATCTTAACTTTTAAGGCCAGTTTAAGTAGTATGTTTAACATTTCCCAATCAGGCATCCTACTAGAAAGAGCATTTTATTTCTTTAAACTTTCCTGAATGAATGCTGTTATTGTATTTCATATTCAGCTGCTGCCTAGATCTTTTTATTGCAGAAGGATTGCACCTACATGAGAGCGAGAGAGAGAGGGAGCGAGAGAGTTAAATATAATTCCCAATTTTACAGTTTCAACAAAATAAATATAAAAGTGATTGATATATAAACTTGCGCATTAACACGTGAAGCAATTTTCTCCCACGCCAACTCTCTTTCTTTTATGGCTGTGTTGCTCTTTTTTATAAATATGTGCTCATATTCACCGTACACTTGTAACAGTACCTTCAATCAATTGGCGAGAAATAAACAGAGCGCTTTTTGTCATGTGCCGTTGCAACTTACTCAGAGTGGATTGAACTAACTCAAATCAGCTGGTCTGAAACTGAAAACTCAGAGTTGCGAGTTCAGATTAAAACTCTGTGTTGGTTGAACTTCCTTATTGAAACGGTTATTTTCAATAAGGAAGTCCTTATTTTGTTGGAATTGGATAGCTACTTCTGATTGGACGAAACTCCTGTCAATCAGGATATCCAGGACGCTCAGTGTTACTATGAGAAATGAAATGCATGTGTGATACAGCGCATATGCATTGATTAAGGTTCAAAAGCCTCATTTTGTTAATTAAGTTGAAACAGGCTCATCAGAATTTTCATCAATAAAATGTGCAACACTTTACATTTTACTACGAAATTATGTCAGATGTCAATTCAGCTTTATTTTTAGAGTGCTTTATATGTATTGGATCGAGCAGCTTTACAAAAGGAATGTAAAGAAAAGCACATGTTAATATCACATAGAATAGCCTAAAGAAACAAGCTTAAAAATTAGCAGTATAACTTACACTGGAAAATTTTGCGCAACATCTCACAAGACCCGGGCAAAATGTCACAAAAAAAAGTTATATTCAGTTAAGAAAGGTCACACAATAATTTTAGTCTGGGATTAAGCCTAGTCTCTGAAATTGATCCATATATGTCCTGGTACATAAAAATACGCGTATTTAGTTTTTAGTATTTAGAGCTTACCTTTTTCTTAAATCCTCTGGGAATTCTTCAAAAATCACTATCAAATATTCTTCAAGAGTCAACTTAGCTGGTTGCAACTGCAGTGCTAATGCTCACAGCTCTCACAATAGTTCATTTCTCCACTACCACCACCCATTTCTCCCCATCTTATCTTTTTTTCTTTTTACATTCTGTGAACAGAAAACAGTGCTTGTATTGTGTGAACCACACTGAGATCATTCTCTCCCATCCAAACAGCCCAGACCAGCAACTATAAATGCACATTTTCCTATTTTCTTATAACTCCTCTTTTTCTGTCCCCACAGGCAACAATAAAGCATTCATTAGCACTTTCCATGCCTGAATCTGAGAATCAGCTATTAGAGACTTTAAGAAAAATGTGTAGATGTGTAGGACATCATCTTCATGTTAACTGTCAGAAAACTGTCATTTTTTGGTCTCCAGTCTATATCTGGAGACCTATCACCACAATTAAGATTAGTGCAAGTTTTCAAGATAAATATCTAATTAACTGATGTGTATTAAATGAGTGTGTGGGTGGAGGAGTGGTTAGTGTTCCTGACTTCCATGACTGCTGCCTTGGGTTTGAATCCTGGGTAAACATAACAAATTCCAAAATAATAATCGGTCTTAAAAATGCAGCATTTCTATTTATTTTATGTTTTATGAGTTGAGTTCTTAACCCTCCTGTTATGTTTAAAAAAAATATACTGAAATCATTTGTAATCCTTAAATCTTTATTTCTTCTACTAAATTTGCCTGTACACATTTTGACCTAATCGGTGATGTCTGGAGTCATTTTGATCATGTTGTGAAAAACCATTCAAACTATTGTTTTGCTATTAATCTTTTTTCGTAATAGCTGTGGGAGAACAATAACGGCTCTATCCAAAAGTTGAACATTACCTTGATTATAAAGAGAGGAGTTACTGAGCAAGTAGGCAAGAGCTTCTAAAGATAACGCACGCACCTATACATAATAGAATTAAATAGTGCTGCTGTCCGTTTTTAAAATAATGACAAGCGAACCGTTTTGTTTGAAGAGGATCGTGACCACAGCAAAACTTTGCACACTTGACAAATCCATAATGTGAGACATGTTAGCAAAGTGTTACCGTGACTAAACGATAAAGGGATAAAGTTTGTTCAATACTACAACACGTATAACGACAACAGTCTACCGGCACATGATTAGGTAATAGTTGGATTATTAAAACTGTAACACTGTTATACATTGTTAACCCGGAAATCTATAGCTGTACTACATATCAACACGGATTAGCACAATTACGTTATTTTGTAAGCACTAAATTAAACATGTACACATAATGTATTTATGATACTACAGACGCTTGTTGGTCCAAATAAAGTTGCTATTGACTTGTCTTTCAGGATCAAGCGATTGCTGATTTAAGCTCTTTGATCGTCCCCTTGTGGCTGACTACAGTACAGGTCATAAACCCTGCCCTCTCCATGTAAACAAGTGGCACAGGAGCCACACTATAAACTCCAATTACACTTCAAATAATTTTTCTCCAAAGAGGTTTTCTTGTATTTTAGTGAGTTTTTATCTTGTTGATGTATGCACGAGTATTCATTTTTTGGATAAGTTTGGTTTTAGTTAGTTATAAGATGTTTTAAAAAAGGGGTGCAGTAACATGATTTCTTCGTCATCAGGAAATATGGGCAGGACCTTGATACCGCGCTCCACTTCGTGCTCACTTCTTTCATATTATAACTTTCTTTCTAGTACAACAGCTGAATTTTACCGTGCCACTTATGCACCTTTTTAACAATTCTATCATATAAGGCTTTTTACTAACTGCTGTACAAAGAAAAAACATAGAAAGCTTCAACATACCTGATTCACTGATCCCTTTACTAAGCACTGCACAAATGTTCAGAATCAAATGTTCTTGCAATAATTTAAAAAGAGCTAATTTGATGAGTTGTAATTATCTACAGTCCAACAAAAACAAACACTGATCACTATAAAATGGTGACTTCCAAATAAACTGTTCCATTAAATTATGAACTGGACTGGAGCTAAATCTATGAATTCTCAGTTATTTTATAATATAATCTCAATTATAAATGTAATTGTATTGCCATATGCCATCTATTCATTAATACAGACTTCAAAAATGTGAACGCATACGTTTTCAGTGAAGCACTGAAAAAACGCATAACGTAATTTAAAATGAAATATTTAGAGAAAACTATAGAAACATGAATAAAAAATGTGTAAATTTGATGTAAGAAAATAAATGAATTGAATAATTATTACTACATATATATTTAAACATCACATAAATCACAGCTTTATTTAAATTTATTGTTGTAACAAATGATCCTGGTTCTACAGGCGTTGAACCCCAGATCCTAATGCCATGTTGCAGCTGACTACCGTCACCACCTTTGTGATTTTAAGGAGTGTGCTCATCTGTTCCTGTAACAGTATTTGAACACAAATCATAGAGGTAACTTGAATCTTGTTTGACTGTTACAGGAACAGATGAGCACACTCCTTAAAATCACAAAGGTGGTGACGGTAGTCAGCTGCAAGATGGCATTAGGATCTGGGGTTCAACGCCTGTAGAACCAGGATCATTTGTTACAACAATAAATTTAAATAAAGCTGTGATTTATGTGATGTTTAAATATATATGGATATCATTTTTTGGATAAGTTTGGTTTTAGTTAGTTATAAGATGTTATAAAAAAGGGGTGCAGTAACATGATTTCTTCGTCTTCAGGAAATATGGGCAGGACCTTGATACCGCGCTCCACTTCGTGCTCACTTCTTTCATATTATAACTTTCTTTCTAGTACAACAGCTGAATTTTCACGTGCCACTTATGCACCTTTCTAACAATTATATCATATAAGCCTTTTTACTAACTGCTGTACAAAGAAAAAACATAGAAAGCTTCAACATACCTGATTCACTGATCCCTTTACTAAGCTGAGGTAGTTGCACATGTGTTAACTTGCTGTTTATTTAACTTAAATTTTCCTAAAGTTCAGCCACAGAACTAATGGACAAATAAAATATATACATTATGTTTAGTTACTTACAGTTTTTTCAACCGCTTACACACATTTTCAAAAGGTTTCCTCTTTTTTTCAAAACTTTACACACAAATCCAAGAATCGCACACACAAAATGCAAAATGCCTCACATCTCTTGCAAAATGATGCACTATGAATATCACAAACACATTTCAAAAGCAAACATTTGTCTTCTATTGCAAACACCTGTACTATAATGTTATATTTTTGGATATATTATATACACACAGTTATTCAAAATCTTAAACTCTTCTTTCATGTGCTCCTTGGTACATTTCTGTACAAGATTGAAAGAAATTGGAAGAGAGATGTTGAAAATTCACTGTAAAAACCGATGCTGTAATGACTCTGCCCCATCATTTCATGTCTGTCTTGGGGCAGAATCATAACAGGATCCCTTGTTTCATGTGGAGAGAGGCTTTTGGTGACATTGGCTTTCCATACGCTCTCTCCAGGTCTCGTCTCTGTTCCCGCCCTTTCGTCTCGTTATTGATTGTTAATTAGTTTATGCCCCACACCTGTTCCCTATTGATTTGCTCCCCTTCATATAATCCTCATGTTTCATTGTCCTGTGCTCGTGCATTGTATTATGTGTGTATATTCTGACTCAGATATTCACCGTTAGTTCCTGTTCCTGCAAAGTTCCGTCAAGTCTAGTACGTGTTCAGTTTAGTTTCTGTCTGATGTTGTTTATCTCAGTTTAGTGTTAGTTAGTCAATTTCCTGTTATTATCCTGTTTGTACTGCAATACTCCATCGTGGGTCTTTGTTTTGTCTTTTTTGAACAATAAATATTTTATTCCCCTTCATCCCCACTGCCTGCATCTGTGTTCTCCCCTCGCAATTCATGACACGAAGCAATATTGAAACCAAAATGTTGTATTTACTGTTTTGTTGCTGTAAGCATTTGTGGTTGTGAATACAGTCAATACTGTACAAAGTACGAAATATATTACAGTTTTTATGAACTGCTTATATAAAAAATGTTAACTTGTCACACAATTTCCGAAACGTGACACTCAAACATCAGAACCACACACCAAATCGGTAAAACCATTTACTAATTCTCGACCTTCAGTTTCATTAAAAACATTTCGCAAAACGATACACACAATTCTGTATGTAACAAAAAAATATTACAGGAAGTATATTGATTTCCTTTTCCAAACACAACCAATCAAAGCACCACACTAATTCATCAGTGACTCACATTAACTCCTCACATGTGCAAATACACATCGCTTTACTTTACACCAAGCAATCATGACTTTAGAAGAGGCCAATAAGTAGGCCAAGGGTCAAGTAATAGGTTTTGAGCAATGGATGCGATGCAGACAAAGTAAGGGGAGTTGGAGGGAGAGCCAGAGGACAAGGTAGAATAAGAATTAGAGGAGGAGGAGTTGGAAGGGGAACAAGGGGAGGAAGAGGACGAGGAACAAGAAGATTGTTTACACAATTATATCTGTATTCAGGGACAGGCACTGCAATGGTTCAGATCTTACTTAACAGACAGATATCAATACGTCCATTTAAATGGGAAATCGTCAAATCTTACGCAAGAAAATTATGGATTACCTCAGGGATCGGTTTTAGGACCCTTGCTTTTCTCCATATACATGCTGCCCCTCGGCAACATTATTAGAAAACATGGAATTAGCTTCCACTGTTATGCAGATGATACTCAGCTATATATCTCATCAAGACCAGATGATTCCTTTAGGCTATTCAAACTGGCAGAGTGCATCGAGGACATAAAACATTGGATGACTAGTAATTTCCTCCTTTTAAACTCTAGCAAAACAGAAATATTACTTATAGCACCAGAATCAAGTACACAGAATATTTCAAATTACAGCCTGCAAATTGAAAGCTGCACTGTTACTCCAACAAATACAGTAAATGACCTAGGCGTTATATTAGACGGCAACCTGTCTAATATCACAAAAACAGCCTTCTTCCACCTTAGAAATTTTGCCAAATTACGAAATAGTTTGTGTTGCAGACACAGAAAAGCTTATTCATGCATTTGTGACCTCACGGGTTGACTATTGTAATGCTCTACTTAGTGGTTGTCCTGTATCATCGATAAACAAACTACAGTTAGTTCAGAATGCAGCTGCCAGAGTCTGACTAGGTCAAGAAAATACGATCACATAACCCCAGTTTTATCATTGCTTCACTGGCTACCCATTAAGTATCGTATTGATTTTAAAATTCTTTTAATTACTTGCAAAGCCCTGAACGGTTTAGCACCTACTTACTTAACCGAGCTTTTATCACGTTACTACGCTCTCTAAGATCTCAAAACATAGGACTTTTGACAACACCTAGAATAACAAAATCCACCAAAGGGGGACGAGTTTACTCGTTGCACCTAAACTCTGGAATAGCCTCCCTGATACTATTCGAGGGTCAGACACACTCTCCCAATTTAAATCTAGATTAAAGACACATCTTTTCAGCCAAGCTTTCACTTAATGCATAGTTAATGAACAGCAGCTACGCTAATTATTCTCTTTATTCTCTTTCCGCCTCTGCCTCGGGATGCCCATCCCGAGGTAGGAAGAAGTTCCACCATGTCCAGACGACCGACAGATGCCCATCCCCAATTTGAGATTACGCCAGCTACAGCTTCAGACTGACTGACCATCCCAGCTCCATCGAAGGCAATTCCACCACCAGCCAAGAGAAATATGACCATCGGACCATCCAAGCTCAGACCACTACATCCCCAACCAAGAGCAAAGACGGACTATTTGTCTTATTAATGCTGAAGTTACAATATTTGGTATTAAATGCTAAACTAAAATCGCATGTCACCAGTTTGAGTGCAGCTATGACACGTCAGAGGGGATCTGGCCCTCCTGGTTGAGCCTGGTTTCTCCCGAGGTTTTTTTCTCCATTAATCAATCATTGGAGTTTGGGTTCCTCGCCACAGCAGGGCAGTGTTGGCCTGCTCACCGGGAGACTGCATTCATTTATTTATTTATTTAATTAGAAATTAGACATTATTTATTAGAATGATCTTACTCGTTGTATAAATACCATGAACTGTGCTGTGTTTTAACTTTTCTGTTTTTCCTGTTTGCCCCTAGTATTTAGTTTAAGTACATCAAAAGTAACTGTAATTAAATTACAGAAAACATTTGAGAAATCCCTTACTTTACTTTTTCAAGAGAAAAGTAATTAAAATACAGTAACTAATTACTTAGTAACTAGTTACACCCAACACTGTGCTCAACTTTGTGGTTGTCCTGTATCATCAATACACAAACTACAGTTAGTTCAGAATGCAGCTGCCAGAGTTCTTACCAGGTCAAGAAAATACAATCAAATAACCCCAGTTTAATCATCGCTTCACTGGCTACCCATTAAGTATCGTATTGATTTTAAAATTATTTTAATTACTTACAAAGCTTTAAATGGTTTAGCCCCTACTAACTTAACTGAGCTTTTATCACATTACAACCCATCACGCTCTCTATGATCTCAAACCTCAGGGCTTTTGATGACACCTAGAATAACTAAATCCACTAAAGGGGGTCGAGCTTTCTCATAAGTAGCACCTAAACTCTGGAATAGCCTTCCTAATACTATTCGAGGGTCAGACACACTCTCCCAATTTAAATCTAGATTAAAGACACATCTTTTCAGCCAAGCTTTCACTTAATGCATAGTTAAAGAACAGCAGCTATGCTAATTATTCTCTTTCCGTCTCCGCCTCGGGATGCCCTTCCCGAGGTAGGAAGAAAATCCGCCAGGTCCAGATGATCGACATATGCCCATCCCCAGCTATTATTATGTTTTTTGAACTTACTTATGATGTTTTCTTCAGCGATTAACATCACCTGTTCATCATTATTGATCAATCATCACTTCATTATCTCATTAACTTGTTCAGGTTTTTTAGAAAGGAGTGTTAAGTTTTGATTGCTCTCTGCATGCCTCTTCCATTCTTTTTTTGAACCTTTATTTAACAAATCTCTTTTGCAAGAGAGTCCTGTTTATAGCAGCAATACATCAGTTTCATCCGCAATTTGTAGTTCTGTACCAGTCCCCATATTCACCTTTTCTAAATCCCATAGAGGAATTCTTCTCAGCCTGACACTGGAAAGTCTATGATCGCCAACCCAATACCCGCATGGCGCTTCTCCAGGCAATGGAGGACGCATGTGGGGACATAGAGTTTGCCTCTATCCAAGGTTGGATACACCATGCTAGGAGATACTCCCCTTGATGTTTGGAGGTTTAAGGTAAGGTCAATCCAGGGATGGAGAACTGAACAGAGGAACTGAATAAAAACAGTGAAAATTAAAGACTACAGTGTTTTATATAAAATACAGTAGTGTGTTGCTGCTAATCTTAAAGTATATTCATATGATGCAAGTGTGTATCATTTTGTCATCAGAGTGACATTTTGACAAAGGATTGTTAGGTTTTGATAGCAGAGTTTCAATCTGACATAGATGTGAATGGTTTATTTCCCAGTGTTGTGTCTTGTGTGCTTGTGTGTAAAGTTTTCACACAATGAGCCGAAGTGTTGCAAAAAGTGCTCAAGCAATGGGCAAAAACTATATATATGATTTTTTTTTCAGCAAGGACTCGAAGCATTTATGTTCGCAAAAATGATGGCATCATTAAAGATATTGTTGCGTATTTTACGAATTCTAATCGCATTATTGGCCAAAACCAAATTTACGATGTCTCTTGCTCTTCAGTGAACATGTGACCTCACCCACAATGAAACCTTTGCCTTGTAAATCTGTAGAAGATTCAGGAACAGTGTGAGTGAGTGTCATAAACTGTTACATAATATACTACTCTATACAATATATTCAATTCAAGTGTATTTATATAGCCCTTTTCACAATGTGCATTGTTCCCAAGCAGCTTTACAGGGGCAAACAGGAAAAACAGAAAAGGTAAAACACAGCACAGTGCATGGTGTTTATAGAACAAGCAAGATCATTCTAATAAATAATATCTAATTAATAAATAAATAAATGCAGTCTCCCGGTGAGCAAGCCAAAACTGCCCTGCTGTGGGGGGGAACCCAAACTCCAATGATTGATTAATGGAGAAAAAAACCTCGGGAGAAACCAGGCTCAGCCGGGAGGGCCAGTTCCTCAGAAAGAGGAACAACCAGGGAAAATTGTAATAGCATGTTGTAGCTTTATTCCTCTGTTGTCCGACATGGACCACAAAACAAGGCCAAACTGGACCTACACAGCCCCAGCAAATGAATCCACACAAACACCCACTCAACAACCTCCAAGCAGGGCCACTGAATGCAGCTATAACTTCAAACTGCTGACATGTGATGTAAGTTTAGCATTAAATACCAAGTGAAACTTCAGCATTAATGTGACAAGTAGTCCGTCTTTGCTCTTGGTTGGGGATGTAGTGGTCTGAGCTGGGATGGTCCGATGGTCGTATTTCTCTTGGGTGGTGGTGGAATTGCCTTAAATGGAGCTGGGATGGTCAGTCAGTCTGCAGCAGTATTTTATTTTGGCATAGATGTGAGTTATTAATCTCGATGTGCTATGTCTAATTTGATTGGTTGTAGAGTTTTAACATAATGAGACAATTTCTGCAAAACGTGTGTAAGCAATGGGCAAAAACTGTAAATATTTTCTGTTTCTACATTGCATTTGTGGTTACAGTGTACTTGTTACCCCTCTCAGCAGATTACTTTCACTGTAGAACATTGTATTGAAATGTAGATATAAGCCCATGAAAGACCAAAGAGCTTTAAATTTAGAACAACAGTGTTTACATGGTATATCGAAACATTCACGATTATGAAAGAAGTGTTTGCCATTTGATGCAAATGCAAAATGACAGATACTTTCATCATATGCATACACTTTCAGATCAGGGGGAACACACTAGTCTACTTAGGGTGACCACCCGTCCCGCGTAGCGCGTGTGCGCACAGCGTTTGAAGCCCAATTCATGCGTCCCGCAAATTGAGACCGTGTCACGCATAATCAAAGCTTGCTCAAAAAAAAGTTGGTCGCTCTATATCAGGGTTCCTCAACTCTTACCCTGGAGGTCCGGAGCACTGCAGAGTTTAGCTCCAACCCTGATCAAACTTGCCTACCTTTGATTTTCTACTGATCCTGAACACCTTGATTAGCTTGCTCAGATGTGTTTGATCAGGGCTGGAGCTAAACTCTGCAGTGCTCCGGACCTCCAGGGTAAGAGTTGAGGAACCCTGCTCTATATCCTCGAGCCCCAGGCAGCCAAACGAACATTACTTGACAGTTCAGCACGCTACTGTTGCCACACCCACCCATCAGTTGAACTGCTGACTAGGTTGTTTCGTTGTTGTCGTCATAACAGCGCGCGCACATTCACACACTGGGAAGGAACTTTTAGATGCGCGCTCCAATTTGAAAATCGGAGAAAGAGACTGAGTCTGTGCCAGGGGCGATTCTAGGTTTTCAATATTAGGGGGGCTCAGCCTCCAATGAGGATATATAGAGAGAGAGAGAGCCATACTCTAATCACCACATATTGTATACGTTCAGGGGCGTAGTTTATGGGGGGGATGGGGGAAGGTAACCCCCCCAATATTCAATGCATCAGTTACAACCCCTCCAATATTTCAACATGAAAATCACAGTAGATCAAATGAAAAATATGTAGAATTACTTTATTTTGTGACAATAATTTTGTTCCTAATCAAAGTTTGTCATAATAAATTAGGCAAAAAATACTCCCCCTCCATTGAACCGATTGGTAACGCCCAACCAATGAGTCGCACTTTCACCAAAACAACGCGGGTGGTGTTTGTTTGAATGGGAGAGCACACGGGTAACTTAACGTACGCCAAAAATGAAGAGAAGCGCTGCACAGCGGACTATATTTAACTGCTGGTCAGAGAGGGATGCAAAATAAAAAAATGTACTGAGAATGAGGTATGAGAATATTGTGTAATAATAGTTAAGTACACACCATATATGTTAGCTAGCTAATCCATTGAAATGTATTTAGCTATAACCCTCAGTATAACAAGTTACCAAAGCAGCCATCTGTTTTGCTAGTTCATTTTTCAATAGTGTCTGTGTCATGAACCTCAATGTGAGACATGGCGTGGGAACCCAAGTGCAGGCAGACACAGACGGTATAGATGGTAACAAGGACGTTTATTAACAAATAAACACTAAACAAGACAGGCAAAACAAAAACCCACAAGGGGGAAAACAGGACAGGAATATATAACTTTAAGAACAAACACTGACTTACTAAACTATAAAACAAACACTGGAATAAACACTAAACTGACACTTACTATACAGGAAACACGAACAAGAACAAGGCAAGACGACCAGGAACAAGAACAAGTACAGCATACAAGAAACAACATACAGCTTACAAGTACAGCAAACAATGCACGAGCACAGGACAATGAAACATGAGGACTCTTTATAGGGGCAACAGACACAGGATCATAACGAGAAACAGGTGCTGGGGATTAGCACTAAGGAGAGGCTGACGAGGAACGTGATGCAGGGAACAATGACGAGACACGAGAAAGAACTATGTCTTTCTCACAAAAAACCATCAGGCAATGCCATGGCTCCACTTGAGACAGGAATAAAACATGACATGGTAGTGGAACCATGACATAAGCCCCCCCTTAAATGAACGCCTCCAGGCGTTCACCAAGGGGTAACTAACAATACAAGACCGACTGGGAAACAGACAAAAACCAGACAGACAAGGTGAACATGACAAGGGGCATACAAGACATAATAACCCACGGGTTGGGGTGGGACAATAAAAATAACAAACATGGGAGGGGGGGTGGGGGCAAACAAGATAACATAGGGGGAAGTCCAGAAGGGGTAGGGCTGGGAGGGGAAGTCCTAGCCCTGGGGGACGCACCAGGGCACGGAGCCCCAGGAGGCTTGACAGGGGAAGTCCTGGGGGGAACTGTCCTAGTCCCCTGCAGGACTGCCGGACTTGACGGCGGCTGGGCAGCCGGACTTGACGGCGGCTGGACAGCGACCTCTGGCCGCTGGAGAGCGACCTCTGGCGGCTGCTGGGCCGGGCTCGGTGCCGGACGGACCATCACCTCCCCACAGCGCCCCCCCAAAAAATATTTGGGGTTAAGCACCACAGGAATCGGGAACTCCGGACTCGGGAACACCGGACTGGGGAACCCTGGACTCGGGAACCCCGGACTCGGGAACTCCGGACTCGGGGAACCCGGAACTGTTGCCGGTTGCTGCCCTGCTCTGCAGGACAGCAACTTAGGTCTGGGACGACCTCCACCTGGCCTTCTCCTCCCTCTTCGGTCGGTCTGGCCCACCCACCGAGGGAGTACCGGGAAGGAGGTTTCCCGCGACGTCGTCCTCGAGTCTCTAGCCACCTACTCATCTCGGACTCCACCAAAAGAACCGGCGGCCGTGGAGCTCGAGCCAGAGGGTACAGACTCCCCCAGGGCAGCGGCGGCCAGGACGAGACCCTCCGCAGCGCTCGACCGTGAGGTGAAAGTCCCATGTGGAACTCCACCCCCGGGATCGCTGCGGTTGGCCACGTACCTGACCATGTCCGCAAACCCTAAGGGAGCCAGCAGCCTCTTCTCCGACGGTGTGAGGCGCCGGGTGAGGCAGCAGTTGAAGATCGTCTTCAACTCCGCCTCACCAAACTCGGTCACCTCCGCCACCGCAGAGAATGCCCTGGCGAACTCCTGGTCACCGTAACTCCCCTGGCGGAATCCAAGCAGCAAGTGGGCCTGGCGAGACCGCAAGGACGACGTCGTACCGTCCATGCTGCCAACTGGGTTCGTTTGTGGCTCGTGCATTCTGTCATGAACCTCAATGTGAGACATGGCGTGGGAACCCAAGTGCAGGCAGACACAGACGGTATAGATGGTAACAAGGATGTTTATTAACAAATAAACACTAAACAAGACAGGCAAAACAAAAACCCACGAGGGGGAAAACAGGACAGGAATATATAACTTTAAGAACAAACACTGACTTACTAAACTATAAAACAAACACTGGAATAAACACTAAACTGACACTTACTATACAGGAAACACGAACAAGAACAAGGCAAGACGACCAGGAACAAGCACAAGTACACAGGTACAAGAACAGGTTAAGCATACAAGAAACAACATACAGCTTACAAGTACAGCAAACAATGCACGAGCACAGGACAATGAAACATGAGGACTCTTTATAGGGGAGACAGACACAGGATCATAACGAGAAACAGGTGCTGGGGATTAGCACTAAGGAGAGGCTGACGAGGAACGTGATGCAGGGAACAACGACGAGACACGAGAAAGAACTATGTCTTTCTCACAAAAAACCATCAGGCAATGCCATATTTCCACTTGAGACAGGAATAAAACATGACATGGTAGTGGAACCATGACAGTCTGTAATTATCAATGACAAAAGTATTCACATTGATGTTTGTTTTCTTCCTAAAATAATCTGACTTTTGAACGAATTGGATGAATGAATAATTTAAGTGGCTCACTCATTAAAACAGTGAATCCCTGCCGCCTACTGGCGCTTTTAATACTTAATTTCTTTCTTTTTATAATCTCTTCTATGTTAGAACATGAATGAGGATTATACACGAATTTCATAACGTCATGAGGTGTATAATCTCTTAACAAGAGATTTTTTTTACATATTTGAAGTAAATATAGCAGCAGGGTAGAAAAGTCACAGTATTTTGAGCTTTCATTTAACCTGGGTAATTATAATCACTGTTCTGTGCCTTTGAGTAAGTGGTGTATCTAAATTTCACGTTTACAGTCGTTCAAGAGCCGATGTGTTTCCCTTTTTAAAAAAATGCATTAAGGTGGACTGTAAAAATCTTAAAATAAATGTCGAAATGTTGTCTCTTTCATATTTGTTTATGTTGAATTTGTAATCAGTTAAAGCATATAGATGGATGGATGGATGTAGAAATAAATTATCCAATGACAATCCACATTAAAAAATTAAAATAAAATAACAGGCAGCATACAATCCCAGAAAGCACACGTACGTCTGCAAGATGTCTTTTAAAGATCACTTCATCTGGAAAGCATCTGCTGTTTACTAACATCTGATAGACATCTATAAGATGTCAGTTTAACATACATTCTAAATTATTACATCTTAAAGACATCTTCTAACAGGAAACGTCCTATAGACGTATTGCAGATGAGCAAACACTCTAAAAAATACGTCTTCCAGATGTAAACACACACATCAAATGGACGTCTCCGTGATGTTCGTGTGCTATTTGGGACGTTCAACCCCCCCAATGTTCAAACCAAATCTACGCCCTTGTATACGTTACTAAAATAAATAATTAAGAAAGAATATGCAGAAAAGCATAAATACAAGTTATTGTTATTCAGATGAATATCACATTAATCGGTCAATCTGCAACATTTATATTTCAAAGTGACAACAACAGTCACAAATCCATAAATAAAATGTCACAATCAACTGCTGAATCATTATTAAGTGAGAATAACTTATTATGTTTCCCTGCCATTCATTCTGATTAGCACTAGCGCTGTCACTCTCTCTGCATGACTGCGTGTTCATCTATTACTTCCACAATATGTTTTCAAATAATGATAAAAATACTGAAGCGTCTGAAAAACGACATAGAGCTTCTGTTCACTTTTATTTCCTCGGAACTCAGAACAATGAATAACACTGCCGCACCGGGCTGAACTACAGTAACTCTTATCTGCCCGTCCTCTTTCCGGAGCTGTCAAAACTACCGTCGACTCTCTCTAACTATAGCACATCATCATCAATGACACTTTCTGTGCGCTACAATATCATCTTTTTCGTCGAGGTATGCCCTCATTGGTGTTAAGTGCTTTCATTTTGCTTGAGGTAACGTTAACAAATAGTTAACGAGGGGTGAACGCACATAAAACTTTTAAACAGTGGATGGGAAAGGGTCTTGTATCGCTTCCACATCATATTAAGATGCATTTATAACTAAGAATGGCAAAAATGCAGATGTCAGGTTAATGAACACACCTTATAAAGTTACTCTGCTAATGACTTTAACTCCAATGTGCTACTGTGTGAACTGAAGAATGCGCTAAATAACGCAGCCTAACGCCGTTTTCATAATAAGAGTTTTAAAGGGGGCTATAAAGCGATCTCGAATTCTTGTGCAGATTACATTACACACAATATTTTAGGGGGGACTGAGCTAGAACTTTAGGGGGGCTTTAGCTCCCCTAAAAAGGGCCTAGCAACGCCACTGGTCTGAGCCATTAATTAAAAAGAGAAGGTGTGGGTACAAGAAAGACTGGGGAAATTAAATAGCTAAAGTAAATCGTAAGTGGAAGTGCATTTGTCAATTCATTGAATGTTCAAAATATTGTGAATCTTTATTTTAAAAATATATACATTGGCTGGCCTATTCATGAGCATACATCAGCAATTACACATGTTTAGGGGAATAGGGCATTATTAATATACCATGTAAGGTGGTATGTGCTAGAAATGGGTAAACCACTATCTGTGAGTCTGTCTGGGGAGTGGGGGCACCGCCGCGCCAGCCAGTGTCCCACATTGTCGCTCAGAAACATACCCCTTGTCCCCCCTTGGGCTTATTAGCAGGTGGTCACCCTAAGTCTACTTCATATAAAACACTGCAGTCTTTGATTTTCACTTTATTCAGAAATCATATTTTAAGGAGGCACATTTTCAAACAACCAAGAAAGGAAATAGGCCTTCTCAATATTGTACATTGCAGTAACATAAATTCAGATATCCTCACGCTATGCACCGGGGAAAATATCCCCTCGCATGTGTTGGACTTTAAAATGTCCTGCACGTTCAAAAATTGAAGAGAGACGATTTCTAATCAAACTGAGGTTTATTAATCAGATTAACAAAAAATACAGCGCGCTGGGTTACTGCACAACACTCCTCTGTCCTTCCAAGGAACAACAACCCCCACAGCACATATTCACAGCATTTATTGCTATTTCACGCCGATCTCTCTTCTGCTGGGGGGCCAGGATCTTCCTTGTTTCCACCAATCACCAACTTCTGCCTCGTTCCTGCAAAACACTTCTGAAACAACATTCCAAATACCTCCATCAACCCCCTAAACAACTGCAGCCGAAGATGCCCCTTCTCCCCCACAAACTCACATTCCTCTGCTGCAAGCAATTCATTATCAGCACATAGCTTGGGTATCAAATGTATGAATTAAAACACTCACAATATTATGACTTCACCTCTATCCATTCATCCATCTTCTTCCGCTTATCCGGGGCCGGGTCGCGGGGGCAGCAGTCTAAGCAGGAATGCCCAGACTTCCCTCTCCCTAGACACTTCCTCCAGCTCTTCCGGGGGGACACCGAGGCGTTCCCAGGCCAGCCGGGAGACATAGTCCCTCCAGCGTGTCCTAGGTCTTCCCCGGGGTCTTCTCCCGGTGGGACATGCCCGGAACACCTTCCCGGGAAGGCGTCCAGGGGGCATCCGGAAAAGATGCCCGAGCCACCTCTGCTGGCCCCTCTCGATGTGGAGGAGCAGCGGATCTACTCTGAGCTCCTCCCGAGTGACCGAGTGACTTCACCTCTATATAAGACAAAAGTAATTAAATGTAATTACGTAACTGAATAAATGATTAAATCCTTCAATCCCTCTCTTGACCTCTGAAAGAGGTCACCTTTTAATCTTCAGCATCGTCCTCATCTTCCTCGTCATCACCATCCATCAATTGGCTAGCCAACAGGGGCATACTGTAAGGGGGTGGGGTGAGATCTTTCTTTTCTATTGCTGCAATTATCAGTAGGTTACACAATGATCTGATACATGGGATACAGCAACAACCACAAGTTACTAAGATTGCCAAGAACACTGCAATTGAGACTATTATTGACATGACCAGCGCTTTCCATTTGCCTAATGCTTTATCCAGCCAGTCACCTATGGGGTTATTTAGACCTGAATGTTCTTTCATTTCTACGGAAAATGTTCTCAATCCTTCTAAAGCTTTTGTTACAGTGCCATCGGGGGCAGTGTTGTTGGGAATGAAAGTGCAACACAAATCACCCAACATGTGACAAACTCCACCCCTCTTCTTCTAACAGCATATCTAATGCCATTCTGTTTTGCACTGCCATAAGAGATGTTGGGGCTAATTGTTCTGACAGGCCTTCAACTGCGGCCCTAGTCATGTTAGTCAATCTCATCACATTGTAATGGACGTAATTTATTCTGTCAACATTTTTGTTTGGGGTTACTGGGAATAACCCTGCTAAAATAGGAATGTTCTCAAAGCCTGCTGCTATCTGATCAGCCAATTTAAACTCACCTGGGACACCTCTAGGTACTCCAATAGCATCAATATAGGTCGGGCTATTTAATGACAAATCAATGGAAGTTGGTGACCTTTTGCTAATGACATGTCGCCGTCTGCGGCGGGCCCGTAACTGTTGTTTTTGGCCCTACTTTTACTTTTTCACCAATCAAAGTAATGGCGCTCCTAATCTAACCATTGCTCATAGGCCCTTTGTATTTTTTGGCACTCTAGTGAACAGCCGTCTATCACCACAATAGTAATATAGTCCTGCTCTTGCCCATGGCCCTATCAATGTTCCATTGTCAGGTATGATGACGTTACACCATTCCTCATTAATCTGTCCATAGTTAACAGTTGGGGATTGTACTGTAAAGTTAAAGCAGGTGTAATTATCTTTTCTGGGCGTAAATGGGCCTGTTTTTGATTCATTAGATATTGGGGGAAATATAGATGCCAGAGTAGTACAATTGTTGGAGCCCAGGGTTCTGGTCAGTGACAACATACAGTCATACCCCCATGTATCATTAGGATACAGTGGGGCCGGTTCAATGTGGGTCTTGGTCTAGCACCTGCACAGGCAAAACAATCATCTAATTTCTGTTCTTTGGCCGTATTTATTAACCATTCTAACCACAAGTTGGTCTCTCCGTACCCTGTTGCTCTCTCAATCATATCTTCCGGCTTCAACTCAACTCAACTTTATTTATATAGCGCTTTTTACAATTTTTACAATACAAGTATGAATTCTAAAGCAGCCCCCCCGGCCAGGCAGATAGTGCAAAACAATATGCAAACGGTGGTGAGGAACCCAAAACTCCCATCGAGAAAAAAACCCTCAGGGGAACCTAGGCCCAACCAGGGGATTCCAGTTCCCCTCTGGCAAAAGCTGCTGCCTCTGCACAAGCTCAACAGTGCTTGCACAACAAGGCTTAATAAAAATATTAAAATTAAGGATTTAAGATTATCATTAACAATCTAATAGCATTTGAAATGTTGTAGGAAAAACAAAGTTGTCGTGTCCTTTATCCAGCTCTATCCTCTTAGCTCTTGTCAGGTCACCGCTTGGTCTCAGCTCTGCCATCAGGTCTGGGCATGAACTGCATCCTGCGGTAACCTTGGAACAAAGAGACAAGACTGGTTGAGACTAGAGTACTGTTCTGCACTCTTTGATGCAAAAAATACATCATTTGTTGTTGGATGTGTTCCTGGTTCCGGTTGATCTAAATAATGCAGCCTAAATCCTCTGAGGATTAATATTATGGTGGTGTAGTGTATGCAAGATTAAAAAGATGAGTCTTTAGTCTAGATTTAAACTGACAGAGTGTGTCTGCTTCCCGGACCGTGCAGGGAAGAATATTCCAAAGTTTAGGCGCTAGATAAGAAAAGGATCTACCACCTGCACTTGATTTTGAAATTCTAGGTATTACCAACTGACAGGAGGCCTGAGAGCGTAATGTACGTGGAGGTCTGTAATACAATAGAAGTTCATTCAAATACTGAATGTCTATTTTATGTCTATTTTATGATCGGTTATCAAATCGTTAACAAAAAGTGCTTTATTGGAGAGAGATCTAATATTAAGCAATCCGAGTCGTAACAGTTGATTATCTGTATTTTGTTCATGTTTGATTTGTTTAACGTTTATTAAATTACTTCCAAGAGGTTTACGCAATATCTTATGTTTGCTAATCCGGGGGACAGACACAGTCTCTATTTTATGTTGTTTGTAAAAAGGGATTATTACATGTTGTATATTTTGTAACGCGAGACGGCAAGCAGACAGTTGGTTAAGCCATTCTGTCTCCTTCCTGACCTGGGGCCTAGGTAGTCAGACTTTAGCATTATTAAAACTGTGTGCCAAATTTCTAGAGAGGAGGGAAACCCCATCCCAGGAGGGATGGAGACCATCTCGTTTCAACAGGTCAGGTCTGCCCTCAAAACTCTTCCAGTTATTTATAAAATCTATATTATTCTGCAGGCACCACTCAGACAACCAGCCATTTAGTGATGATAATCTGCTATAAATCTCATCACCACGGTAAGCAGTAAGGGGGCCAGAGAATATTACAGTGTCTGACATCGTTTTTGCAAGCTCACACACCTCTTTAATATTATCTTTAGTGATCTCCGATTGACGGAGTCTAACATCATTTGAGCCGACCTGAATAACAATCTTACTGAATTTACGATTAGTCTTAGCCAGCACATTTAAATTTGACTTGATGTCAGGCGCTCTGGCTCCCGGTAAACATTTGACTATGGTGGCTGGTGTCTCTATGATAACGTTCCGGACAATAGAATCACCGATCACTAGGGCACTTTCAGCAGGTTTCTCAGTCGGTGCGTCACTGAGCGCGGCAAACCTGTTTGAGACTTTAATCGGAACGGTTGAGTGGGGTTTTGCCTGCGACTATACCATCTCACCGTCACAAAGTTTCCCAGCTGCAGGGGATTTTCAACCGGAACCGAGCTGTGTGCGCTAACATTGCTCGCATCCGAAGTGTTTTCTACAGTCCTAACACTCTTACTATCCTCAAATAAAGATTGGATGCGAGACTCTAATTCTAAGATCGTCTCCGTCAGCCTAACTACTTCCCTGCATTTATCACATGTAAAACCCTCGCCGCTGACAGAGAAGGCTAAGCTAAACATATGACATGAGGTGCAAGTAACAACAATAGGAATAGAAGCCATAACTCACCGGGTATGAAGTGCAATCCTAATTTACAAAGGTTGCTTGATGAGTCTTAGTATATACACTTAAAAAGAGAAACAGTTAGCACACAAGACAAATAGGGGGAGATGACATTCCACAATGTAAACAGAAGGCAAGATAACACGCTAATATGCTAGCGGCGTTACGTTTCAATTAATATAGGTTTAAAATATAAAGTTATAAATAATTCGGCAACGACTGTGATAGGTAACGATAGTAAAATACACTAATAATAAGACCAAGAACAAATGTGAGGTGAAGCAAGTGTCAGAGGATACAAACTAGCCGCCGGCAGCGATACTGCGGCGCTAGACCATGTAGGGCTTTATAGTTAATAAGCAAGATCTTAAAGTTAATGCGATGCTTTATAGGTAACCAGTGCAAGGTTGACAGAACCGGGGTTATATGCTCATACTTTTTTGTACGTGTAAGAACTCGAGCTGCCGCGTTTTGAACCAGTTGCAGTTTTTGTAATAGGCCCGCAGGGCAACCACCTAGAAGTGCATTACAGTAATCTAGTCTTGATGTCATGAATGCATGAATTAATTTCTCTGCATCTGACAGTGACAGAATATGACGTAATTTGGATATATTCTTACAGTTTTTCTCAGTCGCTTTGGTGCATTTCTCACAACACTATTTACATTTGCACAACAGTTAATGCATTTCTCAGAACAATTAGTACAAACTGCAAAACCTGTCTCCTGACACCACTGTTTATGAACAATGTAGTCAAATGGCTTAGTCATGTTTTCATTTTGACAGTTTACTCTGTAAAGGTTTTCAAATGCAAAAAAGTCCGTGACACTTCCTGAAAATGCTCAAGACAGCACTATATACTATTTGCACAGCCATTTGAAAAGTACAGTTAAGTTAGACATTACTGTATATAGTGAGGTATCTGAGTACAAGACACTGAATATGTTTGTTTCACATTTTTATGTAATGCATATGCTCTTTGCAATTGTAATTTGTTCACAGCATTGTGCAAAAGAAAAAATACACCCTTATTCACAACAAACATAAACTCCCTTTGGGTAGAGCTGTGCACAACTGTAAACAATATTGCAGTACATATTAGAACTGAACATAAAACATACATAGTACTGTAAATCATTCCTGCACATCCAGACGTTCCTCTCTGTCTGGCCACATAGCTTCATCTACATCACAGCGAACATCATCTCTTGCAATGCAGCGAGGAAAGTATCTTCTTGAGTGGCGAATCCACCCTCTGCAGGACTCTGCTGTGATGTCATCACATGCTGCATCCATGGCCCCTAGCAGGGCCATTTGGGTATGTGGATGCCGGTCATATACCTTCCACCTCCAGGAAGAGAAAAATTCCTCTATTGGATTTAGGAATGGTGAGTAGGGAGGGAGATATTCCACCAGCATCCTATCATGTGCTGCAAACCACTGTCTGACAGCATCAGAGTGGTGAAAACGCACATTATCACAAACAACAACATGCTTATTTAGATGGTCTCCAGTTAGACCCCTCTCATTCTCAGGGATTATGTCCCTGTAAAGAGTGTCTAAAAAAGTCAGCAGATGTTGTGTGTTGTATGGACCAAGACGGGGTAAATGGGTGAGGACGCCGTTTTCTGAGATGGCAGCACACATAGTAATATTCCCTCCTCGTTGGCCTGGGACATCAATGGTTGCTCTCTGTCCAATGTGATTCCTTCCACGTCTTCTACCTTTTGCCAGATTGAAACCCGCCTCATCAAGGTATATGAATGTGTGCAGCGGTTCCCTGGCCTCCAGCTCCAGTACACGCTTTATTACAGAAGAGGGGGCAAGAAAAACTATAACAAATTTTCCTCTGTAACAGTGCATTTTGGACAACATATTGTACAGTATGCACTGTGAACACATACACAGAACTGTCATGTAAGTGTATTGCATGACACTACACAAAGTAAACGGTTTACAGCACTGAACATTAGAGTATGCATAGAACACATATATGTTTTACCTGTACATATTGGTGACGGATCTCCTTCACTCTGTCGCTGTTCCGTTCAAATGGCACTTTGTACAATTGTTTCATGCGCATTTCATTTCTCCTGAGCACTCTGTCAATTGTAGCGATTGAAACGGACTCAATATTCCCAAAGATGTTGGCATCCTCTATAACAGCACTTTGTATCTCTCTCAACCTTATGGCATTGTTTGCAATCACCATTGCACAAATGGCTTCCTCTTGTTGCGGAGTAAAAAGGGGCCCTCTTCCACCTCTGCTAGGTTGTCTTGCAATCCTATGTGGTTCAGAGTAAAATGACGTAAATATGGCAAATCTTTACTGTAACACTACAATACACTACATCTGTGATGCATTAAAGCTGTAAGTCTAAATGTAAAATGTAAAAAGTGACAAGTTCTTGTCCCACTAAAAGCTTCATGTATGACACAATCACAGTAGTGCAGTGCAGATTGTTTGATGCTGAATTACTGTACATTTATACACACCTGTTCTCCCGACGAAATGTTTGAATAATTGAATTTACAGTGGTTCTCCCAACATTTGGCTGCACCCTTCGACCAGCCTCAGCCATTGTGAGGCCGTGATTGACAACATGATCCACAATTGTAGCCCTGATTTCATCGGGAATCCGCCTATGTACTTGGCCTCTTCTTCCTCTTCCCCTGTTTATTCCTCTTCCCCTGTTTATTCCTCTTCCCCTGTTTATTCCTCTTCCCCTGTTTTGTCCCCTTCCCCTTCCTCCCCGCACCCTCACCCTCACCCCTCTTCCACGAGGCTAACCTTCCATTTCTGTGTTACAGTATTGTAGAAATGCTACACACTATGTCCTGCTTGGTTCATATATGCTTGTGAAGTGGGGGTTTATGGGATTCAGCTCTTATTGATTGTACAGAAGTGTCTTATCATTGGTTGCAACTAATGCTTCACACACCCCTTCTCATCAGTGAAAGCTGAGGTTCACCTGAGAGAAATTGTTCAATTTAGGAGACATTTTCAGGATTTTTTATTTTTATTTTTTTAATAAAATTAGCTTGACAGATTTTGACAACTAGTTCATCATTTTTGTATGTAATGACTCAAGCAATGAAATAAGGACTATTAGTTTTATATGGAATGACTATTCAGCATTCACAAGTTTACTTAATTTAGACTGACATGACATAAGCAAATGATAATGTTATAAAACAGCAGAAAGTTGTATGAAAGCAATTGATGCATGTCCAAAAGCATTTGCAATTTGTTGAAAGGAATGAGAAACTGCTACTATGATGTGCACAAATGACTAAATGTTTTGTAGGTTGAACTAAATATTGTGCAAATGTAAATAGTGTTGTGAGAAATGCACCAAAGCGACTGAGAAAAACTGTAAAATGGAAAAATGCAATTTTACAGGTGTTGGCGACATGGCTTTCAAATGACAGTCTGTCGAATACAACGCCAAGATTCTTAGCTGATGACGAGGATTTTATGGGGCATCCGTCAATCGTTAAGCAGTATTCTTGGTTGATACGCATAGCAGTTTTCGGTCCAGTAATTAACACTTCTGTTTTGTCCGAGTTTAGTAGTAAAAAATTGTGACTCGTCCACATTTTTAAGTCAACTATGCAATCCTTTATTCGATGGAACTGCTGGGTTTCATGAGGCTTCGAGGAAATATAAAGTTGAGTATCATCAGCATAACAGTGAAAGCTAATTCTGTGTCGCTTTATTATATCTCCTAGAGGTAGCATGTATAATGCGAAGAGCAGAGGCCCCAAGACTGAGCCCTGTGGTACACCGTACTGGACTTGTGATTTGCGGGACACCTCATTGTTTATTGCTACAAATTGAAAACGGTCGGATAAAGAAGACTTAAACCATTTCAATGCTATTCCGTTAATGCCGACATAATTTTCGAGTCTATGTAGAAGTATGCTGTGGTCAATGGTGTCAAATGCAGCATGTGACATGCTCGAAATCCAGACTGGAATTCATCATTAATGTCATTCCTTTGGAGGAAGGAGCATAATTGAGTTGAAACTACTTTTTCCAGAACTTTAGATATAAAAGGTAAATTCGATATAGGCCTGTAATTCCCAAGTTCTATAGGGTCGAGTTTTTTTTTTTTTAAAAGAGGCCTTATAACAGCCACCTTAAATGCTTTAGGCACATGTCCTAATGTCAGAGATGAGTTAATTATACTGAGAAGAGGATCTATCATTTCTGGGAGCATCTCTTTCAGTAGTTTTCTAGCTATAGGGTTTAGCATGCATGTTGTTGATATAGATAATATAATGATTTTAGACAGTTCATTGTGATCTACGGTAGACATTAATTGCAATTTCTCCTCAGGGGCGCTGTAGTTAGTTTGTTCAGCGGGTTTTACTACAGGTTGCATTGTTATAATTTTTTCTCTTATATCTTGGATTTTACTCGTGAAGTATTTCATAAATTCATTATGCTGATAATCAGAATCTGACGTCGATGACGACTTATTTTTTATTAATTTAGCCACGGTGTTAAATAAAAACCTAGGGTTGTGATGGTTTTCCTCTATTAGTGTTGAAAAGTAGGCGGATATAGACGTTTTTATGGCATTCCTGTAATTTCGAGTACTATCCTTCTATGCTATACGAAATACCTCTAAATTAGTTTTCTTAAAGTTGCGCTCCATTTTCCGGGACGCTGTGCACATATTCACAGCATTTATTGTTATTTCACGCCGATCTCTCTTCTGCTGGGGGGCCAGAATCTTCCTTATTTCCACCAATCACCAACTTCTGCCTTATCTCGTTCCTGCAAAACACTTCTGAAACAACATTCCAAATACCTCCACCAACCCCCTAAACAACTGCAGCCGAAGATGAATATATTAATATTGTGAGTGTTTTAATACATACATTTGATACCCAAGCTATGTGCTGATAATGAAGTGCTTGCAGCAGAGGAATGTGAGTTTGTGGGGGAGAAGGGGCATCTTCGGCTGCAGTTGTTTAGGGGGTTGGTGGAGGTATTTGGAATGTTGTTTCAGAAGTGTTTTGCAGGAACGAGATAAGGCAGAAGTTGGTGATTGGTGGAAATAAGGAAGATCCTGGCCCCCCAGCAGAAGACAGATCGGCGTGAAATAACAATAAATGCTGTGAATATGTGCTGTGGGGGTTGTTGTTCCTTGGAAGGACAGAGGAGTGTTGTCCAGCAACCCAGCGCGCTGTATTTTTTGTTAATCTGATTAATAAACCTCAGTTTGATTAGAAATCGCCTCCCTTCCATTTTTGGACATGCAGGACATTTTAAAGTCCAACACAAGTCAAAATCATCCATGGATTGCTGTCACCTGAATGTCGTCGCAGGCCGAAAATTTAAATATAAATGTAAAGGACAGTTACACTTACCTGTACATATTCAGCTCGACGTCCTTTGACCCTTACACTGTTCCTCTCAAATGGGACCCTGTAGAGCTGCTTCATGGTGATGTTGTGTTTTCCAAAGATGCGTCTGATGGTGTTGATGCTCACATGGTTTATGTTGTTGAACACTTGCCTGTTTGCAAGTATTTTCTGTCGTAGCTGGTGGAGACGGATGGCATTGTCTGCGCTCACTAGGTCCACAACGGCAAGTTCCTGCTGTTATGTGAACAGGCGTTGGCGTCCTCCCGCAGAAGGTCTTCTACTCATTCTAGAGAAATACAACCACAAATTGTCATCGGTTTGCTTCTTTTTCTTACAGTACTTTACTGCATAAACTATATCATCCACTTTACTGAAACATCTCAATAAACTGTAAGCAATCATGCCATGGTATGTTTCACAAAAACTACCACTTTGGCTGCAAAAGTGCACCGTGCAATACCCTGTATACGTGATGTGGTAATGTGATATACTGTAGTACAGTGCTGTAAATACCATCTGAGTAGAGTAGAAAGTATAGAGGTGAAGACATACCTGTTTTATAGTCGGAATGTTCTTATTACAGATGCCACTGTGAAGCGGCTTAGATGTGGGTGGACTCTCTGCCCAGCTTCCCTCATAGTAAGGGCCATGGTTGATGACATGGTCCACCAAAGTTTCTCTTATATCATCAGAAATAGGGGTCCGTGCATGGCCTCTTCGACCTTGACCTCGTCCTCCTCGTCGTCCTTGGATATATGTATTTTCCAAATGGCACCCTTAGATTAAATTTTTGAACGAAGTGTCTTATGTATGAAATAGAGTGTAGTATGCAGGACCAAGTGTGTGGCATAAAGGAGTAAGTGTGTTGCAGAATTGCAACTAGTGTGCAAAGCAGTGCTTTTGTTTGAGGTATGGGTACATGTGTTTGAGGTATGGTAACAAAAGCTTCGGGTCTATAGTGTTCAAGCAACGGGCGAAAACTGTAAGCATGATTTTCAAAACAGGGCCTGTGTTTTCAAAACACTACACACAATTAGCACAACCACACACCCAATTAGCAACACACTACAGATCCTTTGCATAATTAAACACTCATGTAAAAACTATACACTTCTTTTTAAAAACCACACTTTGTTACCATATGAAACACACACGTTTCACATTACTATACTCTGTTTGCAAGAGTTACACTCTGCTGTGATAAACCTAAAACACTTTTAGCACTTCTACTTCCTTATGATTAGAGTAGGCTACCATCAACAAAGTACAAATATAATGTAAATCCACCAAACACTACACAAGACCAATGTTGCAGACTGAAGAAACTCATTTATTTCTCAACACGCCCAAAATGTTGACTTGGAGATTCATAATACTGTAACAAAATGTCACTTTACGTATTGTACTGTAAAAAAAAATAGACATTGTCTCTTCGCCTAGCTGGATCTGGGCAGAGAATTTCATCAACATCGCAGGCAATGTTGTCATTAGTACGACACCTTGGAAAGAAACTTCTTGAATGACGAAACCATCCTTGCATTGCTGCTACCTCCATCTGGTCACAGGCCTACTCCATGGCTTGGATGAGGGGTACCTCAGCCTGGAGACGGAGATCATATACCTTCCAACTCCATGCTGAAAAAAAATCTTCTATAGGGTTGAGGAATGGAGAGTATGGTGGAAGATTTGGGACGGTGAAATATGGATGTTGCTGAAACCAGTTCTGAACCAGAGCAGAGCGGTGGAAAGACACATTGTCCCAGACAACGATGTATTGCGTATGATAGATTTGATTTGCTGCTGTTATGTTGTTCAATTGGTCCAAGAATGTAAGTATGAGTGCTGTGTTGTAAGGGCCCATATGGGCATGGCGGTGGAGGACCCCATTCTGTGTAATGGCTGCACAGAGTGTTATATTACCCCCACGTTGCCCTGGGACATTGTCTATAGCCCTGTGGCCAATGATGTTTCTTCCCCTCCTTCGTGTTCTCGTCAGGTTAAACCCAGCCTCATCTACGTAAATTAACTCATGCTGGATCTCCTCTCCATCCATTCGTAAAACTCCCTGAAGAACAGTGTCAGGCAAAATTGTGTAGTTGAGTGTAGATCTAGTATACATATTACAGTACAGTAAAAGATTATGAGACAGTATGCAAGATCACACTGCTCAAGGGTATACATACCTCTGCATAATCATGCCGCAGTCGTATCACCCTTTCGGAATTGCGCTCGAAAGGCTCTCGATAAATTTGCTTCATTTGAATATGTGTTTTTTTAGGATGCGTGCCAGTGTTGATGTTGAGACCTGATGGATATCGTTGAAACTGGCATGGTTATTGACAATGTTAGCTTGGAGCTGATTGAGTGTTATAGCATTGTTGGCAAAAACCATGTTTACTATCTCCCTCTCTTGCTGTTTTGTGAACATAGGAGGCCTTCCCCCTTGTCGTTCCTGACCCTCAATCTTATGTAGAAAAAAACAGTATACAATAGTACAGTAATTTTACAGGAAAAGGTAACAGAAGTGCTGATAGTGCATAGAATACAGTACTGTAAGCAGTTACTAAAACCGTGCAGATGTTTTTGATATGATGATATTTTAACAATACCTATTTTCCAGTCGAAATGTTCTTATCACACTTGCCACTGTGTATCGGCTTAGATTTGGCTGTACTCGCAGTCCAGCCTCCCTCAGCGTCAGACCGTGGTTGACAACGTGGTCAACCAGTGTTGCGCGGATCTCATTTGTCAGATTCGGTCCTCTTTGAGCACCTTCTTCTACCTCTACCTCCAGCATGGCCTCCATCTCTTCCTCTGTTGATTCCTCCTCTGTTGATTCCTCCTCCTCCTCCTCCTCCTGAAAAATTATTCACAGTTTGGTCCGTATATACTTGTTTGTCGCTGAATGTGTGATTAGTTTTGAACAATGCTTGTTAGCAATTGAAAAAACTGTAAACCTGATTGGTGTGTCTACAATTAAGCAATCATGTGTTTGTGCACCTGATGTATGTGTTTAACAGATTGGCTCATAGGTGTGGAAATTTGACAGTCAGTGCTTTGGAATTGCAAGGAAGTGACATCATGATATACATCTGTGTCTGATGTTTACAAGTGTGATTAGTGTTTTGCAAATCACTGTGTGTAATGTTTACAAATACTGTGAAGCTGACAATGTGCTTACGGTTGTGCAAATCTTGCCTTGTGTTTTGCTCCTTGGGTGAAAGGTTTTGCTATTTTTTGGAAACGTTTAATTTTAGTGTGTAAGCAGTCGTAAAAGACTGTAATGGGTTTTTCATTCTGTTTGCATGAGATTATTTAGAAATTGTTACAAAATCTAAATGATAAAACTATTTATATCTATATATATCTATATATAGATATATAGATATATATAACAATATTTTGTTGGACCGCCTCTAGCTTTGATAACAGAAAGCATTCGCCGTGGCATTGTTTCGACAAGCTTCTGCAATGTCCAGAATGTCCTTTTTATTTATCCAGATTTGCATACATTTTTCGCAAAGATCTTATATTGATAATGGAAGAGTTGGACCGCGACGCAAAGTTTTCTCCAGCACATCCCAAAGATTCTCAATGGGGCTACTCTGTTGTGGCCAATCCATGTGTGAAAATGATGTCTCATGCTTCCTGAAACTCTCTTTCAGAATTTGAGCCCAATGAATCCTGGCATTGTCATCTTGGAATATTCCCGTACCATCGGGGAAGAAAAAAAAACAAATTAATGGAACACCAGGTCATTCAGTATATAAATAGGCTCTTACCTATTTGCTTAGTTAAATCCAGGTGGTGACTTTTGGACAGGCAGTGTATTTAGCTCTGTTTTATAAATGGGTTTTTCATTTGGTCTGCATGAGCTTATTCAGAAATTGTTTAAAATCGAAATGATAAAACTATATTTATAATATTAAATTCATTATTGGTAAAGAAACACCACCAAATACATTAGAAAAACTCTTACTTTTGAGATTCTAAAGACAACCGTGAGCGTATTCTAACTTAGCCTATAGTTTATATTTACAACAATAAAGCCGTTCTCATTCACATATTTTCAGTTACTATTGTCAGTTCTGACTAATAATGCAATGATTTTGGCTATATTGTTTTACACAGCTTCTGTCTAGGTAACCATGTGCATATTAACAGATGAAATGTGTTCTTGTTCATATGTTCAAACAGTGGTTGTTGGAAATGCTTATTTGTACTCATTTCATGCTGCTTCTTCCTGCCGCTCACTGAGACGATCCCTGCGCAGAGAAAAAGAGACCTTGCGCTCACGGGACAGCACTGGTGGCATGTTCCCCCTGAATGAAAGCTAAGGTTTATGAGAAAGAGATTTGACACTTTGTGCTTCTCCTGAACAAAAGCTGCAAACGGGCTTGTAAAAGTTACTTAATCAAGAGACAGACATGCGTACGTTAGAAACACTGTTTTGTGTGCGGGCCAGAGAGGCAAATGGCAGAATGAATATAACATTGTCATGTAAAATATTCTCCCCGTTGCTTGAGCCCCAAGCGTGCATGGGCCCCTGGGCCTGTGCCCATATTGTCCATTGGATAATCCAGCACTGATTCTACGTTGATGCATCGGTTTTGGTATCTGGGACACAGTACAACAAAAATATTGCAGGGATATTATTAAATTTTACAACAAATTGTAAGATAAAGAGTGCTAAAGAACAACACAATATGACAAAATTATCACACCAGCGTGGTACTTTTTATACAGTTTTGTAACATCCAATAGTACATGACATTTTTGTAAGGACGCGTTTTATCGTCTGACGTTTTCTACCTTCTGGCCTTCCATAGAGATTTGTAAGAACTGCTCTCGACTACCTTGATGTCATACGCCGATCGGTCTGCGCAGCACTGCGTGTAGTCAAACACAAGTGTGTGTGGGAGGAGAAATGGAGAGAAACAGCCCACGCCCTCTATAGCCAATGGTCGCTATGGTAACGTCAGTGTCATTGACGGAGCCGCAGACAAGAGACAAAACAGCTAAGTGCGACGAACATCGGATGCCGCGAACACTCGCTCACCATAAGTGTCATATTTGAGGATTATTACACGAACGCTGAAATCTCCGCTCTTAAGGATATTCTTTATGTTCTCTTCATGTGTCTGCAATCCAAATAATTGTTAAAGACGCACCCGGAGATGGATATTATTGATGAGAAATGCGATTATGTCGGTGCAATGTTGGATATCCTGATGCATAATGATTTCGATGTTGATGTTTGTCATGATCATAGGAGACCGTGAGCATGCGTTTTTTGGATGGGCATCACATAAGATAGACTTCAAATAGAAACCACATCGCCCGAAAGGCCAATATAATGGATTGCAAATGATTTGAGGCTGAATTTTCTTTTTTCCCCTTGAACGGATTACTGATCCAAACCTTATATGATGCATTATACCACACGATGGTAAACGTCTCTTTGGATTAAAGGACATGTAAGCATTTACAGAGCTTATTTTTATTGAAAACATCCTGACACTTTGTTAATATCACATTAATATAAATTTTTGGACACCAAAGAAGCAAACTATATATATATATACATATTTATATATATATATACAAATATATATATATATATATATATATATATATATATATATACAAACACATAGTTTATAGGTATATTTTATAAAAAATGGGCACCATTTGTATGTTTTCCTTTGAATGAGGAGATTAGCCAGTGGAATGTTAATAGCCACCAAAAATACAATAAGGAAAAGAGAAAACAATGTTGTGTACAGGGGCTTGGATGTTCATATGGTGCCCAATATTTTTTGCATCTTTTTTAGCAGCAGGAGGTGCTTTCTCTGGAATATTTAATGCTTCAGAGAAGGATATTTTTAGTGACTTTGAGCAGTTCCATGAACCAGAACTAGGAAAAGCCACTCTTCACCCTAACTTGTACTTTAGCCAAGATGATGTACCACTGTTGAGACAAAGGTCAACCACAAGTCATAACCACGTTTTTAAAATCATCCGGGCAGCAGTGTTGACTATGCTCTCCACAAGGCCGCTTTACATGCCTCCAGCAAAGCACAGTGAGTTCACCAACAAGTGGAATGAGATTTATGGCAACAACCTCCCACCTCTGGCTCTCTACTGTTTACTGTATCCGGAAGACACTGCTACCTTACAATTCCTGTTTAAGTTTATGGACAGAATGTCGGAATATCCAGACTGGAAAGTAACCAGTGCACCTAATGAAGAAGTGCCAACAGCTCATTCACTCAGCGGATTTGCTACTGCTTTTGACTTCATCTACTCGTTTCTGGATGAACAGCGCCGGGAGCTGTACTTGAAGAGAATACGTTCTGAAACTGAAGAGCTCTACATGATGTCAGAGTACAGGGGATGGGGGAAACACTTTTTACAAAATCATCAAACCAACAATATTGTAGCTATTTTGACCGGTGCAATAGTTCTGGGTGCACATGACACAAAGTCGATGGTTTGGAAACAGGTGTCTGTAAATTACATGGAGAAGACAATGTTTTTGTTGAACCATGTTGTTGATGGCTCTTTGGATGAGGGAGTGGCATTTGGGAGTTACACATCAAAATCTATCACACAGTATGTTTTTCTAGCCGAGCGCCACTTTAATATAGACAACACAAAAAACAATTGGCTTCGAAATCATTTCTGGTTTTATTATGCCACTTTGCTGCCAGGCTTTCAGAGAACGGTTGGCATAGGGGACTCAAACTACAACTGGTTCTATGGACCAGAGAGCCAATTAGTTTTTTTAGATTCTTTTGTTATTAAGAATGGTTCAGGAAACTGGCTAGCACAGCAGATAAGGAAGCACAGACCCAAAGATGGTCCTTTAGGTCAGTCCTTTGCCCAGCGCTGGGCAACCCTTCATACAGAGTTTATCTGGTATAATGCCGGCCTTATACCACAGCCCCCTGTTGGGTACAGTCAGGCTAAGATGCACATATTCTCAGACTGGGGCGTGGTGACCTACGGGGCCGGTTTACCTATGTTTCAAGGAAATACCTTTGTCTCGTTTAAATCAGGAAAGCTGGGTGGTCGGGCAGTATTTGACATCGTCCATACCAAAGCTTACTCGTGGGTGGATGGCTGGAATAGCTTTAACCCTGGTCATGAGCATCCGGACCAAAACTCATTTACTTTTGCTCCTAATGGACAAGTATTTGTTTCTGAGGCTTTATACGGCCCCAAATATAGCTACTTAAACAACGTGTTGGTGTTTAGCCCCTCTCCAACAAGCCAATGTAATGCTCCTTGGGAAGGGCAGCTTGGGGAGTGTGCCAAGTGGCTGCGATGGACTGACAAAGGTGTTGGAGAGTGTGCAGGAGAGGTGATCACCGCCTCCGCACACAGAGACACTATGTTTGTGAGTGGGGAGGCGGTAGCAGCGTATTCCACAGCTATGAAATTAATGAGTGTGTACCGAGCTCTGGTTCTTCTGAACTCACAGACTCTTCTGGTAGTCGACCATGTTGAGAAAAGGGAGGACTCACCAGTGAACACTGTCAGTGCATTTTTTCACAACCTGGACATCGACTTTAAATATGTCCCCCATAGGTTTAAAGACATATATAATGGGGCATTGATGGATGTCTGGGATGCTCATTACAAAATGTTTTGGTTTGATGATCAGGGCTACAGCCCCAATACACAGATACAGGAGGTAGAGCAGGCGGCAGAGTTCAAAAAGAGATGGACACAGTTTATCAACGTCACATTTCCTTTCACAGGTTCAGTTGTTAGAATGGCTTATGTGATGCATGGGCCTTACATTAAGGTTTCCAACTGCAGGGTCATTGAAAACAGTAAGAATGGAATCAAACTTTCCATCATCATAAACAATACTGAAAAAATAGTTTCTATAGTAACCAATCACAAAGACATTGGGGCCCGTTCAGGCTATCTGGGCTTTGGGGGCTATGCTAAGATCGAAGACCAACATCACACTATCCGTTTTGGCTTGGGGGCGCATCTTGTCAAAAAACAGACAACGCTACAAAATCATCTGTTTGACTTAGGATTTATGGTAAACGTTTTAGCCGGGATAATACTGTCTGTGGCCATAGTAATTCTGACCCTTCAGCGCAAAATGTATGTTTGCTTTAGTAGACTGTTGCGCTACGCTCTGCTCTCTGTGTTGCTGCTGTGGACCAGTGAGCTCCTGTTTGTGTCAAACAGCTGTGACCAGCTTCTGTGTCGGGTCAAGTGGCGAGGAGCCACCGCTGACCCTAAACTCAGCAAGCAGATGAAGCTCCTTCTACCCACCGTAGTGATAACAACCCTCCCTGGCTCTGGATCGGACATCCTTAAGCAGCTTTTTTACAACAATACAGACTTTGTCTACTTAACCATTCCTACAGAACACTTGGATATACCAGAAACAGAGTTTGAATTTGACTCTTTAGTGGATGCTTGTGAATGGACTCGATCAGAAGCCCAGCATGGGCGTTTTAAAATGATTCAGGCCTGGCTACATTCATTGGTCGACAACACCCACTTATTCTTGCAAAATATTCCACTCTTTGAAAGCAGCCATATCAAACATGCCCCAAGAGTTAGTCTCCCTCACAAGTGGAAAAGGCTGAGAAGAAAAGAGTCAGTGACTGAAATAAAAGGACGGGCTCGAGCTGCTTTGGACAGAGACATTGAGTATGTGAGAGAGTTGAGGAAACACACGGCAGAACACCCAAATGCATGTGTTGTTCTGAATCTGTGCAGTGGCAGTTGGGCTCTTAAACTTCCTTTTGTCCAAGAAGTTATTGGCACTTCTCTTAGGGCCATCCATATCATCAGGGACCCTCGAGCATGGATCTACATGATGCTATATAACAGCAAACCTAGCCTCTATGCCCTTAAAAACATCCAACAGCACCTAGCTCTTATGTTTCAAAAAGACATGCTTGGAGACAAATGTACAAAGTTTGCAGCTGAATTTAGGATGCTGTGGCGCCTCACATCGCGTTCAGAGACCAGTCCAGTGTTGTTGCTGGCCCACCTGTGGCTTGCTCACACCACTGCTGTTCTAAGAGTTACAGCAACCTTACCTGAGGATTCCTATCTCCAAGTCAGGTTTGAGGATGTTGTAAATGATCCGCAAGACACAGCTCAGAAAATACACTCCTTCTTAGGGATCCCAGTGTCACCCTCAGCTTTAAACCAGCTTGAGTTCACCACATCCACAAACTTGTATAACTTAATGTATGAGGGCGAAATATCACCAGACAAAATTAACATATGGAGTAAAAACTTGCCAAGGAGAGATATTAGAATCATTGAGGACACATGTGGGTTCCTGATGAAACAACTTGGGTATCAAAGGTTCAATGATGATTAGCTGCAAAGCCAGCTGTTGTTTTGGGTTTTAAAAAGTTTTTTGATTTGAATTGAAAATTTGGGAAATGATAAATTATAGGCAAATTACAGTACGATTGTTAGAGCTGCACAATTAATCGTGAAACACCCACACGATCTGAGTGCTGCACTTATTACTGTTATATTCAATAATAGAGAAGCTACTCTATCAGAGTGCTTTCATGAAGTTGACCATCAAGTTTTGAGGAAACAACATAACAAAATGTTTTATTTTAACAAAATTTTAACTGTTTATAGGTTAGAATTGGCATGTTTGATCTATTGTATCTTTCTTTAAATACATCTCCAAGCAATCTGTATATGAAACATAATGACAAGGTTATTTTCATATATTGACATTAGCAAATTGATCAATCTTTCTTTCTCTCAGACCTCTAATTGTAAATGTCACCTTACCAATTTTTTTTAATTTCAAGTAACATGAACTAACAATGAACCATGTTGATTTCTCAGCTTTTATTCATGTTAGTGTTTGTTCATTTCAATGTTAACTAATACATTTATAAAAAAATTAAAGGATGACAATTTAGTTAATGCACTATAAACTAACATGAACAAATAAATTGAGATAAACCAACTTAAACAAGAATGAATAAATGCTGAAAAACTATATTGCTCATTGTTCGTTCATGTTCATGCATTTACTAAAGCATTAGCTATAAAGCATCATTTTCTGTCAGCTGCTTATGAGCTTTTCTTGATATATGTATTTATTTTAGCCTTTGTTATTGCAGACAGAGTGAAAGTGAGCACTGAAGGGAGAGGAAGGGGCGTTAGATATTTAAGCTATAATTTCGGCAAATTTTTTTCTACAAAAATGCATTCTGCTGTGTCAAAATATCATTGGATTTTACAGCATTAAATAGTTTCAAACCTGTATGACTTTCTAATCCACTGCAGAACACAAAAGATATTTTGATGAATGGTGAAAACTGAGCATCGGTTGTAAGCTTCACCTTGCATTGGTTTTAGTCTATTCAATAGAAGTAAATGGGTACCGCCTTTGTTCGGAGTAAATGATGACAAAATTAAAATTTTGGGGTGAACTATCCTTTTAATAAGCAATTGACACATCAATGTTCTTTACATGATTGTCATGTGTTCTTTAATTAGTCCCTATTATGAATTTATGATGTTGATGTTGTATGATAGGAGAAAAAATGCATTGTTTATTGTTGTCTGATATAAAAAAAAATAACATTTTTGTCTACACGCCCATAGTGAAGTTTATCTTGTACAAGATGTTTATGAAAGAAAACTGTTTTCATGTACCATACACTGTTACCTCTTACTGGGCATATTCTAAAGTAATGTATTGGCAACGCTGTTGCCAGCCAGGTAATGTAAGTCATACATATACATTAATAGCGCGTTAGATCATTTAAAGCCGTAAAACAGTGTTCTTTTATTGGGGAAAGGTCATAAACGGCGTAAGCAACATTTTTTATGCGCACATGTCTGGCAGTGTAATAGTAAAAGTCTCAAACGGAAGTAACAGTAAAATAATGCATAAAAGTCCACTCTCGGATCATGCAGTTGGTGTAGAAAAATGACAAAATGAAAAACTGTTGTTGCACTTGCCGGTGAAACGGATGCGAGCCACAGAGGGAGAAGGTGTGCAAGTAAACCTCACTCCCTTACCAATAGGGCTTCTCTAGCGACAGATGCTAGAGGCTGCGGTCTTTAGCTACCTTGTTGGAGTGCCCGTCTCTCATCCAGACCAATGCTGGTTATTTGCCCTGCAAAAATGGGGCGAGATATTAAAATACAGCTTCTGGCCGATTTCCTGCATCATATTTTATTACTAGACGGACAACCGATAGTAACGTCACTGCACATGAAAAACCTGGCAAGTCTTAAAGTTTCATGTAAACCTCATTTTCTGCGTAGCTGGTTTATTGATATGCATGCAAACACTAGAAAACAGGTTTATTTTATAATCAGATTTTTGATAGATATTTGTTTATGTAGTGCATGTAAACGCACTCAATGATGAAAAGTATCTGTAAAGCTTCAAACTGGAATGCATGCTGGATGCATATAACAAAACCCAATAATTTATGAATGTCAAACATAAAGCTATATTTCCACACTTTCCTTTATGTACCATTGCATGAGTGTACATTACAAATCATCAATGCAATTCCTAATAGAGAAAAAGATATCAAAGCAAAAGAAAGTCCAGGGTCAAGAGTCCAACTAACACAAACACTGATCACCATAATAATGATAACAAAAGGTAAACCTCAGTTATTTCTCAATAACATCTTAAACAAATGACAGAAGTGAAGTGAAAGTGGTTGTTTAATAAATGAAAATATGAATGAAATTTGTGTTGAATTCTCTTCTGGTGAGATCTTGACAGCTTTAATGTGTTCATCTGTTATTTACAGTCAATCATTAAAGATCGGGTAACACACTCAGCTTCTTCCAATCTTAGTACGTATTAAACAACACAAGCTCATGGAGGCAGGTCCCTTCATGTTTTTTATATTTTATTGTATCTTTTGATGTGACAACACTGAAGAAATGACACTTTGCTACAATGTCAAGTAGTGAGTGTACAGCTTGTATAACAGTGTAAGTTTGCTGTCTACTCAAAATAACTCAACACACAGACATTATTGTCTAAACCGCTGACAACAAAAGTGAGTACACCCCTAGGTGAAAGTGTCCAAATTGGGCCAAAAGTGTCAATATATTGTGTGGCAACCATTATTTTCAGCACTGCCTTCACCAGAGCTTCACAGGTTGCCACTGGAGTCCTCGTCCACTCCTCCATGATGACATCATGGAGGGGGTGAATGTAAGAGACCTTCCGCTCCTCCACCTTCCATTTGAGGACGCTCCACAGATAGGGATCAATAGGGTTTGTGTCTTCACCTTTACATAGCAGCAATGCTGGCAGCACTCATACTTCTATTTCCCAAAGACAACTTCTGGATAAGATGCTGAGCACGTCCACTCAACTTCTTTGGTTGACCATGGCCTGTTAAACCTGTTAAACCGCTACATGGTCTTGGCTACCGTGCTGTAGCTTAGTTTCAGGGTGTTGGCAATCTTCTTATAGCCTTGGCCTATTTTTATGAAGTGCAACAATTGTTTTTTTCAGATCCACAGACAGAGTAATTTGCCATGAGGTGCCATGTTGAATTTCCAGTTACCTGTATGAGAGAGTGAGAGCAAAAACACCAAATTTAACACACCTGAGACCTTGTAACACTAACGAATCACATGACACCAAGGAGGGAAAATTGCTAATTGGGCCCAATTTTGACAATTTGTTGCAAGCGGTTTAGACATCGATGAATGTGTGTTGAGTTATTTTGAAGGAACAGCAAAATTTACACTGTTATTCAAGCTGTACCCTTACTACTTTACATTGTGTCATTTCTTCAGTGTTCGTAATGAAAAGATATATTAAAAGACTTCCCAAAATGTGAGGGGTGTACTCACTTCTGTGATATACTGTATGTTTTGAGCTATTTTTTGTAAGTTGTGAAGGATGCTGCTGTTCCGGTGGAGGGTTATTGCACAACAGGGAAACCTAATGAGTAAAGGTTTTTGCCAAGCGATTTGGTGCCTTGCTGTGATGGAAAACCAGGCGTTGCTCATTTTCAGACCAAAGATGACTGGAGGGAATGTAGACCTGGAGCAGTGAGTTAAGGTAAAGGGGCAAATTTGTCATTGTCAATCTGAAGGCCATTTTAAATGGGATTTAAACTTGATGCGGGCGGCAACTGGCAGCCAATTAAGGGAATTTAGGAGGGGTGTTACATGGCTTCTTTTAGGCTGATTGAAAACTAGACATGCAGCTGCTTTCTGGATCATTTGCCAGGGCAGCATTGGTTATAAGGCAAGCGAGTATAGAATTGCTGTAGTCCAGTCTAGATATGACTAGAGCTTGGACTAGCAGCTGAGAGGCATGCTCCTGATTTCACTGATGTTGTAGAGCACATACCTGCAAATTCGAGTGGTTGCTGCGATGTGAGAGGTGAATTTCAGCCGGTCGTCGAACATCGCCCCCAGGTTCCTCGCAGACTTGGTGGGTGTATACTTGAAATGCCGAGCTGAGTTGTAAGGTGGTGTTAGGTGGGTTGGCAATTGATGGGCGCGCCGGTATAACCAGGAGTTCCTTCTTGGAGAGGTTAAGATTAAGGTGATGCTCTTTCATCCAAGAAGTAAAGTCCAGAAGGCAGGTAGAGACACGGGCAGAGATGTCGGGGTAATCTGGCTGAAAAGAGAAATGAAGCTGTCTATCATCTGCATAAAAATGGTATGACAACCCATGTGCCTTAATAACTGTACTCAGTGAGGTGGTACATATAGAATAGAGGAGAGGAGCAAGAACTGATCACCTGAGAAACTCCAGTTGTCAGCCTCTCAACTCAGTATACCTTAAAGGATCTGCTCGTGAGATAAGTCAAACCAGTTGAATGGAGTCCCAGTTTGGAGAGATTGGACAGCAGGATCTGGTGGTTCACAGTGTCAAATGCAGCAGAGAGATCAAGCCGAATAGGGACAGATGACAAGGATTTAGCCCTTGCCTGCTGTAGGTTTTCGACGTCAGACAGGAGAGCGGCCTCCGTAGATGTAATTTCTTTAAGCTGGATTGCAGACTGTCCAGAAGGTTGTACTGTGAGACATAGGCAGAGAGTTGGTTAAATACTACCCTTTTGAGGGCCTTGGAACAGAGTGGCAGGAGTGAGATTGTTCTGTAGAGGCTGACCACTGAGTTGTCGAGTGTTGGTTTCTTGAGTAAATGTGTTAGCTGGGCTTGTTTAAATGAGGTGGGGACAGTGGTGATGTTCTTGTCTTTACGTATTGGCCTGTCATATTTGATCATTTTTAGTACTATATGTCCTATCCCATGACTTTAATACTGTGTTCTTGTTTAAGTGACTATCTATAGATAGCCAATCATGTGAGCTTGATTTAGGTAAAAGATTTACCTAAGTATTGATGTAATTAGAAACCTATGTTAGCATAAATATGGTATTACTGTGGGTTGTGATCTGAGTGAATTGATGATCTGGAAAAAGAAGGACTTGATTAAACGTCTTCACTAAAAAAATTCAAATCCTATTAGATTATTAATGATAATCTTAAATCTATAATTTACCTTATTAGGTAATTTATTTATTTAGCCTTGTTGTGCAAGCACTATCGAGCTTGTGCAGAGACGGCAGCTTTTGCAAGAGGGGAACGGGAATCCCCTGATTGGGCCTGGGTTCTCCTGAGTTTTTCCTCTCGATTGAAGTTTTGGTTTCCTCACCACCGCTTGCATACTGTTTTGAACTTTTTGCCTGGCCAGGGGGCTGCTTTACAATTAGAATTTTAAAGTTTTACATAACTAATATTGGATATAGGAATTTATAGTCTGTTTAATATTTGGCATGTGTTTCTCTCGCCATTTATCTTTAATGTGTGCTTTAATTTTTATGTACAGCTGCTTTGTAACAATGAAAATTGTAAAAAGCACTGTATAAATAAAATTGACTTGACATGTTTGTGCTGATTACAAGTCCTTTTAGCTAGTTTGCCACCCCTGAGGTAAGCTTTAGCCTAGTAGTTTTTGATAATTAACGTTTTTTGTGTTAGGTACAACTTCTTAGTTTTTCACATTTGATTGTGTCTTGGTTGGCCTTTATATATGTTTGGAGAATGTCCTTTTGAATCCTGTGAGTTTTAAAATTACTGTTATAATAGACTCTGGGTATATTTGACTATGATGATTCGGGGTTGATTTATTTTCTTTTTGTGTAATAATAGGTTTCTTTGTTAAATTCGACTACACGCCTCTGTCTTTTAAATGTACCACTATTCTGTGTTCCTTTATTTTTTTGTAGTTCCTTGGGTTCAAATCCCAGGGTGGCGTTGTAATTAGAGAGTCATACAGAAAATACTGCAAGGTCACATTTAGTTTAGATGTAATCCTGTATGATCAATTGGCCTAATTATCTTCTTTAGCCCCCTAGTCCTACTTGTATTTATCAGCATTGTTTTGTTTTTTTGTATATTGCCTTTACCAGTTTTAGCAGCAATTTACCAGTAAGTAGTAAGGTTCTTGTATTGTTATGAGATGTGCAGGGAAAACTCACAACCAGAAGGTATTAACAATGTATATAGGTATTGACATGTATATAGTAAAGTGAAGAAGCCATGTGTTTGTTGGATTTATTACAATTTGTATTACCATAGTTTAACTACAAACATAAACTTTATCTACTATAATGACTAGTAATCAACTTGTATTGTTTTTTTAAAACAGATACCGATTATTTACATGTTTGTGTGCCCGATACCGGATATGCAGAACAGATGTTTATTTACTGTTATATTTCTGTTTTTGACACACTGATTACAAAACAACTGAAAAGACTATATTGTTTAGAACAATCACTCCCTCCTTGCATACAACGCAAAACATTTGGATCTATACACCAATAAATAGAGGGGTCTGAAAGAGATAAAATAAAGTGCACTGTTACTAAAGTGTCTTTGTTCAAAAATACATAACTCTAAACAATAAAAAAAAAAATAGAGGGGTCTGAAATGCCATGATTCTGCTGCATCATGTCATGTTTCTCATGGGCTTTCTCATGGCCTCACCCTCGAGTTTCATGGCATGAATGAGTGCAGTGTTACAAATGTGTCTTTTTTTAACAGAAACAGAGGTAAGCAAACATGTCAAATAAAGCACAAAAATAACTTTAACTTAAAAAAAACCATTTAAACCACCTAAGATTTTTTTTTAGCATTGATTAATACTTCCAGTTGAGCAGAACTAGGTTGTAGTGTAGAAAACAAAGTCTTTCAGCATTCAGGCCTGTAAGCCTGCTTATTTTTTTTCCATAAATGGCCCTGACTTCACTGGTTCCATCGGGAACTACTGAAGCTCTCCTTCAAGGCTCCTTCTCCTTCAGGGCCTTTTTGAAAGCGTGCTTCTGTTGCAATCCACTGACTGTGTTTCTTCACCTTTTGTGGTTTGTGTGTTTGTTTTCCTGCTCTAGGCTCTCTTTTTCTTCCTTAAACTAATCTTTTGCCTTTGTCAGTATGATGTCAGATGAAAGAGTATCTTGAATAAAGAAGGCAGGCATGGACTGCACATTTCACCTCCTCGACTGAGTATATATATACAGTTGAAAGAAAAACTATGTAAACCTTTTGGGCTTACTTGGATTTCTTCATAAATTGGTCATAAAATGTGTTCTGATCTTCATCTAAGTCACAACAATAGAGAAACACAGTCTGCTTAAACTAATACCGCACAAACATTATACGTTTTCATGTTTTTATTGAACACAACATGTAAACATTCATAGTGCAGGGTGGAAAAAGTATGTGAACCTTTGGGTTTAATAACTGGTCGACCCTCCTTTGGCAGCAATAACCTCAACCAAACGTTTCCTATAGTTGCAGATCAGACCTGCACAACGGTCAGGGGAAATTTTGGACCATTCCTCTTTACAAAAGTGCTCAGCAATATTCTTGGGATGTCTGGTGTGAATCTCAATCGGGTTGAGGTCAGGACACTGACTGGGCTACTCCAGAAGGCGTATTTTCTTCTGTTGAAGCCATTATGTTGTTGATTTACTTCTATGCTTTGGGTCGTTGTCCTGTTGCATCGTCCATCCTCTGTTAAGCTTCAGTTGGCGGAAAGATGGTCTTAAGTTTTCCTGCAAAATGTCTTGATAAACTTTGGAATTCATTTTTCCCATCGATGACAGTAATCCGTCCAGGGCCTGAGGCACCAAAGCAGCCCCAAACCATGATGCCCCCTCCACCATATTTCACAGTTGGGATGAGGTTTTTGACTCCGGCTGCTGGGCCGGCTGCACAGGGCTTGACTCCGGCTGCTGGGCCGGGCTTGGTGCCGGTTGCTGGGGAGAATCCGCGGCCTGGCTGGCCGCTCGGACCGTCACATCCCGACGGCGCCCCCCCAAAAAATATTTGGGGCTTGACGCCACCGGACTCTGGACTCTGGGACTCGGGACCTCCGGACTCGGGACCACCGGACTCGGGACCACCGGACTCGGGACCACCGGACTCGGGACCACCGGACTCCCAGCTGCCATCCGCTGCCTCTTCTTTTTCAGCCGACCCACCCGTCTGATGGTCGGCTGAAGGAAGGAGGTGAAGGGCTCTGCTGGATCTGGGTTGGAGGCCTCCGAGGAAGACCCCGAAGATGTTCTCCTTCCCCGCTTGCCCCGGAGACCAGACAGTGGTGGAGAAGAGGCTGCAGAGAATGGGGAGAGGCCCATGACCCCGACTTGTAGGGAATGACCCTCGGGGATGACGGCCAGCGGAGAAGGAGAGCAGGACTCAACTGAGACCCTGGGCTTCGGCCGATTCATGGCGTACCTGATCAGTTCGGTGAAGCCCAGCGGTCTCAGCGTCTGCATCTCCTCCCGCGTCAGAGGATGGTTGAGGCCGCCATTGAACAGGACCATCTGTTCCTGCTCATCATGGACCATCTCCCCTGCAGTCTCAAAGAAGCGATCCGCGAAGTCAAGCACGTCGCCGTATCCCTGACGAACAAGACACAGGCGACGGGCCTGACTTGTGCGTCTCGCTTCTATGCCTGCTGGGTTCGACTTTGGCTCGTTCATTCTGTCACGGATGGACAAGGAGAGAACCCAAATGCAGGCAGGAGGTAGGACAAGACGGTAGGGGTAACAGGGATTTATTGAACAAACTAAACACTACAAAAGGCAAAACAAAAACCCACAATGGGGAAAACAAGACTTGAAAACTAAATACAGAAACAAGGACTAACTAAACACTAGACTAACAAACACTTGACAAGGACTAAACTGACAAACTACTGGCAAGGCAAGGCAAGGCAAGGCAAGGCAAGGCAAGGCAAGGCAAGGCAAGGCAAGGCAAGGCAAGGCAAGGCAAGGCAAGGCAAGGCAAGGCAAGGCAAGGCAAGGCAAGGCAAGGCAAGGCAAGGCAAGGCAAGGCAAGGCAAGGCAAGGCAAGGCAAGGTCAGACTTACATACACACGGGGTATCATATACAATGAACGAGCACAGGACAATGAAACATGAGGACTATAAATAGGGAGACAAAACACAGGATAATTGATTAGGGGCCAGGTGAAACAGATCAAACACTAAGGGGAAGCTAATGAGACGGAAAGGGCGGGAACACAGACGAGACTCGGGGAGAGTATGGAAGGCCAAAAGGTCAACAAACGTCTCTCCCCACATGAAACAGAGGATTCTGTTTCGGTTCTGCCTCAAGACCAGGAATTATTCAACCAAGATAGGCAGAACCGTGACACGTTTAACTTTTCTTTCTCCTCATCTGTTCTTTTCTTTCATTGTCCATAAAATACATCATTTGTTACACGTTTTTTTGGATAAATAAGTAATTACATATTTGTATTTACTTGGTTAAGAGCTTATTGTGTTTTATAATTATTTGTTAATCGAAGGTGATAATAAAGTTGAATTGCACCAAAGTGTATCTGTTGAAACCACCTGATTATAAAATGATCATGTGAATAGTGATCATGTATTTTGTTATATATGTGAGTTAAAAAAAACATTTAAGCAATTTATAATATTGTAAAGGGCAAATATAGATATAAAACACAAACGTAAATAAACAGCTGAAACTAAGCTAAATATAAATGCTTTATATTTAAATTCTATGAATTAAGACAATGGAAAATATAAAACACTGTCAACGTAAGAGCAAATCAAGGTCAATGTTAATGTTACATTAGCTTTACAATAATTAACAACGTGTTTAATTGTACATCAAAGTCGGATGAAACTGTTTTGCGGGCTGTGCGTGGTATTCTGTCCTGTAGGCTCATTGGGATATAGAGCATCTACCTGACGCTGAGTACTTCTAAATCTGGGCGTAACCAGTAAGCCATCCAAACTCCTCGTCTACTCTTTTATAAATACTGCCTAATCTGACATACTACTCTGTTCAAGTACTGTTTTCTACTTACACATAGTAGGTAAGTAGGCATATTCAGATACCACATTAGTACACAGCACGTCCAAATCTTGAGAGATATAGTCCACCACTTATTTTCCCGAATTTTCAGTATTTCTCGCCTACTGTTTTGTGAATACTGAAGATTCTGACATACTATTTGTTCGCCTACTATAATTTTGCCAACTATATGGTATGGAAGTATGCCATTTCGGATTCAGTCTTTGTGTGCGCTGAAGGATCTTCAAAACATTTTAAAGACGCAGATATCAGGATTCTTAAGAACGATAACCAGCTCTTCGCTGAAGATCTGACCTCATCAGACTGGGAGAGAAGAAGGATTTTATGGCCTAAGGAAAAAGAGCCAAGGGCTGCCGGGAAGTCGGCTTATTAAGTCAGAGCATGAGCGTTTATCGATATGGTATAGAGATCTCGTCATAAACTACATTAACAGTGGCCTTTGAAACATTAGTATGTGACAGCTTTTTCCTATCAAGTGATCACTTGAACTCTGCACTTTTGGAAATGTTGTCCATTTCGTTGGTCTGCATCAAACATTAGCATATGACAGCTAAATCTTGTTAAGTGATCACTTGAGCTCTGCACTTGGATATTTGTCTTACTTCAATAAACTTTGGTATATGACAGCTACATTTTGAAAAGTGATCTTTCAGGGTAGTGAAACACGCAAATTTAAAAGCGGGTACAATGAGTTTATTGTGAGTAAACACATGGGCAGATGCACTGGAAGATTCAATAGAGTCTTGAACTGGAAACAGCAGGCAGATGTCCACAGGTTAGAGCCGGCAGTTCACAGATGAGCTGGCGTCTGGGAAATCCAGAGGCCAATGAGGCAGCAGCACAGGACGCAGTTGACGAAGTACGTGTAACAACTCGAGCTGCCGCGTTTTGCACCAGTTCGAGATTTTGTAATAAGCCTAGAGGGCAACCACCTAAAAGTGCTTTACAGTAATTTAGTATTGATGTCATGAATGCATGAATTAACTTCTCTGCATCTGACAGTGACAGCATATGACGTAGTTTAGATATATTCCTAAAATGGAAAAATGCAATTGTACAATTGTTGGCGACATGGCTCTCAAATGACAGATTACTATCGAATTGAATGCCAAGATTCTTAGCTGATGACGAGGGTTTTATGGAGCATCCATTAATGGTTAAGCAGTACTCTTGGTTGTTATGTGTGCCGGTTTTCGGTCCAATAAGTAACACTTCTGTTTTGTTCAAGATCAGTAATAAAAATATGTTACTCATCCAGTTTTTTATATCAACTATGAATTCCTTTATTCGATGGAACTGCTGTGTTTCATGAGGCTTCGAGGAAATATAAAGTTGAGTATCATCAGCATAACAGTGAAAGCTAATTCCATGTATCTTTATTATATCTTCTAGAGGTAGCATGTATAATGCGAAAAGCAGAGGCCCCAAGACTTAGCCCTGTGGTACACCGTACTGGACTTGCGATTTGCGTGAAACCTCATTGTTTTGTTGCTACAAATAGAAAACGGTCGGATAAATAAGACTTAAACCATTTCAATGCTATAACGTTAATGCCACCGTAATTTTCAAGTCTATGTAGGAGTGTGCTGTGGGCAATGGTGTCAAATGCAGCACTAGGGTCTAGCAGCACCAATAACGAAATACAACCTTGGTCAGACGCAAAAAGCTGATCATTTGTAACTCTGATCAAAGCAGTCTCTGTACTGTGACATGCTCTAAATCCAGACTGGAGTTCTTCATGAAAGTCATTCCATTGGAGAAAGGAGCATAATTGAGTTGAGACTACTTTTTCCAGAACTTTAGATATGAAAGGTAGATTCGATATAGGCCTGTTATTCCCTAGTTCTCTAAGGTCAAATTGGGATTTTTTGACAAGGGGCCTTATAACAGGCACCTTATATGCTTTAGGCACATGTCCTAATGTCAGAGATGAGTTAATAATACCAAGAAGATGATCTATCATTTCTGGGAGCATCTCTTTCAGTAGTTTTGTAGCTATAGGGTTTAGCATGCATGTTGTTGATATAGATAATATAATGATTTTAGACAGTTCATCGTGATCTACGGTAGACATTAATTGCAATTTCTCCTTAGGGGCGCTGTAGTTAGTTTGTCAGCGGGTTTCACTTCTGGTTGCATTGTTATAATTTTTTCTCTAATATCTTGGATTTTACTTGTGAAGTAGTTCATAAATTCATCACTGTTATGCTGATATCCACAATCTGAAGTTATTGATTTATTTTTTGTTAATTTAGCCACTGTGTTGAATAAAAACCTAGGGTTGTGCTGGTTTTCTTCTATAAGTGATGAAAAGTAGGTGGATCTAGACGTTTTTATGGCTTTCCTGTATTTTCAAGTACTTTCATTCTATGCTGTATGAAATACCTTTAATTTAGTTTTCTTAAAGTTGTGCTCCATTTTCCGGGTTGCTTTCTTTAAAGCCTGAGTGTGTTCATTATACCACAGCGTTGGGCTGCCTTTTTGAATCTTCTTTAAACGCAGAGGAGCAACTGTGTCTAGTGTTTCCGAGAAGGTGGAGTTAAAATTTTCAATAGTAATGTCAAGATCTTCACCATTATTTTCCATGCTAGAGATTTGAGACAATTTAGGCAGATTATTGAGAAACGCATCTTTGGTAGTTGAAGTAATTGTTCTACCATATTTATGACAAGGAGTTTGATTTCCAGCCGTAGGCCAGTGAAGCAAACATAATTTCAGATAAGGATCCGAAATGTCTTCACTCTGCAGATATATTTTAATGTCGTCCGCATTTATACCCTAAGAAAGTATTAAATCTAAAGTATGATTATGAAGGTGAGTGCGTCCTGACACCTGTGACTAAAGCCCATGGAGTTAAGAGTGTCTTTGAAGGCCATTCCTAAGGCATCTGTATCGTTATCTACATGGATGTTAAAGTCACCAACAACAAGGACTCTATCTGCGGCCAGTACTCGTTCTGATAAGAACCCACTAAATTCTTTAATAAAATCTGTGTGGTGCCCTGGAGGCCTATATACAATTGCTAGAATAATTTTTTTAAATGTTTTGTCCTTAAAATTAGGTGTTGATACATGAAGTACCATGATTTCAAAATAATTGTATTTAAAATGAGACTTCTGGGAGATGTTAAAATAATTATTGTAAAATGCAGCGACACCTCCCACTCTGCCTTTTAGACCAGGCTCGTGTTTATAATAATAATCTTGGGGGAAAGATTAATTTAAAGTAATATAATCATCTGGTATTAGCCATGCTCGATGAATCGTAGTAAATACGCTTAAAAAGAGAAACAGTTAGCAGACAAGACAAACTAGGCAAGATAATATTCCACAGTGTAAATGCTGTGCTAACAGCGTTAAGATAACAATCAATTTTGATTTAGAATCTTAAGTTATAAATAATTTACTAACCACAGTGATAGGTGGAGATGGTGGTCTAGTGGGTTAAACCACTGAACTGGTAAATCAAAGGTTGCTGGTTCGATCCAAGCAGCCACCACCAGTGTGTCCTTGAGCAAGACACTTTACTCCATGCTGCTCCAGGGGGATTGTCCCTGTAATAAGTCCACTGTAAGTCGCTTTGGATAAAAGCGTCTGCCAAATGACTAAATGTAAATGTAAATGTAACGATAATGAAATACACTAATATTAAGACCAAGTGCAAGTGTGAGGATACAAACTAGCTGCCGGCAGCGATGCAAACAGGAACCGGTTGAAGTGAGTTAAACTTCATCAAAATTGCTCAGTGACATGACCAGCAACATGGGCACTATTTTTTCTAATACATTAGAAGCGGTCGCACCTATGAAGTCAAAAAAGATTAATGAAAAGATCATAGCACCATGGTACAATAGAACCACTCGCGCCCTAAACAGAGAAAAACGTAAACTGGACACAAATGTAAACAAACCCAATTAGAGGTCTTTAAAATTACATGGAAAGAGAGTGCAAACTGCTACAAAAAGGCACTAAAAGAAGCAAAAGCCAAGCACCTCCGTAACCTCATAGAAAATAACAAAAACAATCCAAGGTTTTTATTTAGTACAATTGCTAAATTAACAAACAAACAGACTTCACATGAACTGGCTATTCCGCCGCACCTTGGTAGCAATGAATTCATGAAATGTTTTACAGAAAAAAACGAAAAAATACGAGACAACATAGCTAAAACTAAACCTCCAAGTATGTCTGAAGAATAAGTATCGACCATCACCCAAAAAGAAAAGCTACAGTGTTTTTCTCCTATAAATCAGGAAGATTTAATTAAACTTATCGCAACATCCAAACCGACAACATACTTAATAGACCCCCTTCAGACTACTTTATTAAAAGAGTTACAACCTGTTGCAATTGAGCCCATTTATAACATTATCAACTCGTCAATTAATCTAGGACATGTCCCAGGACCCTTTAAACTGGCTGTAATTAAGCCTCTTATCAAAAAACCAAACTTAGACCCAAATGAACTCGGAAGCTATAGACCGATTTCAAATCTCCCGTACTTGTCTAAAATACTAGAAAAAGTAGTGGCCACTCAGTTGTGTACTTTCCTATAAAATAATGACATACACAAAAAGTTTCAGTCTGGCTTTAGACCACATCATTGCACTGAAACTGCGCTCGTAAGAATTACAAATGACCTTCTTATTGCATCAGATAAAGGTAACATCTCACTCTTAGTACTGCTTGACCTTAGTGCTGCTTTCGATACTGTACACCATAGAATATTATTAGATTTTTAACACAATAATACCGGTATTCAGGGACAGGCACTGAACAATGGTTCAGATCTAACTTAACAGACAGATATCAATATGTCCATTAAAATGGGAAATCGTCAAATCTCACGCAAGTAAAGTATGGATTACCTCAGGGATCGGTTTTAGGACCCCTACTTTTCACCGTATACATGCTGCCCCTCGGCAACATTATTAGAAAACATGGAATTAGCTTCCACTGTTATGCAGATTATACTCAGCTATATATCTCATCAAGAACACATGATTCCTTCAAAATATCCAACTGACCTACAGGAAGGCTAAACCATTTGGATTTTAGTAGACTAAATATAATGTATATTTATTCGACTAAAATGGTTTTCATATTTCGTCGACTAAAACTAGACTAAAACTAAATCATGGCGTTGACTAAAATGTGACTAAACTAAATTGCATTTTCGTCAAAAACTATGACTAAAACTAAATGAAAATTTGCCGTCAAAATGAACTGTGCTAAGAGATTAATCAGTCAGCTTCCTTATTGATTCAATTACTTTATGCTTAATATTATTACTAATATTGAAATGAATATTACCTGCAAATATTACAATTTATTTTCAGAAAATAACATGAGGCCTCAGAGGCCTATGATGCAGTCTATGACATCAATCAATACACATAATGCTCATTGACATCATCATGACTTCAGAATCTTTAGTTCCCTTGTATCATATTCATTAAGCTGGGGTCTTAAGAGACTGAAATACCACAAATTTGCAAATGCAAGACAGACTGCATTTTTTATAAATACCCCATGCACTGTCTGTGCTTTATCTCTTATATGCAAATATCTCCTTTAGAAGAAAACAAAAACGAGATTTTATTTATTCATTCATACATTCATTCATTTATTTCGGTCCTCACTGAAGACTCACAGTAAATGAGAAACAAAAATTGTTCTAAATATATTACATTACAATAAATAATGTTCTAAAAGCAATGCATGATAAAATTAATTACATGATAAATTTGCAAAGCTCTTTCTATTAATCCTGTACAACAAGTTGCTTTTGCATGAATGCTTCATGTACGCGATTTTACTTAATCCTGTTTACATAAAAGTCCAGGGGCCTGTTCCATAACACAAGATTAGAGTAAAAGCCAGGCTTATTTTGGTAAGTCAGGCTTATTGTTGGTGGATACGGTTTCACAAATGAAACTTAAAACAGTTCAAACTCCGTTACTCTGGCAATTTATGCTGGGAAAATAACCTGGTCCGGAGCAGGCTAACTCTCAGGCTTAGTCTTAATTCATGCTTAACCAGAATACCATTAATACTCACCTGCTGGTAATTTCATGCCATTTTATTTCTCTTAACCACTAATGATAAAATAAATAAATAAGGAAATTTACTTTACTAATAAATGTAAGAAATTATAAGGTACAAAAACACTAAGAAATGTAAAGAAGTTACGTGTTTAGTTGGTGAGTTTGGTTGATGAGTTTGGTAATGAATTAATTAAAAGTGTATAAATAGGGAGCTGAACTCGTTTCCAAACTTAACCATGGCGTGTGCTTTCATTGACGAGGTGGTGGATGAGGGAGCTATTATCATGCGAAGGGCATTTCAAAGAGAGCGAACTTTCAGGGACAGGTCAGACCCATTGGCTTTTCATTACAGCTACCTGTATGAGCGATATAGGTTTCTTAAGAGATGGGATTGCGTATATTTGTAGATTGCTGAGCCCACACATTGCAAATAACACATGCCGCAAGACAGCGCTCACAGTCCCGAAGTGCATTGCACTTCGCTTTTTTGCCAGTGGAACATTTTTGTACACAGTTGGAGATGCAGAGAATATCAGCAAAGCATCGGTTTGCCGCTCTGTACGAACTGTGTACCTTTCTTTAAAAAGACTCCTCAATGTGTTCATCACATTCCCCGGCCACAGAGAAATTTGTACCATTAAACATGCCTTTTATGGAATAGCTGTTAAGTTAAAATGACTGTATAAAATGTGGAAACATTTCTTGACAGTTGATGTTACACAGGACACATTTTAAACCAAACAAATAATTTTCCTAGGTTTCCCAAATGTTATCGGTGCACTGGACTGCACCCATGTGCGTATTAAGTGTCCATCTGGTCCACATGAAGCAGACTTTGTAAATAGGAAATCAGTACACAGCGTCAATGTACAGGTACGGTCCCACTGAGATGATATTGAAGGCTATTCTGTAACACTGATTGTTCTGTACTAAGCTGGTTACCAGTGTTCGGTTCATTGCAATTAAATGTAGTTACAATACAATGTTTTATATTTAGTATATAATTATAGTGTAGTGAGCTACATGTTTAATTTTATTTTAGATGATCTGTGATGCAGATTGCATCATCACAAATGTAGAGGCCAAATGGCCAGGCTCTGTGCATGACTCCAGAATCTTTCAAGCCTCATCTGTCTACCAACAACTGGCAAGAGGTATGCTAGTCACTTAACGAATGGCAAAAAGTCTTAAATTTAATTTATACTAAAAATAAATAAAAATCTTTCTATGCAGGTGAATTCTCAGGAGTTTTGCTGGGAGACAAGGGATACGCATACCTGCCTTACCTATTGACTCTCTATCAGGAGCCCCAGACAGAGGCACAGCACAGCTACAACACTGCCCATGCACGCACAAGAGGTTGTATAGAGATGGCATTTGGGCTCATAAAGTAAAGGTTCCAGTGCCTGAAGCACCTCAGAGTGACTCCACCTAGGGCATGTGACATTGTAGTTGCTTGTGTAGTGCTCCATAACATTGCCTGTCTGAGGAAAGAGAAGCAACCAAGGATTGTTGCAGAGGAAGACTGTGGCATTGAAGCAGTATTTGAAGAAAATCTAAGAGGCAGAATTATACGAGACATATATGGCAATAATTATTTTGCTTAATATTCTGTTCTCGCTAATCTCAACACATACTTAAGCAGTGCCTCTGCGCTGTCGCGGCAAGCGTCAGCGGTAGCATCAGCCCTCGTGTTCAGCCTCCTCGTGTTCAGCCTCCTCGTGTTCAGCCTCCTCGTGTGAAAAGACCGTAAAGAGTCTTTACACGAGTGTAAAGACCGACGAGTGTAAAGACCGACGAGTGTAAATACCTGCGACTCTACCTGCGCGACTCCACCGAGCAAGGACACCGGCAAGGCACATCAGTATATCTAACTATACCTTTGCTTTTATTTAATTGTCTACTAACATGTGTTTCGAGTTTATTCCTTTATTCTACCGTAGACCGCGTTCTCACACAAGACGCAAGGCACGACGCACACACTCTCAAGCGCGTCCCATTCACATCTCTCCTTTTACACCTCTGTCTCTATCTATGGGTCTCTGGAACTGCCAGTCAGCTGTGAACAAGACTGACTTCATCCATGCGTTTGCCAGCCAGTCTGAGATTCACATTCTTGGTCTTACTGAGACTTGGATTCGTCATGAAGACTCAGCCACACCCGCTGCTCTCTCCACAAACTACTCCTTCTCTCACACTCCCCGCCAAACTGGAAGAGGAGGAGGCACAGGTTTGCTTATCACCAATGATTGGAAATATTCCACACTATCTTCCCTATGCAACAACTATTCATTTGAATACCATGCTGTTAATATCACTTTTCCCACTCAGCTCAGCGTTGTTCTAGTTTACCGTCCCCCAGGTCCTCTTCACGACTTCATTGAAGAGTTAGATGTGCTGCTCTCATCATTTCCGGAGGATAGCGGCACTCTTGTAGTCCTTGGGGACTTCAACATCCACCTGGAGAAACCCTATGCTGCTGACTTCCACACCCTCACCACCTCGTTCGACCTCACGCGCCTCGTCACAGCCAGTACTCATAGATCTGGTAACCAGCTGGATCTCATCTACATCCGTAACTGCACCACAGATAACATTCAAGTCACTCCTCTTCACATCTCGGACCACTTCTTCATCACTTTCAACATGCTCCTTCCTACATGCACTACACCAACACCACCACCCGTTCACTTTAGACGGAACCTTCGCTCTCTCTCCCCCAGCACACTCTCTGCCAGAGTGACATCCTCTCTTCCCTCCAACTTTGCTTCTCTAGATGCTGACACTGCCACAAACACCTTATGCTCAACACTTACATCCTGTCTAGATAACCTTTGTGCTCTGTCCTCCAGACCGGCTCGTGCCACTCCCCGCTGCCCCTGGCTGTCTGACATCATCCATGAACAACGTAGTACACTCAGGGCTGCTGAAAGGAAATGGCGCAAGACCAAGAACCCTGCTGACCTAGGGGACTACCAGTCATTACTCTCTTCTTTCTCTGCTAGTGTTACCACAGCAAAAATGTCTTTCTATACCACCAAGGTAAGCAATGCATCTAACACTCGACAGCTTTTCAAGACATTTAACTCTCTTCTTTGCCCCAATCCTCCCCCGCCCACTTCATCATTGACTGCGGAAGACTTTGCTGTATTTTTCACTGACAAAACATCATCCATCAGCAAACAATTCTCGGTACCTCAGACCTTGGGAAACACCTCCCACACTTCAACCATCAAACTCTCCTCTTTCACCCCACTTAAGGACACTGAAGTCACCAGGCTTCTCTCCAGCCACCCCACCACCTGTCCCCTTGACCCTATCCCCTCCGATCTCCTTCAGGACATATCCAGCTCGCTCACAACTGCACTCACACATATCATCAACACCTCCCTGCTCACCGGCACTTTTCCATCCACATTCAAACAGGCCCAGGTCACGCCCCTACTGAAGAAACCAACATTGGACCCTTCTTCTCCCGACAGTTACAGACCTGTCTCTCTCCTCCCATTTATAGCAAAAACACTTGAAAGGGCAGCTTTCAGCCAGGTGTCTTCCTACCTGTTCCAGAATAAACTACTGGATGACAAGCAGTCTGGCTTCAAAACAAACCACTCCACTGAGACGGCATTGCTATCGGTCACAGAAGCACTGCGGCTAGCCAAGGCGGAATCTAAATCCTCGGTCCTGATTCTGCTAGACCTATCTGCAGCGTTTGACACTGTCAATCACCAGATACTGCTAGCAACCCTGTCATCACTAGGAATCACAGGCTCTACCCTCTGCTGGTTCAAATCCTATCTCTCCGACAGATCCTTAAGGGTGTCATGGAGGGGCTCGCTGTCCACGGCTCACCACATGATCACTGAGGTCCCTCAGGGGTCGGTGCTTGGACCGCTGCTTTTTTCCATCTACACGACATCACTGGGACCCATCATACAGGCACATGACTTCTCATATCACTGTTATGCCGACGACACCCAGATCTACATCTCGTTTCACCCAGACGATACCACTGTAGCAGCTCGCATTACAGCCTGCCTCGAGGACATCTCAGCTTGGATGAAAGACCATCACCTCCAGCTGAACCCTGCCAAGACCAAACTACTCGTGTTTCCGGCACACCCTACGGTCCAACACGATTTCAACATCCATCTTGGCAATACCACAATCACCCATTCCAAAACAGCCAGGAACCTCGGAGTCATATTTGATGAACAGCTGTCCTTCAATGATCACATTGCAAAGACAACACGGTCATGCCGATATGCCTTATTCAACATTAGAAAGATCAGACCATATCTCACGGAGCATGCGGCACAACTCCTTGTCCAGACCCTGGTAATCTCAAGGTTGGACTACTGCAATGCTCTCCTTGCTGGTCTTCCTGCAAAGGCTATCAAACCACTTCAGCTGATTCAGAACGCAGCAGCACGCCTCGTCTTCCAACAGCCCAAAAGGGCTCACGTGACTCCCCTTTTCATCTCTCTTCACTGGCTACCGGTTGCAGCCCGTATCAGATTCAAGTCACTAATGCTTGCCTACAGGACTATCACTGGATCTGCACCGGCTTACTTCCTCTCTCTCCTGCACTCCTACACCCCATCAAGATCCCTGCGCTCAGCAAACCAGCGGCGGCTTGTATTGCCTTCCCATAAGGGCAGTAAATCGCTCTCCCGCGCTTTCTCATTCACAACTCCTTCCTGGTGGAACATTCTTCCTAACTCTGTCCGTTCAACCACATCTCTCACAACATTTAAAATACTACTTAAAACCCATCTCTTCTGTGAATACTTGACAAACAAATGAGAAAAAAAAAGAAAAAAAAAATACACTAACCCTTTCTCTCAACAGGTAGTGGTCTAGCTTTTGTTGAAACCAGTAACTTTGTATTGGCACCTAATGTATTTTGCCTCCTATATGAACTTTCGCTTATTGCTCCTAAACTCTTTGTAAGTCGCTTTGGATAAAAGCGTCTGCTAAATGTCTAAATGTAAATGTAAATGTCCAAACCATGTGTAGCCTTTACAATTTTTCATTGGCCCCTCAACTTTGCCCTTAATTTAACAGACACACAGAAGTCAAAATCTTTAATCTGTCATTTTCCTTTATTCAGAGTGAAGCTGCCTGTTAGGGGTGAAAACATAAATGTTGTGGAAAATGATCAAAAAGGTCATGTTTTTTTTATGGCATTTCTACGTGCATTTTTCTGTAGTTGTTGAATTTCCAGCTCCAACTTTCTCATCTTCAGTTTTTTTTTACTGGATGTCAGTATCAATTGCTTCCATTTGTTTAAGGAGGTAGCGTTTATATAATCCTTTTATGTTTTCTGGGTTCTGTAGCAACATATATTTAAGTTATTTCATTGTCACATTGTTTTCATTTCTTAATACTCACTTTGTCACATGTGGTCCCAGACTGAGAGGGCTCTAGAACTGTGTCAGCATCGTGCAGCCAATAATATTTGAAAACACATATTATGATCACCTTATGACTCAAGTACATTTTTAAATATATAACAGTATCACATGGAACCTGTGACTACCTCAGGCCTCCTTGAACATACAGACACTGTCTCCTCATCCTCCTCAACTGGGGATGGGCCTTCACCCTGTAACCACAAATTAAACTCAGTTAAACTCATTATTTTACATGACTGTTTTAAAAGATGTCATACTCACAGGCAGCATGATGTCTGGTGGAGCCATCAAGCACACAGAATCTTTCGTCACTATGAAACCAAACATGATAGAATTAGTGGTGGGCATAGATTATTTTTTTTAAATCTAGATTAATCTAGATTAAAATGGCTCATTTGAATTCTGACGAAGGCATTCAGAGTATGTGTGCTATCCAAATAATGACTAAAAGTAAGTCTTTAAGAACGGGTGTCTCAAGCCAGGTGGCGCATTTGACCAGGGGCTCATCTCCTGTTTCCAAAATGCATCACAAACTGCTTGAGAAAGCTGTTCTACTATGATAATTGGTGATGAAAATAAATTATGTTCAATAAGGGTACTTGTGTTTATGTCACGGGGTGACAAATAATCACAGAATTTTTTCACCAGAGAAGTGTTTCCGCGGGGGGAAAACTCCCAGTGTAACACTGTCCCCGGGCCTGTGTGTGTGTCTGTCGCCATGGCAACTAACCGGCAGATTGGCAACAGGTGTGGGGACTTCACTCTGAGTGTCTGATTGAGGCCACGCCAGCATTCTGGAGATGATAAAACACAAGGGGAAGAGAAGGCTGGGGGGGGTTGTGTTGTGTTGTGTTGTGTTGTGTTGTGTTGTGTTGTGTTGTGTTGTGTTGTGTTGTGTTGTGTTGTGTTGTGTTGTGTTGTGTTGTGTTGTGTTGTGTTGTGTTGTGTTGTGTTGTGTTCTTTTCTGTTCTTTTCTGTTCTGTTCTGTTCTGTTCTATTCTACCTTCTCCGTTGGTCTGGAGTGTTCTCTCCCGTTGGGAAATGCTTGTGGAGTATTACAGCTGAAGAGTTATCGTGAAGAAAGAGGAGTGTGGCTTGCGGGACCCGAGGACAGTAAAAGAGAGTGGAATTCGTCGCCTGGACTGGGAGAGAGTGAAGGATTATCAGTGGAAATTCAAGGAATATCGTCAGCAGTGGGAAAGACGCCAGTGATGAGTATTTGATCTGTCGTTTATATGCACTATACACTGAAGTGGTGTTGAGAGTTTGGATAGTGTGTGGCACGAGTGAACTAGTACACCGAGTGGATTGTTGATCTGACTCTAACTTCTATCCTCCCCTTTGCCAAATGTGACAATAGCTGCACCCGTCTTATGCTTTTCTCTGGAGAGAAATTGAACCCTTGCAAGGACGAGATTTGAGCTGGTGGGAGAAAGTCCGGAGGGGTGAGTGCTGGCCCGAATGCACGGTGTGCGAGTGAGATGCAGTGCCTGAAGTCACGATTCACACGGTTTGTGTTATGGAGTGAAGTTTATGGTGTGGACAAGTAATAGTATTCTGCTGTGCACTCTCCTCCCAGTCTTTCATCCGCTGTCTCCAAGGAAGGGCTTTTGATACCACAAAGCGCCCGATTTATTACTTTGAGTCAATCCGGCTCTGTTAATGCTGAAGGTTTTATATGCTGTTGAACAGTTAAACTGGGCTGTATCGTTCCAGTGTATAGCCGAAGTGGAGCGTTCCGCCCAAAGTGTCCTCTCTGCCTGGTGGTCTCCACATGCCCCCGCCGAAAGCCTCTGGCCTGGTCAGAAAGGAAGAAGGTATTCCAGATGGATGTTTCGTAGACTGTGGAACAGTTAAATACTGCTACCTTGTTACTGTTGTGGCGCTGAAGCCCATCTGCATAGCGTGAAGTATCTGTCCCCTGCCACACCCGTGAGGTCTGTTCACTGCTGTCCGAAGCTTTGATTCTGTCTGTCCCAGCGAAAGCCCCGCTCAGCTTGTGACATGAGTCTGTTGCAGCTCTGAAACCCATCGGTGTAGTGTGAAGTACCCGTCCACTATTCGCCACTGAGTCCGGCGTCAGCGCCAGAAGGAAGTGAGTCCTGATCCACATATCCACCTGGGATACCCACCGTCTATTACTCACTACCGTGAGTCCGACACCGTCGCCCGACGGAAGCGAGCCCCGATCCACCTACGCACCTGTGTGGTCCCCGCTGGTCTGCAACTTACCACGGTGTTGCTTTGGATTCCTGGGAAGAGGAAGGAAGAGGATTTTAGATTAGGGTTTTCAAATTACTTTTAAATATTAAATAAAGCTTGTGATTCTTTTATTCCCGTCTCCTGCCTCCTCCTTTGACACGCTCCTCAGGGTGATCCTGGTCTAGGGGTGGGTGCAGTCTGGCTTGACCCACTCCGACCTGTGACATTTACTTCCGCATTAGCTAAGGGATGCTTTACGTTTAGGTGGTACTTGAGACTGGAAGAGCTCCTACAGTACATTTACATTTAGTCATTTAGCAGACGCTTTTATCCAAAGCAATTTACAAAGAGTTAGGGAGCAACAAGCGATATGTCATACAGGAGCCATAATACATTAGGTGCCAATACAAATTTACTGGTTTCAACCAAAGCTAGCCCACTACCTGTTAAGTTTTTTTTAAAACCAATTCCGTTTGCAAACAACCTTAGTCTTGTCGATGTTTTCATCGGGAAGTTTCTTAAAAATATTTTTTTTCCTGAAGCAACCCGGCGGCTTCAAAGCTGCATCCATGATAGCACGTCACGTTTGATGTGGTAATATCGCAGTAACGTTATGTTGTGTTCAGACCAAACGCGAATGGCGCGTCAAGCGCGAGTAATTTAAGTAAATGCAAAGACGCGATAGACCTACTTGCGGCGCGAATCGCGCGAATGAAGCCCTGGTCATGAGATGATGAGGCGGTGCGAATGACGCGTATTGCGCGAATCGAAAAAATCCCGTTCTCGCCCGGTACAGTGCAATTCAATTCAATTCTATTCAAGTTTATTTATATAGCGCTTTTCACAATGTGTATTGTTTCAAAGCAGCTTTACAGGGGCAAGCAGGACGAACAGAAAAGTTAAAACACAGCACAGTGCATGGTGTTTATACAACGAGTAAGATCATTCTAATAAATAATATCTAATTTCTAATTAAATAAATAAATGAATGAATGCAGTCTCCCGGTGAGCAGGCCAACACTGCCCTACCCAAACCCAAACTCCAATGATTGATTAATGGAGAAAAAAACCTCGGGAGAAACCAGGCTCAACCGGGAGGGCCAGATCCCCTCTGACGTGTCATAGCTGCACTCAAACTGGTGACAATGTGATTTTAGTTTAGCATTTAATACCAAATATTGTAACTTCAGCATTAATAAGACAAATAGTCCGTCTTTGCTCTTGGTTGGGGATGTAGTGGTCTGAGCTTGGATGGTCCGATGGTCATATTTATCTTGGCTGGTGGTGGAATTGCCTTAGATGGAGCTGGGATGGTCAGTCAGTCTGCAGCTGTAGCTGTAGCTGGCGTAATCTCAAATTGGGGATGGGCATCTGTCGGTCGTCTGGACATGGTGGAACTTCTTCCTACAGGCAGAGGCGGAAAGAGAATAAAGTGAATAATTAGCGTAGCTGCTGTTCATTAACTATGCATTAAGTGAAAGCTTGGCTGAAAAGATGCGACAGTTTTTTATCTCGCGATAAGAGGCTCACGTTAACGCAGCACGAACGCGAACGGGGACAATACTCTTAACATGAAACGCGTGAAATTTGGACGCGTCTACACGATAAATTTGTACGCGTAAATAGGAATGTTGAGTTCGTGTGTTTGCGTCAGACCGTACACCAGCCAATAGCGTTGCTCTGTTTAAGATTACATTTGCATTTGTGATGCGATGGCACGTTGCTATATACGTATATAAACATCAGACGACCATTTTTTGCGTGAGAGATGATGCGCTGGTAGGTAATCAAATACCTATGCAAACGTCACACGTAACATTTGTTCGCGAATGAGATCGTAATTGTACGTTGGCATGTCCGTAAGCAAACGTAGAAGTTCTGAGTGATACGTTGGTTGTGATGTCAGTCCTATGTCATGGGTTGCCATCTCATCTTTTGTCCCAGAATCCCCGTTTAAACTTTTAAACTGTCCAAGAACCTTTACGGACTGCATTGGATTGGCTTCCTCTTATCACACAGGGTGATTTTAATATTACAATGCATTATACCGCGTCATATTGCCTTACGTTTACTTTGAAATTTGCCCTGCACATTACATACAGACAGGCCTATGAAGAGATATACAGTATGGTGGTCAAAAGTCATACACCTGATTCTTAATACAGTACAGTGAGACCTGGAAAAATGATGACAGTGTGTGTGGTTTTCTGATAGTTGTTTAAGGGTTTAAAGTTTTTCTTTTCAATTAAACTATTCCCTGGTCTTTGATTTTTCAGCACTTTCTGCATGTTTATCCAGGTGTGACTATACAATGTTAGATTAATCTTTACAGACTTACAACAAGCACTCATACACAACTATTATATGTCAGTGTGTAAAGATCAACTCAACATCAGAGTTACTGCTGGACAGAGGTCGGACATGCAGAAGATACTGAACATCATAGAACATGTGCAGGACCTGGAGGATTTCTCTGAAGATCAGTGTACAAGTTAAATGGCTCATAAACAAAAAACTCTTAGACAACAGTCAGACAACACACAAACTATAACTGATTGTCCAGGTACATCAAACAGTATTATAAGAATAAGCAATATGTAAACTTTTGAAAGGTGTGTTTTTTTATACACTCTAAAAAAAGGCTGGGTTAAAACAACCCAATTTGGGTTATTTTGGTAACCCAACGTTGGGTCAAATATGGACAAACCCAGCGTTGGGTTATTTTAACCCAGCCAGTTGGGTTATATCTTTGACCCAACATGCTGGGTTGTTTTATTTAAATCAACTTTTGCTTAAAAATTACATTGCTGGTTTAAAACAAACCCGAAATGTTTAAAAATAATAATAACAAAATCACAGAGAAATACTCGAGGCATCAGTAAGAATCAAAAGTTTTATTAAGGATCAAAATGCAAGACAACAGGAATTCATAAAAACATGCAATATGTTATGCTCACACTCTAAAAAAAGGCTGGGTTAAAACAACCCAATTTGGGTTATTTTGGTAACCCAACGTTGGGTCAAATATGGACAAACCCAGCGTTGGGTTATTTTAACCCAGCCAGTTGGGTTATATCTTTGACCCAACATGCTGGGTTGTTTTATTTAAATCAACTTTTGCTTAAAAATTACATTGCTGGTTTAAAACAAACCCGAAATGTTTAAAAATAATAATAACAAAATCACAGAGAAATACTTGAGCATCAGTAAGAATCAAAAGTTTTATTAAGGATCAAAATGCAAGACAAAAGGAATTCATAAAAACATGCAATATGTTATGCTCAATGAACAATAAAATGGCATATAAAACACTTTGATGAAATGTATGTTTATACATATTTAAGGAAAATTAACATCAATAAATTACATTAGTTTAGATTTTAACATATACATTAAACAAGGTTATTAAAGTAAATATAAATAGTTAGACAACTTAACACTTCAAAAATTCATATACAGTTAACAAAGTGGCACGAGTAAAATGCTTTAGGGCAATTCCAGCGTTATGGATGCGACATAAAAACACTATAAAAAGTATTTTACTAAACCCTTGTTGATAGAACCGAATTTAGATGATAAAATATCAGTCTATGCACAAGTTTTCTATAAAAAAAGAAATAAACAAGCGTTATGGATGTGAAAAAGGGACACCGGAACTTTCCTCTTCATATAAACTCACAAAACATTTTAAAGAGTGTTAGTTCTTTCGGTTTCAGCACTGCTTAACCTGACATATCCACGGAGCAGTCTTACTAAAGAGGATTCTTTTCCTGGGAGTTTGTAGACAACAGTGTGGCGTGCACTTTTGGAAGTGGATGTTCAGCAGGAGGGTTTCTTTATCAATTTGTTCATCTATAAAGAGAAAAAGAGACAAGAGAAGAATGTAAGGAAACTGGCCTACCCAGAGCACAATGGATTATAATAAACATATAAAGAAGTACATTAACATTTTACCTAAATAATGTTTACCTTTAAGCCTGTTATGAAAACATCCACGTTCCAGTTGACTTTCTCTTGAATAGAATGATCCATTTATATTAGCTGTTATTCTGCAACCTGTCAGTGGGGGAAAAAAGAAGAGTGGGCTCTAGTACAGAAAGTGAAATACAGTCTTAAAAAATAATATTATAAACGTTAACACAACTCTTAACTAATTCGACACACTCGGGAATAAGTAGAAGTCTAAAAAGAGCAACAATTGTTCGTCTCATATACCCAAAATAAATTATATCGCATTGTTAACCACTAACGTTATAAGAGCGGCTACTCCCGAGGCAATGGCCGAGATGCCACGGAGCCACGACCGCTGACAGCCTGAAGCTCACACCTCCGACAGCGTCTTAACAAAATCTCAAAGAGGCGTTATGTTTATATATAAATCACGTATTTGTGTTCTTAACAACTAAATTCTCGTCTAAAAGACTATTTAAACTAAGTTCCCTCACCGAACATTAGCGGTATTTAAAATAAAAAAATTGCTGGATGTTTGCTTTTGACACGACGCTCTCTCGTGTCAACCTTAAACTAATATCAAGTTGCGTAAGTTACTGAACTAAATTCCTCACACAAGTCACACATTTCAGAGGAAATGTTCACCAAAAAGGAAGTTTAAATGATTAAAAAGCTGTAAGTTAGAACAACGTGGGCATAACGTTACAGACTAGCTATACAAAGCTAACGAAGCTAGATTGTAACGTTACTTTTCAAACCTAATGCGAACAGCCGAATTTTGCATACTTTTGCATTTTTTTTTTGTACAGTAATAGTTTTATACATTAAAAACTCGTAAACATACCTTTTCTTCTCCGAATAACAACTTTCCGAGATGAGGTGGATCAAAATGCCCGCGAAGGTAAAGTTTGTCTGATGCGTCGAGGAGTGGGAGGGGTTTACTCTCTCAACTGTCACTCAATTGGACCCGACTGCTAACCCAGCGTTTGGGTTACTCAAAAAATGACCCAACACTGAGAAAATAACCCAACAAAATGACCCAACAGGCTCAACCCAGCTGTTGGGTTAAACAAATAACCCAGCATTTTTTAGAGTGTATATTCCATATGATATCATAAAAGAAATGATGACAATGAAAACCACACAATCTTTTATGCATTCTTATTTTTTAATATCAGAATCAGAAAGAGCTTTATTGCCGAGTATGTACGTTTGCACAAACAAGGAATTTGTTTTGGTGACAGGAGCATCCAGGGGCCCGTTTCAATAAGGAAGTTCAACCAACACCGAGTTAAAATCTGAACTCTGAGTTGATTTACTCAGAGAATCGCTACTCTGAGTTTTCAGTTTCAGAACAGCTGATTTGAGTTAGTTCAATCAACCCTGAGTAAGTTCACTCTAGGTTACGCGCGTTCAGCATGGCGATGAAAAGCCATTATCAATTGAGTGAAGATAGCACGATTCACCATGGCAACGGCACGTGACAAAAAGCGCTCTGTTCATTTCTCGCCAATCGAATTGAAGGTACTGTTACAAGCGTAAGGTGAATATTAAGAAAAAAAGAGCAACACAGCCGCAGCAGCAAAAGAAAGAGAGTTGGTATGGGAGAAAAGTGCTTCACTTGTTAATGCGCCAGTTTATATGTCAATCACTTTTATATTTATTTTGTTGAAACTGTGAAAATGCGAATTATATTTAACTCTCTCGCTCTCATGTAGGTGCTATCCTTTTGCAATAAAAAGGTCTTGGCAGCAGCTGAATATGAAATATACGACGGCGTCGTAAAAAAAAAAAACATTTCGAGAATAAAGTCGAAATGTTACGAGAATAAAGTCGTAATATTTTGAGAAAAATAACAGAATTTCTAGAAACAATGGATGTGGAGGATTTGGTTAAATCCTACTTTAGATTATGATTTAGCAATAAGGAAATTCTTTGTATTTTGGCGCATCATCACGGAGTTATAATTAGTAAAAGGACACTGCAGCCGTTATGTAGGAAACTGAATTTATTCAGAAGAAAAAATCTGACATGAACTACGAATTAACTCACTGATTCAGATGACGTGCTCAAACATAACTTCAACTCTTAAACTACAACCTTCACGAAAATAAAATACGTATTACGACGAGTTTATTCTCGTAACATTCGACTTTAATCTCGTAACATTTCGACTTTAATCTCGTAATCTTGAATTTATTTTATTTTTAACGTGCCACTAAAACGCCGTCGTAGATATACAATAACATCATTTATTCAGGAAACTTTAAAGAAATAAAATGGTCTTGCTAGTAAGATGCCTGATTGGGAAATGTTAAATATACTTCTTAAACTGGCCTTAAAAGTTAAGATAAAACGTCCAAACGGGGCCTCACAATTCTCTCCCGACATAAATATAATTCTCTGCGAATTAATGCAGTTTCCTCTTCTATGGGTTCCTAAATAAACGGACATGCCATTTTAAGTTCTGTGTGACTAAATTGAGCGCGATTAGGAACACGAATCAATAAACAAATGACGTATGTAATTTCAACACCGCTCGCTTTCACTTCGAAAAGGGGGAGGAGATTGTAACAAACCCTACACTGTAACCCTTTACTGTAAATTTACAGCGAATTTCGTACAGAAGTGTACTGTATTTCCATAATACAGTATTACGCTGTATCTTTTACAGAACAGCTGTAAATATACAGCACATTTCTGTTTTCATCCCGCTAAATTCGTAATACAGAATCATACTGTAAATGCATTGCATTGTGGGATTGATTTTTTTCGCGCTCAATTCAGATGAGACAGTTCAGGAAAACTTGATGTGCCAGCGGGTCTGACGAATATTTATTCCTTTGATCTATATTTCAGAGTTTTTGTGAATTTATAATTAATCTTTAGGCTTTTGTGAGCTTTGGTTCGTGTAAGCTTCGTTTCGTGTTAGCTTTGGTTCGTGTGAGCTGCGTTTCGTGTTAGCTTTTGTTAGCTTTGGTTCGTGTGAGCTGCGTTTCGTGTTAGCTTTTATTAGCTTTTTTTCGCGTGAGCTTCGTTTCATGAAAGCTTTTGTTAGCGTCTTTCAAATATGAGTTGCCTGTGTGACGCAGCAGAAACTGTTAACGTCACATGAACTTCATGAAGACAGGAGGAAGAATCTGTCATGCGTCTGTGAGCAAAAGTGGATTTTAGAGTTTGAGAAGAGTGTTCAACTGATCGATACGGTAAGCCAATCTATTTTTATTTATTTATTGCGTTCGGATTTCTACATTGTTTACACGAATAGTTTGATTTTGCGCACGTGGTTTTGTACCGCGAAAAAAAAAACACTCCACCTCTTTACCAAGTAACAACTTAACTTCGATGTTTCACATACGCAGCATACCTTTTCAGTTGCATGACTAGCTTTTATATATATTTATAAATACCTCGACATTAAAAATCACTCGTTCCACCTCTTAACCAAGTATCGTTTACACGATTAGTTTGATTTTGCAAACATGGTTTTCTACCGCGAAAAAAAAAACACTCCACCTCTTTACCAAGTAAATTAACTTCGATATTTCACATCATACCATTTTAGTTGCATGACCTGCTTTTATATATATATTTATATTTACCCCGAAAATAAAAATCACTTGTCCCACCTCTTTACCAAGTAACAACCACATATAGACAAAATTTACAATGTCATTTGGATAATCTGCTTTTTATTAACATGTTTCTTTCGTTTCAGGTTTTACAATCTGATGACATAACAATCCAGTGCTAAAGTAAGTGCTATGTCCAGTCCACGTGCAAAAATGCCATTGTGTCAGTTCTGCGATTATTCTTTTGAATCATTGTCAGCATTTTGCCAGCACATGAAAATCCAAAGTCATGTTCCAAATTCCGTTTTCATTACTGTATTGATGAACCCTAACAAAAAACACTACTAAGGAAAATTGAAATGGTGTATCATGTGAATGGTGTTTCAGAGTTCTTTTATCAGTTATGTAGAATTATGAAAAGACAACTACATAGAACCCACAATTTTTTTTTATTAATACTTTTTTATTCTGTTTTTTATTTTTTACAGGTCAATCTCTGAGCAACCAGCGCTGGATGTTGAGTTTGGAGGGTCAAGTTGTGTGTGAAGGAGCACAGCCCACCTTCATCACCGGCCTGGCAGCGCTGTTTGCCTCCTTCTATAATTTCAATTTACAGTACAAGGAAGAGGCAGCATGCACCCTTGAGTTTGTTCATAGGTAAGTAATTAGCATATTTGCCATTCATATATTTTAGACTGAATTGACACTAACCTTGTCTGGACAGTATTTGTTAAGAACTTCATCTTTTTATATAAACGTTTTGTACAGCTGACTACTGGGAATAACAATATGGACCTGGTTTCACACACTGACAAACACACTGCTTTCGTCTTGTTTCCAGTCCAAAAAAAATAATTACTTAATTTGGATTAATAAATACACAAGACATAATATCTAATCTAATTTAACGTATCTAGTAAATGCATCTTGATTTAAGATTTTTTAGATATGTGGACTGGAAATCAGACAAAAAGAGAAGCATTTTTTGCAGTGCAGACAGGGCTTAGCTTAAGCCAGGCCCAGGCTTTATTAAAATTAGAGTATTTAAAGGGATGGTTCAGAGTAAAATCAACCTAGGGTCATTCACCATTACATTGAGCCAAACACCCCCCCCCCCAGAAGCCTTTTTTCCCTTGATCGAACAGTAGCTCAACAACTATTGGCTCAAGGTCATGGTGAAAAGCACCATTTAGGTTGAATTTTTTTTAAATTATATAAATTAAGTCACAAATATGGACTGGATTCAGCAATGTGTGCTCAGGGTTTATGGCTGTGTTTCAACTGATACTCTGGTGGGCCCTGATTCATACCTGATGAGGGGATTTTATTGTTAATAAGATGGGTGAATAGTCGTTAAAACAGACCTCTCTCTCTCTCTCTCTCTCTATCAAATATTTAATTTGATTCTTTTTTCTTTTCTGCATTTTAGATGCTTTGTTGACATCAATCCTGAACGGGGATCGAAAGCAAAAAAAAGAAAAGTTACTTCAAAGAAAACCGGCCAAATTGTGCAAAGAAAGAACAACACTGTAAGCCCACCAGTTTCCTCACTTCTGCAAAAACTTGCAGACTTTGAATGGAACTTTGTTTAGATCCTGTCAGCAGGTATATTCAAAGTAAATACTGCATCGTTAACTCCATTCATAAAAATACAACTGGGATTTCAGCCAATTTGCTGTTCTATTTTTCTTTTTTTACTCTTTCTAGCACTTTCAATTTCTGGATTTTTTTTACATTTGTTAAAGGTTAACAAGATTAATATATTATAAAGTGTAAAGTGTTAAGTTGCTTTTAAAATAAATGTTTTAAAACCCAGAGAATGTTGTTGGTTTCTAGTTTCAAGTTCAAAGTATAATGTTTTCCCTGTAAAAAATATATATTTTTATCTGGTTATGGTATTCTGTAAAAATACAGTATGTGGCTGGCAACCCAGCTGCCAGCATTTTACTGTAATTTTACAGTACAACGGTTTACAGATCCAGTACTGTAAATTTTAATTACAGTACTAGATCTGTAAAAATACAGCATGTGGCTGGCAACCCAGCTGCCAGCATTTTACTGTAATTTTACAGTACAACGGTTTACAGATCTAGTACTGTAAATTATAATTACAGTACTAGATTTGTAAAAATACAGTATGTGGCTGGCAACCCAGCTGCCAGTATTTTACTGTAATTTTACAGTGAAAAGTTTTACAGTGTAGGTTTGCGGAATAAAACCTGCTCCCGACCAGGTTAGGTTCACGGAGTAGGTTACTCTGGTTACTCACTCGGAGTATAAAATACCTCGATTTCTGAAATGGGCTTGACTTACTCCGTGGTCGCGGGTTTGACATACCTCGCGTTCTGAAACCAAAAACCCTGAGTATTCCGTTTTCTGGGGTTGACTTACTCTGAGTTTGCACTTACCCTGCTTTCTGAAACGGGCCCCTGTACACAGAAACAGCAACAACAGTACACAGACACCATAACACAATAGAATACAGTACACAGATGATTTATATAAGGTCCTATGGGTATGAAAATATGAAATACAATATAATAAACATAAGATTTAGACGTAGAGAGTAAAGCTATGTGTGTATGTAAATATAAAAGTAAAAACTAAGAATCAACTATTGTAATACAAGGTATGTGCTATGTACAGCAGAATTAAATAATAATTTACAGAAAAAGTTGTATAAAAATAGATGGTGTATAATCTGGAGGATATCATTAATATTGCACTTAAGTATTATTTCACAGAGTTATTAATTGCACGGTGGGTATAAAACATTGAACTGTTCAAGAGGTAGATGGCCTGAGGGAAGAAGCAGTTTTTGTGTCTGTTTTTTTTGGTGCTCAGCGCTCTGTAGTGCCGACCAGACGGCAGCATTGTGAAGAGATGATGGCTTGGATGTGAGAGTTCCAGGATGATTTTCTGAGCCCTTTTCCTCACTCTGGATGTATAGAGTTCTTGGAGGGTGGGCAGAGGAGCACCAGTAATCTTCTCAGCAGTCAGAACCGTCCTCTGTTGTCTTCTGACGTCTTACTTTGTGGCTGAGCCAAATCAGACAGTGATGGATGTGCAGAGGACATACTCTATGACTGCTGAGTAAAACTGTTTTAACAGAGTTTGTGGTAGGTTGAACTTCTTCAGCTGATGTAAGTATATCCCCTGCTGCGTTTTTTTAGCAATGGAGCCAATGTGATTGTCCTACTTCAGGTCCTGAGAGATGGTGGTGCCCAGGAACCTAAATGACACCAGTGCTGTTCATGATTGAAGAAGCTGGAAGTTTTTAAGTTAATGCCTGGAAAGGTTGTCCTTTTAGGGCTGTTTATCTCTGCTTGAGTCAGTACAAAGGTCTCTTTAATGTCCTTTGGTATTCTAACCATGCATTTAATTGCTCCCTTATATGTGCATTTTGGACATAATGGTTACATTGAAGCATGGAAAACATAGCTTAAACCCTTTTCAACAAATACATTTTATTTGATAAATATCTTTAAAATTCTGTATTAAAACGTATACAAGACATAAGTGATGTTATAGGCTGTAATATGTGTGTGCAGTGACCATTAAGTTGTATATAAAAACGTAAACATATGTAAGTTATACACCATACAACACAGGATAGAATATAAATATATGTATGGCACAAAAGAAGCAATTAAATAACAGCGATGTATAATTAGTGATTTGAATTTATTTATTGACCTCAAATTGTCAGCAGTTCAACTAAAACAGAAAGATTAGTATGTCATGTTTCAAAATAAGAGTCAAAATATTACACGCTCAAAAATGACCTGTTGACACGACAAAAACGTTCGTTTAAACAAAACACGGCCAAAAAGATCGCGTTATGGCGATACAAACGATCGTGTCTTGAAATAACACGGCCAAAAACTTCGTGTTAAGACGAAAGAAACGTTCGCGTTTACACGGAACAAAAAGTCACGTTCAAAATTGTCACGTTGAAGCGTCCAAATTTCACGCGTTTCATATTAAGAGTACAGTCCCCGTTCGCGTTCCACACACGTTAACGCCGTTAATGGCCCACCACTAGATAGAATAAAATATTTTTTTGCCAAAAAGCTTCATTAGCACAAGTACCTCTACATGACATTACTGCTATGATTTACTTAGGCTTACAATGCCTATGGAAGGAAATAATAATGATAATAATAAAACACACACACATTTTATATAGTCACTCCTTAGGTGGTATAATTTCAGATGACGTCCCCCCTCCTCTATTCTCACAAGGACTGGCCTCCCTTTGTTAATTTCCAATGCCAGCTCCTCTGCAGGAAGGAAGTTGGCTGGTGAAGTTGGCTTTAACTTTAAGCTGGCTATGATTACATATTTACATACCTTTAGATTTACTTACCATTCTGAAGAATATTTGTATATTTTATTTTCACCTGCTGCCAGGTTCTTTTTTCTTCACTTAAATTGCTTTTGTGTAAATGCTATAGCAATTACTGTTATTCACACACAAACTTCGCAATATATTGTGACACACATTTAACGTACGTAGCTGTACACCGCTACTTACGCAATGAGACGATCAGCAATTTCCTGCCAACCTTTCTCTCTTTTTTTGTTTATTGCCGCTGTATTTCCTTTTTTGTTGATTACATCTTTAAATTCTTCATATGTCTCTAATAGCAAACGTTGTTCAGGCGCCGTGAACATCGCTGCTCTTTCTTTACCTTTCGTTGCCATGGAAGCCCACAGTAAATCGATGGATCCATGCTCGACCCTCAGGGCTTTTAAACAATAGCGTGCACGCGCAATTATCTAGACTAAGTAAACCTGATTCAAATTAGTAAGATCACATGATCTTCAATTTACTGTTAAGGAAACCAATTTCAGCGTGCATGTTTAGATCGGCTAATTCAAGTCAGGTTTTGGACTTTAATCCCCGCTTTCTTTAGCGTCTGTTATGGAACAGGCCCCAGGATGAGCATCGAAGAACCAAACACTCCGAGATCGTCAACAATCAAATCCAGCTAACTGAATGAGCGAGCTACGAAGAACGGGCCCGAGGTCCCGAATGCACCTATCTATGTCATTGATAGGTTGAACACCACCTCCACAGAAAAATATGACTACTTCTCTAACCCCGCCCACTGGTTCGCGAATGACTCAGCCACACAACAGTAGTACACAGTCCCGCATTTGTGATGACTGACAAACTGGTAACCATAGCGACATGTTTGCGCTAAAGATTCGTTTTTTTCTGTCAGTTTAAACTAAACTGCTGATATGAGGTGTGCTGTGTTTATTCTCGGAATGCTACATCACAATGCGTTCTTTTTGTGTGTTGCCATGTTTGTTATGAATAAGCGCTTTTATGCTTGTTGTTTGGTCTTAGATCAAAAATCCTCGTCTCTTAGTTCTTAATAAATGGTCAGTTGCAAATTTTAAGAATTTTTGGTCTTAAAAAATATATAAACAATATATACATTCTGGATTTTAAGATGGGAATAAACTTAATAATTAGAGATAAACTGTCCGTATATTCCTCAGATTGAATTGCTATAATAGTAGGGTATAATAGTAGGACGAAGATGAAGAATGCGTGAGACTTGAGAGCCCTGTGTATTAATGTTATGGTGCTTTTAATGCAGCTTAAGTGCAGCTCCCCCGTCTAGTTGCATTTGTTTACAAGCCACTCTTCCGACAAATATGGCGGAGCCGTTGACGTATCGCAGCAGCTGACCTAAGCGGCCAATGCGCGGTCGTTTTTGTCTATGAAGTAAACGAGGACAGACGAATAGAAACTGAGAAGTACACAGAGCGCACAAATAAGATTTGAGAGCCATCCGTGCACAGCAGCGTCACAGCGCATGCGTGCTGGACTACTATGCTCGCGCTTCCTGTCGAACGGCACTACAAACCGGAGAGATGATGCTTCTGAAAGCAGGTACTGGCTACATTCAACTTTTCAATATATCATCTGAATACTCTTATCTTATTGAACCAGTCATGTATAATATAGTCACAACCGTCTGTAATTATGTGTTTGTAGCTATATCGCTTATTATCTTCAGTCCGATGGCGTTTGGTCTAGTGGAGGATCTCGATGACACGTAAGACCCTTCATCTTCGATAATGTCATTAAATATTATACAGTTAGCAATATTTTGAGGTTGTGTGATAAAACGGGGTTTTTGCACATGAATGACTAACTTAGCCATTGGTTCTTATTGAGCTTACGAAAATTACCACGTTTGGTTGGTGAAGTGTTTACTATAGGCAAAACCATGGTTTTACTACAGCAACCATTTTTTTTATTTCAACTGTAGTAAAGCCATGGTTTGTGGTTTTAAACCATGGTTAATTTTCATAAGGGCAAGCACATCTGACAGACACAGCTCAGCCATGTGCTGAATTAGGTGTTATGGCATGTCAGTTTAGGGCTGCTAAAAGAATCATGGTTGACAATTATTCACCTTGACATTGAAAAAGTGATATCTCCCTATAGAACACCTGATTCAACTCGTCAAACCAGCTTCAAATGTTTGTTAGTTTGATAATTCATCTCTCTAAAAACACACTTGCCAGGTGATGATTTTAACATCTGCCCAGTTGAATGAAAGCCCTTAGGTGAGTGTTTTCCTGAGGGACAAAATATCTCTAAGGCAAGGGATTTCTTCAAGACTGTGGCAACATAGGTCCTAATCGTCACCATTACCTAAGTGTTAATACTGAGGCACATTTTTTGTTATTTTAGCTGTGTACCAAAATATATTCGAGGAACCGTTGTATAATGGATCCTGTCTTAAAGTGCAGACTCAGATTTAGAGTGCAGGGCTGTATTTTTACTCCTTTTGTAAGTAGCACAGAGGTTTAAAGGGGTCATATGACGCAAATACGTGTTTTTCTGTGTCTTTGTTGTGTTATAAGGGATGCACCGATACCAGTATCGGCCCGATAACAAGCTCATGCACTCGTACTCGTAATGACAAACAGATACCAATGACCGTTACCTCACGTGATATACATAGAGTCCTTTGATTTCCACAATGCGGAAAACGCGGATTGAATCGAGGAATCCAGGCATGAAAAAACAAATTTGCTGTACAACACGAAATGGCACGGAATTTTTGCTATTTTTTTATTTCCTAACAAGAAATTAGCTTTGAACCGCTAACAGCTAACTTAACAGCCAGTTCAACAGGAAATATTCAGATAATGTTTAAATATGTATTCTGCTTGTTTTGCGTGACTATATGTGAAAGAGTGGTGCGGTTACGCGCGTACTGAACCTGAACGTATTGTGCTTGTGTTGTTTGCATGAGGACACAAATGCATAAACAAACACCATTTGCAGTGATCCGTCAAAATAAAAGTCTGCTTAACTTAAATAAACACTCTTTGCGGCGTCTCGTCAAAATAAAAGTCAGGGTGACTTGAACAAGGTATAAGTACACTCAAATTTTACCACACCACCCCCCTTGAATTTTTTTGTAATTCAGCCAAAGAATATATTGTTTACTTTAGCAAACTAAAGTAAATGTCCTAGTAAAATTGTGCTACTTATCATACATTTTAACTTTAATTTAAGGAAAAAAAATGACCACTAAGATTCTGGTTTATTAACATAATTGTTCATTATACAGGCATCCGTTATAGGTATCGGTATTGGCGAGTACCAGAAAAAAATATCGGTATTCATACTCGGTCTTTAATAAATGGTATTGGTGCATCCCTTGTTATAAATTGGCCAAGCATTTATTAGACACATAAAGTTGGAAAAAGTAAAGTGTCTGAACAAAAGATGCATTCTATCTAAAAGCGAATGCTCACCCAGACCTGCCTGAAACGCCTCGTGTTACAACACCCCCACAAATTCACGTCAGTTCGTGGTATGATTTCACAAATACCGACCAAATCAGTGGTGATCTGTCACTCCTCTTTAGGGGTAGCAGTGATGCGAAGCTCGGCAAAACATGTATTTAGCCCATCATGTTCATCACGCATCATGTCAAAATACATGCCTGCTGCAGACATTTTGAAAGGGTTTTTAATAAAAGAGATGCTCGCGTTTAGTAGATACTTGCTTAGTCTCATGTGTAAATAGATGTTAAGTGTTAACCTAACGTCTTCTGAACGTGAGCGTCTCTTTTATCATAATCCCTTTCGACGCGTCTGCAGCAGGGATGTATTTTGACATGATGCGTGATGCATATAGGTCCACGTGAAGCGCTGATCACATCTTTAGAATTCCTTCTCCCTCTTCTGAAGAGGAGGCACCGATTGCCACTGGCCCTAATGTATACGCAATTAAGGTGGGCGTACCTGTGAACTCAATTGCTTTGGAACCGAAATGTTCCAAAGATGGTAAGAGGCGTCACATTTCTGTCACACGCTTGCAGTTTTTGACCAATCACTTCACACTGGTTAACTGGCCAATCAAAGCTCACCTCGCTTTTCAGAGCTTTGAAAAAAATCTGTGCGTTTCAGAGAGGCAAACAGGAGATACAAACATGTACGGTATGTCAAAAATACAGCGTTTTTTAACCTTAAATCGTGTATAATCACACATTGCATTACATCTAAAACAAACGAAAATATTTGTTTAAGCTGTGTCATATGCCCCTTTTTAAGTTTCTTAGCAACGGCCAAACAGTTGCAGCATAAGTATAAAAGGTCTGTCATATTAGAAAAAAATACACACATTTAAATTAGGGTCATAAAGTTTTCCCCAAGTTTTTTCCCCAAGAGTTTCTTTTCTGATATTTCTGTATATATACATGCAGCAATGAGTATTTTTTTTTTTACACCTTTCACTGTAAAATTACAGTTAAAACAAGGGCAACTGTGAATTTATATGGACAGCCATACTTTTATAGTGAATCATAGCCTTTGCTATGATTTGTTGTGTTTTTGAAATCTAACTATGGTCTGTTTCACTTGCATGGGGATCGACCTGAACCCCATGATGTGGGTTCACAGCAACCGCTTCCAAATGTAAACACCACATGTAAAATCAACTCCAGGCACTTAACAGGCTTAATTTATGAATAAATGTAATTAACGAAAAGCCCATACCTGTGAATAAAACAGCTTTTGATTCAACTGTCCAATTACTTTTTGTCCCTTGAAAAAGGGCGGAGCTACATATTAAAGAACTGTAATCATTAAATCAGCTAATCTGGAGGTGAATACACTGTAAATAAATCTAAGAATGTGCACGTTAAGACAAAATACATTATATAACTGTAACTCAAATATATTTTGGTAGACGGCTAAAACAACAAAAAATATCCAGGGCTCCAGACTAACTTTTTTCACTAGGAGCACAGTGGCCCCAACTGAAAATTTTAGGGGCACAACCAGAAAATTTAGGGGCGCATACCGTAAATCAACATGCTAACCAAATCTACTAATTTCCACTGTATTACTAATAAATACTTTAATAATAGATGCAGAAATTACAATGTGCTCTATCAAATTCAGTGTCACATATTATTCTGCACTTTTGAAGATGCAACAACAAGGTAAACTGACAGCACCATCGCTGTCATGACAGTTCAAATAGTAAACAAAATACCATACATTCAGAATAAAAAAAGTGCTTAGTAACAAAGTGCTTAGTAACCTTTCGGTCATTTCACAGTTACAAACAACACTTAAATGTATGTAAACTAGTGGTGGGCATAGATTAATTTTTTTAATCTAGATAAATCTAGATTAATTCCAAGATTAATCTAGATTAATCTAGATTAAAATGGCTCATTTGAATTCTGCCGAAGGCATTCAGAATATGTGTGCTACCCAAATAATGACTAAAAGTAAGTCTTTGAGAACGGGTTTCTCAAGCCAGGTGGCGCATTAGACCAGGGGCTCATCTCCTGTTTCCAAAATGCATCACAAACTGCTTGAGAAAGCTGTTCTACTATGATAATTGGTGATGAAAATTAAATTATGTTCAATAAGATGAACTTGTGTTTACTTCCGCATTAGCTAAGGGATGATTTCCGTTTAGGTGGTACTTGAGACTGGAAGAGCTCCTACAGTACATTTACATTTAGTCATTTAGCAGACGCTTTTATCCAAAGCGATTTACAAAGAGTGAGGGAGCAACAAGCGATATGTCATACAGGAGCTATAATACATTAGATCTCAATACAAAGTTACTGGTTTCAACTAAAGCTAGACCACTTCCCCTTTGAGAGAAAGTGTTTTTTTTAAACCAATTCCGCATTGCACAATGTGCAAACAACCTTAGTCTTGTCGATGTTTCTATTGGGAAGCTTCTTAAAAATTAATATTCCCTGAAGCAAACCCGGCGGCTTCATAGCTGCATCCATGTTAGCACGTCACGTTTGATGCGGTAATTTCACAGTAACGTTATGTTGTGTTCAGACCAAACACGAATGGCGTGTCAAGCGCGAGTGATTTATATGTTAATGCAAAGAGCCAATAGACCTACTTGCTGCGCGAATCGTGCGAATGAAGCCCTGGTTATGAGATGATGAGGCGGCTCTAAGGACGCGAATGAAGCCCTGGTCATGAGATGATGAGGCTGCTTCTGCTTCCGCGAATGACGCGAATCACGCGAGTTGAAAAATCTCGTTCTCGCCCGGTACAGTGCAGTTAAGCTGGTATACATCCGCGCTAAAATATCAAGGTGAAAGTCATCATAGCTTGCGTAGTATAGACCCAGCTCCCAACCCAACTTTGAGAATAGATTAACGGCGACATTTTTTTTAACGCGCGATAATAGTCTCACTGCGTTAACGGCGTTAACGCCGTTAACGGCCCACCACTAATGTAAACATTAGGGGCACTGGCCAATAACATTCCACTAGAACATGTAGGCCTAAACAACTTGAGCCTTTACTCACTCCCCCTTAGAGCAGATCCTCCTGTGTTCCACTGGCTCCACTGGCTCAGAAGGCCAGCCCTTGTAATTTGGCCTCCTAGACCTTTTACCCTGACTGAACCATGTTTGCACAGCTTCCTTGGCATCAAACTCTTGTAAACTATGTCCCTCCATGCTAATTCAAATCAAGTCCTCCACAGTGTCTACATGCAGGGACCCCTGACATCAGATTTAATCCTCTTCTGAGCAGAAAATCCCCTTTCACATATAGCAGAGGAGACCGGGAGGACCAGCATGATGTGAACAAGATGTAGGATGTTCTACAAAGAATGGATCATTAGTGTAGGTTTTATTTAATCAAAAAGTAATAATTACTAACTTAACAAGGATATGATCATAATGGGGTACCCTGTAATCAGAGCAGAATGGCAACTTCGTTACCATCATCCCCCATAAGGCATGGTAAGACTTGTCCATGTAGTTCCTAAAAATGAATCTCTTCATGGATTGATACTCCTCTCTAGCCAGATTGAAATCACAGCCATTTCTGAAAAGAGTGAAAGGAAAAACTGACCAAACAGTCTAGGTTAAGGATCAAAGTAGATGTTTGAAATGTTGCTCTGTGTTATACTTTTTATATCTTTATGATAATTTAAAATGAGTCACTAACCTTGTTAACACAGAGGAAAAGTGGTCTAGCAGGAAGTCAAGCTCCTCTGCACCATAGTCTGTCAGCTCTCGTTGCTCTGCTGGCCAGGAATCATGACTGAATATCTTGAATGACTTCACTGCCTTTGCTGATGCTGATGTAGACTCTTCATCTATCAAGGAATAGAAGTACAGAGTTGAGAGAAAAAGAAAAATGATGATAGCTTATCTTATTTTCACAGATTTTTTTAAATATATAATTCTGTGCTTTCACTTACAAAGCAGACTGCTGAATCTTTGCTTTAAATGAAGCAAAGTGCAGTGGATGGTTGCTCTCACTGCTTGTTGTAGCTTAGGTGTGCTTGCCATGGAGAGTCCTTCCTTTCCCAGCCCAGCAGCTTCACCTTTGATGGTGATCCCCTGGGTTCAAAAAACATTCAACATTTAGACAAGGAAAAAATTAATAAATAAATCAACTCCAAATCTAAAATTTACTTTAAAAAAACTGCTCACCTGAAACTTGTACAAAAGGTGAGTCTCCCCCTCACCCTCTTGTTGTCTTATCTGGGCCTGAAGGTCTGCCAGTAATTCTGCCAGCCTACAACCTGGCTTGCATCTCACTGACATGGCCTCAATAGTTGCAAGGAGATTCTCAATCCCATTCACAGCCTGTAAAACATTTCCTTGTGAAAAACAAGGGTAGAAGCTACATATTCCTTGATTAAAATTATTTGTTTAATTATACTTTTCTTAACATGTCAACATTACCTGAGGCAAAATAACATCATTTCTTTGGAGAAGAAAGCTGAATTTACTTATGGCCTCAAACAAGTCAGCCAAGAAGTGATAGAAACCCACAAAGCTTCCATCTTCCATCATCTTCTTGACCTGCAAGACATAACCAATTACTAACCACTAACCACCAATATCAGTTATTTTGTGTGCCTCCCAAATATGATATCATTTTGAAATTAAATACAGACCTTCATTGATCTCCCAGCAATATCAGCATTGGTGGATGATGCAGTCAAATGTTCCATGTGGTAATACACTGCTGTGAACTGGCCAGGGTTCTGCAGATGTTTATCCTTTCCTCCAGGTTTTAGCAAGGTTTGGAGGGCCCGGTTCACATGTGGTAGCCAGCGTGTCCCACTGACACTACCTGGTACATTTACACGAACACCCAACTCCTCTCCAAGTGCTCGTAGTTCTCTCATAGACTTGCTGCTAAAGTGATATGTCTTCCAAACCATGTTGAGGAGATTGTAGACATGATCCACCATCGGAATTTTCCTTTGCACAGATAGCATTGCCAGCTCCATTCTACAATTACAATGAATTAAACTTAAAATTAAACATGCATTTTTTTAGGTTACTACCCTATCTTTATTCTGAAGGTTCACATTTAACCTACCTATGTGGCATGCGATGAAAAGGGACAATAAAAGCCCCTGCCTCAGCTTGGAGGAGGGCTATTACCCCTCCTTAATGCCCGAGGTTGACTGCTGCACCATCAGCTCCCATGGCAACGGTCTTCTCTAACCACCCTGTTTCTGCCCCTAGATGCTGAAAGGACTCTCTGGTGGTGTCATATTCACCTTAAAATGCAAGCACATGACAATGGTGTACAATTATGTCTTACACTGGACGAAAACACCAGTTGCCTGAACAGTTTTTTCCCTCTGTCATCATCACACCTCACAGCTGTTGTATTATGGCACCTTAAGTGATTATTTAAACTTATAAATATTCAAAGTAAAGACAGCTGAATAAGTTAGTGATATAGGTCTAAACATAATTTGAATTAAACTTACCTTGAGCGTGTGCATGTTTCACTTCGATGTGGCCAATCAAAATATTCATTGGTTTCCCTTCGTTTAGGATCCTTGCGTATATGATTTCGCATTCCTTTGTTGAAACGTCGGTGTCCCCATCGATCATAATTGATAAATACGGAGCATCCTTGATTTTCGTGTAAGTCTTCACCTTCAAAGTATCCGCAATTACTCCAACGAATTGTGCGCATGCTGTATCGTCAAGTTTTAAGCCATTCTTCCTTTGAAGGTCGAGCTGGCTTTTGTATTTGGTGAAGGGTAGTTCCTCTTTAGCAACGAAGTAGGCCGTGTTAAATTTCAACATCACCTCTGCCTCATCTGCGCTCTGATTTACAGTCATTTGTCTTTTAAAAGCAACCGGCAGTGGCGTTGCTTTCTGATTTATAAACATGTCACGACATACTCGATGTTTCAGGCTGAGATTGTGTTTAATCAGTGTATTGTGTTTAAACTGCGAAGTGCCTGTACTATCGGCAAACTTTGTGTTCCCCGCAGTTCTGGGGTAGCTGCTGCAGTATTCGCAGTTCATATAGTTTGACTGCTTATAGTACCTCAGCCAGCTGAATTCTTTCAGCCAGTCCTCTCGAAAATGGTGAGTGCGGGCTTTTTTCGCCACACCAACCTCTGACTCTGCATCATCATCCGATGGTGACACTGTAGACTATGGCACTGGTACACTTGCCGCAGGTCGGAAGAACGAATCAATAGTTTGCTTGCTCATAGCTCAGACGCACGAATATATCAGGTTTTGATGATATTTGTCTCCGTTTCCTTTCCACAGATGTTTACGCGCGCTCGATTATCTCTAGGCCCCTCCCCCTCCACGCATTTTAGCCACTTACAGTGACCATTCCCTATTCTTCTCACACGCATTGGCCGCCTCACAGATAGGCATCACTCAATGAAACGCGAGTGTGTGCTCGCGTCTCTGGAGTATGTGTGCGAGTATGTGTGTGTGTGTGTTTGCGTGCGTGTGCGCTCGCGTCTCATTGATTATTTCATTGTTCATTTCATTGATCGTTGAAGTGCCCCTTCCACGTTTAATGTATAAAATAAATACGGAGGGTGGGGGAGGCAAATTTACTGGTAGCACATGTGCGACTGGATGTAAAATTCAGTCGCACACTCTCAAATTTTTGTCGCAAAATGCGACCATTTGGTCGCAGTCTGGAGCCCTGTACCCCTGTCAAAATATTTATGGACTGACTGTATATGCAATGTGAACTGTGACAAATTCACTATTCTTTTCCATTGTAAATGTCTGTCCTTTTATACAGTAAAGTTGATGAGTAAAAAATGGCCGACTCCCTGTTGGGGGGAGCTAAGGTAAGCGAATAGACACCATGTTTATCTTGATGGGAGTGTGTCCCTACCAAAATTTGTGAAAATCAGATGAACATTGGTGCAACTACAAAAATATTAGGAAAATATTAAGAATGATTCAAGTCATACAAATCATTCTTTGCCATTACGTTATAATTTTAGCTATTTACGATTAAGTTTCTTGCAACACATTTTCAGTGAAATCCGATGCACTGTCTTGGAGGAGCACAAAAAGGAGTTAATATTAATATTTCAAAATGGGCGACTTTCTGTTGGCCGGTATCAGCGGATCTTTGGGGCCAACACGGCAAAAAACATATTCACGAATGTTAGGGGGCGTTGTGGAGCCAATGAGGGCTACCTTTGCTGATTTTTGCTTTCAAACCCAAATTTGTCTTAAATGACGTGTGCCCTGTTTCCCATAGGATTTTGACATACTTGTGGCGCTATGTGTTACGTCACAAACTAATTAGCATGTTTGTGACGTAATCACATCGTGTAAGCACTATTTTTTTTAAATGAAAAACTTGACAAAAGCGCTTTTTAGTTAAAAAACGCTTCCAGTGTTTGGTTACAATATCAGCCGAACACCATGACTTTGTGCACGAAGGCAGCCCAGAGAAACATAGCCAGCGTTAAGGAGGTCTACTTGAATTATGAACAGAGAGCGTCTTTGCAATAACTAACCACATATGTGACCCTGGGCAACAAAACCAGTCTTATGGGTGTAGCGATTTTAACTGCATGTTAAAATAAGGATGAGTTTAACTCGCCAAAATAAGATTCTCCACCAGATCTATCAAGATCACATACATGAAATGAGTTATTTAAAACGTCAATTTCAGTCAAGGAATTAGTTAAGCTCAAGGAAAATACGTATAATAATCGTCATTACACATACATATTTTACAATTCTGATAAGCAGTATAGTGATAAAAATCCTACATGTATTCGTCCAGCAAATGCATTAATGATTTATATACTAACGTTATCTTATGACCATAAGTAACGTGACTTTACCAAACAGAATTAAGTGCAGAGGTACCATAGATCGAAACACAGTTTAAGTGACCCGTTTGTGAGCGTGAACACAGAGAACCCATCACAAATGCCTTTATGGTTTTATTAAACTCTACTCTACATGGTAAACATAATGACGACAAACAAATGCATGAATCACAAACGCTCAGGGAGAGAGGGAGAGTGAGAATGAGAGAGAGAGTGAGAGGGAATGGCCGCGAGGCAGGTAAAACATGTCTGAAGACCAATAAAATAATCTTTAACAAAGAGGCATGCTCTTAACGCAGCTACTCTATATTTAGAGACGGATACTTGCAATCTCGGTGTTGGACCAATATCCGTATGCGCATGGATGGAAATCTTGAATGGTTTCAGAATGCAGTCCTGTTGAAACGCTGTTTGGGTTCTGAGTCCAAAGGGTCCATGGTCTAATCGGACTCCCCAGATGGGAAGCCCCAAGCGGGGGTGTCCGTTGGAGTGTCCTCAGCATCCTCTCTTTCCCTTCCAATTCCTAATTCCAAAAGGTATCCCCCGAAGTGGATCGGTGATGGTGTTTTAAATGCATACCTGCCCTGCCCCCAGATGGTATTCGGGCCAATGCCATGAAAGTGTGTTTGCCAGAGAAAGTTCCTTTGTTTCTCATGGCGCCTCATTTGCATAGCTCTGACAGGATGGTCAGTTTGCATTCAATATCTAAAATCACATAAGTTCCTATTTGTCAGAGAAGTTTCTCTGGTTAGCCTCAGATGTTAAGTTAGAGATGACACAGACACTTCTCACCAATGCTTTAAAGCTTTAGAGTCGTAAATATTCTACAGAGAAACCAAAAGGGTTTTCACACTCTAGGTGAGAGTTCACAATCTAAAACCAGACCCATGGAGCCAGGCTTTCTTTGGTCTTTTGATGATGGTATCTAGAAACCAGGACAAAAGGGAGTAAGGGGGTTCATGGCTTTCTACTCATTGATCCAGTCACTACATGGGTCAATTTTACAATTAATCTGAAAGCTGAATAATTAAGCTTTCTATTGATGTAGGAGTTGTTAAGGATAGGACAATATATGGTGGAGATACAGATGTTTATAACTCCGTAATCTAAGGGTGCCAAAAAATTGAAACATTGAGAAAATCGCCTTTAAAGTTGTCCATCAGAGACGCTGTAGCAGGCAGTCCACTCACAAAAATAACATTTTTATATATTTAGGGTAGGAAATTTACGAAATATCTTCATGGAACATAATCTTTACTTAATATCTTAACGAATTTTGGCATAAAAGGAAAAAAAATCATTTTGACCCATACAATGTAGTTTTGGCTTTTACTAAAAATGTTCCCGTGCTACTTAAGACTGGTTTTGTGATCCAGGGTCACATATTTAAAACACAGTACAATCTGTCATACTTAATCTCGTGCACATTTTAGCAACTTCATCCCTACCATTACCTACGGTGCTAGGGCCCTAAAAAAAACACAAAGAGAAAACGTCAGGGCTCTGCACCTACGATAGGGCTCTGCATCCACTATAGGGCTCTGCACCTAGGTGCATTATTAATAATAATAAACGCCAGGAAAACAATAGGGCTCTTCACCTACAGTGCGAGTCCTATGGCTGCACATCGGTTCTGGGGCCCTAATAATGTTCAGAGTGAGCATTTATTTGCAAGACCATGTTAAAAGAATAGTAAAAGAAACAATGAATAATTAACAGCACATATTATTTGTACATTGTTTACCCCTAAAAACCTCACTTTAATCCAGAAATTGCTTAATAATCTTAAATGGTAATAAAACCCTTTTGCTTACGTGACTGAATTTTTTTGTTCTTTTTGCAGAAAGAAATACTCTAAAATGTATGTAAAATGTCTAGGGATGTGCCAAGCCAATCGCAAAGATTGGGATCGGGGGCTGATCAAGGCATTTTTCAACCTGATCAGGAATGGCTATTTCATGCCTGATCATTTCTGATCACATCTAATGTCACACAAGTTTTGTAAACGAGCACGAGCTGTGACTCACAACTGTGTCTGCAGTGTGGAATTAAGAGAGCAGTGGAACAGCTGCTTGCTATTTCTGCAGCAGGAGCATTCCGCAGGGCATTGGCAACGGAACTTTGTTCAATGATAATAATTTATTTCCAAATTCTCAAAAATGTGGATGGATTACAGCGTGTTCACTCAGCTTTGTGACTGTTACGAAATGCTCTAAGACTTGAAGCTTTGAGGATCTAAACGCAGCTTTATTTATACAAGCATTCACCAATTCCCGGGTAGGCAGCAAACATGTGTATTGTGTTGGCAGACCATATGATGAGGGCATTGCCCTCCAGTGTTCTTGAGAGGGGAGTGCCCTCTAGTGTACTTGAGAGGGCACTGCCACTGGTGACAGTGACATAGCCCCCCTTAACCCCCAACATTGACAGATATTTTATCATTTTTTTATAATAATTTTTATCTATTCTGAGCGGAGACTTTGACAAAAAGAGCTAGTTATCTCAGCTGTTTAATCGCAATGATGCATTTTTTTAAGAAATCTACCCACGTTTAAGAGGTCATAAAAAGAGAATAAATGAAGATATAACTATACAGTTTCTTTTATTAAGAAGCAGAGACTCTGTTCTTTCATTTGATACACTCCTGATCAAAATCTTAAGACCGGGGGAAACATTACAAGTAGGGCTTGACGATATGGCCATCTACATATGATTATTAGAATTTAATTATTTTTGTATAGGACTGTACCTTGTGTAAGTTTCAAGTATTAGTTTCATGTTTACCAATAAAATCGAGAATAACTTTTCTAAATGGCTTCAGCTTCAAAGTATAATTCCATAACTTCAAATGTGCTTTAAATCATTGGCATATTTTACACTTGTGTTTACACTTGAATTCTTTTTCGAAGCTGCCAGCGTCTGTTTTACAACAAAATCCTCTGGAGTAAACCTTGTTTTCATAAAGTCAAAAAGTCAAAAAACGGTGGATAAAACCTTGAAAAGAGCCCGCCAAATCCCAGAAATGCCTATTCGAACGGGAGACACATAACATGACCTCGGTGTTCATCAAAATATGGTAGGTAATTTGGGGGGGAATTTTTAATTTACATATTACAGACAATGACGATTCGCACGAGATTAAGATCACAGACAACCTCTACAATACGCTCTGTGCACAAGTGTAGTGACCAACTTCCGCTGTAGCCAGAAGTCGGGATGTCAGTTTCCGGTTTGCTCTCACGCCGTACAAAATGTCAGTGTTTACAAGATGTCTTAAAGATCTGCCAAATATAAACATTAACGATGTACACCCCATCGTTGACGCCATTTCCCCTGCTCCAACAAGCAAGCGGACAGACTCAAAGGATTTAAGCTCGATATATAGTAGAACTGCACGATTAACCTTTAAAATACCGCAATCTCGATTTGAACACCCACGCGATCTCGTTAATGAAAATCAACGATTCTCTGTGTCTATTAACTTACACCTCGGACTAAAATCATGATGCTTCGATATGTGCTGGTTGATGGCGCAGAAGCAGAGAAACGTCTCGGTTACGTCTGTACCCTCAGTTCCCTGATGGAGGGAATGAGACGTTGTGTCGAGAATGACAGATGGGGTTCGCCCTTGAGAACCAATCAACTCTGACTTCTATAGAAAAGGCCAATGAAATTTGCATGCCGGTCTCCGCCTCCGGATGTCCGGTATAAAAGGAAGCCGTCGTGCAGCATTCATTTAACTCTTGTTCTGAAGAGCCTGAGAGCCTCTCACGACTGCAGCAGATTACGATACGTGTTTGTGGCATAAGGGACACAATGTCTCGTTCCCTCCATCAGGGAACTGAGGTTACAGACGTAACCAAGACGTTCCCTTTCTGTCGGTCTCTCGAGGTTGTGTCGAGAACGATAGATGGGGTTACCTGTGGAAAACGCCACAACGCTGTATTGTGTCACAATCTCTAGCGAAGCGACGGTAACAGGCCTGGGCGTGTCATCTCGAAGCTTTCGTGAAACTGTAACCTTCCTGTGTGGTGATCGGGGGTTTCCAGAGCTTTCTTGGAGAAAGATGGGTACAGCCCTTACCGGTGACCGTTCACGGACGGAGGCCATAGCTGTCTTCTGGCGAGAGGCTGTCCGGCTCGGGTTTACGCCAGGTAAGCGCAACTTCCTTAATTAGGGATGCGCTGCAGAGGCCACCTCCTACCCGTGGGGAGGAATATGGTCGACATAGGTATGGTCTCGTCCTTGGAGGAGAACGCATGGAACGTATGAATATTTCAGTTAAACTTTTGCCTTTAAAGTAAAAAAAAATTGGGACTTATGGAATTTGTGGTACAAAATTTCTCACCATGGTCACTTTAGGTTAACCATGAAATATTTGATAATTTTGACGCAAAGTCCTACATATTACCTACCTAAATATTTTTTTTGTCAGAACCTCTATTACATTTACATTTTACATTTAGTCATTTGGCAGACGCTTTTATCCAAAGCGACTTACAGTGCACTTATTACAGGGACAATCCCCCCGGAGCAACATGGAGTAAAGTGTCTTGCTCAAGGACACACTGTTGGTGGCTGCTGGGATCGAACCAGCAACCTTTTGATTTACCAGTTCAGTGGTTTAACCCACTAGACCACCATCTCCTTGCAAATGTAAATGATGTATTACTTTGTCATCAATCAGAATCGTAAAAGAATCACAATTTCTATTTGAAACCAAAGAAGCGGGATTCTCAATTTATCCCGAATCGTTGACCTCTAATATATACCATAACCGTTATATAATATACCGTTATATCCATAACTATGAGGATAAGTAGTTTAATCTGATGATTTTTCATTGTACACGTTATCCCCCACACGGCTCTAGACTAACTTTTTGCACTGGTTGCACTGGTGCGCCTAAGAAACCAGCACAAAAGTAAGGTGCACCCAAATTTTCGACCGCATCACATTTAACACATTTAATATTTAACTGGTTTTACCAGTACACTTTTTTTAAATGTCTATATTGGCAAAATTTACTTTTTGTAATGATTAAATAACAATCTGGTCAACATAAAGTTCTTTATTTGAATCCCAAAATCTACAAGAAAGGGAACTTACTGAAAAAGTGTTGGTGCTTAAAATGCTTCACTGAACTGAAATTTAAACTTGAAAAATCTCAAGAGAAACGGACCAGGGCCTGACATAACCTGGGAGTTTGATGGCTCCTTGTCAGAGCAATGCTTCTGATTTTCGTACGGATCAGGTCTTAACTTAACATTAATCACAAAAATCTTGTTCTTTTCATCTTCTCTCATGATGCACGGCTACATCCACTCTGTTTAACTGACGGCCCTAGGCTACTCACCTTTCTGTCTGACTGCAGCACACGCATTTCCAACAGGCCTGGATTAAGAATTTAGAGGCCCCTGGGAACAAATGTTTTAAGGACCCCCCCACTTCACACACATGCGCACAATAAAGTTTTAAATTAGCCTATACTCAACTCGACTCAACTTTATTTATATAGCACTTTTTACAATTTTCATTGTTACAAAGCAGCTGTACATGAGACACATTGACCACAAGTAAAACAACTGAAGTCATGTACCTGTAAAAACAAGAAAAAAGGTGAAAACACAAAAGACAGACATACAAATGCTCCACACACACAATATGCATACATACTTACACACATTGACATAGACGCACACACACGCACAGTGAAAGCACACATTTGAGATAAAGGAGAGAGAACCACAGGTCAAATATTAAATGGACTATAAATTCTTTTATGCAATATTAATTATGTCTAACTTCTGAATTCTAAACTATAGAATTTATATACTATAGGGTACTATGTGTATGAATACAGGATACAGGAATACTATACAGGATAACATTGAGATGTTACAAACTATGATCACAACCTGACAATATAAACACCTGTGCACATATTTAATCATACAGAATTTACACCACACGATTGCAACAATGCTTTCCTGGACCAGGAGCAACAATATTAAGTAGGGCTGCAACTAACGATTATTTTAATAATCGATTAATCTGTAAATAATTTTTTCGATTAATCGATGAATCGGATAAAAACAAAAACCAAGAAAAGCATTCATTTCCAACCCTTTATTCAAAAACAGAACTAAAATCTTTAGAAAGTGCACAAGCATGTTGCTCCTTGAACATCCCTGAGCTGTTAGAAAAATAATAAAATAAAATAAAAATGGACTAACACAAAAAACATACACATGTATGCTTTACATCTGCCAAATATATAGATTTTTTTTAAATAAAAGTGCCACCTGAGCTGCCAGAACAATAAATAATTTATAAAATCTAAAGAACAATACAAATCAGAAAACTTAACAGGATTTGTTTGAATGTAAGAACTTGTTCTCTACACTACACTCGCAGATGCACACACTCGCAGACGCACACACTTTTGCAGACGCACACACTGACAAACACTGACACACACACACTCGCTCTCTCAAATTCACTTGAAGCTTATTCATTCAATTACTACCATCATTGTAGTAAGTGCAAGCTTCATTTATACACCACATTTTAACAAAGCTTAAGATGACCAAGAGCTATAAAAGAACTTTAAAATTAAATTAAAAAGTACAACACACACAAATATATTTGTCAATAATAACCTATATGGGAGAAAGCACAGAATATACACTGCAAAAATTGCTTTTCTAACTTAGTAGTTTTGTCCTAATGTCAGTCCAAATAAAAAAAAAAAATCTTATATCAAGAAACATGTACTAGACACATGAAAAAGCATAAGAAATTATGTCTTGTTTTCTGAAAAAACACCTCAAATTAAGTGATTTTTTGCTTAAAGCAAGAAAAATTATCTGTCAATGGGGTACGAAAATAATCTTAATGAGATATAATTTCAAACAGAACTTTTAAGCATCAATTAATTTTCTTGTCTAGTAATCTTGATTTAAGACTTTTTAGATATTTGGACTGGAAATTAGACAAAATTACTAAGGAAGTTTTGCAGTGTAGCTATACATGACAACAGATTGATAAATGAATGGTCCAAAAAAGGCGAGTGAATAAAAACGTGTCTTCAGTCTTACAATGCAAAGCGCAAAGTAACTACACCACCCCTGATTATACTGTTATTAACGAGCTAATGCTAACTTGTGATGCTTGTCAATCTGGATAACGAGTAAACACCAGCACCACGGACATTACGTTCTTCACTTCGAAACGGAACAAAAGTATGATTCTGTAGTGACTTAACCTGCTGTTGAACTCCCTTCCTCCTCATCACAGACTCAAACATGTTTGAGTTTCAGGTGCTGGATCATTGCCGCGTTGCTCCCGCCATGTCGCGTTTGCATATTTTGTAGTTAACACAGTTTTTCTGTTTATTTAGTGTGAAATGCTCCCGCACCTATGATGACTTGGGTCGCGCTGATTTCTCTGCCTCCGTCATGTATCTTTCCTCCGCTCGGTTTTTTTTTTTTGCTCCGCCCTGTATATGAGGCGCCGAACTCTGCTAGCATCAGTGCGCGAGAGACCGAGTGTGTTTACTTCGCTCCGCGCTCAAATAAAGTTTTTTTTAATAACCAAACGTCTCCGCGTCGCGCGACACAACGAATCGATAATGAAATTCGTTGACAACTTTTTTACTAATCGATTTTTATCGATTTTATCGATTCGTTGTTGCAGCCCTAATATTAAGACATTTCCCAGCATACTGTAACAGTTACTCACTGGCATGCAAGCAGCACACACTACTACACCTCTATCAATTCAGTTCTATCAGATTCTTCTAATATTCACACAAAAACACGCCAGATTCACAAAACTGTTCTTAGTAGAAAATAATAAAACTTTCATAAGATAAATTACAGAAAGTCCCTGTATGCAATTTTCAAATTTCATTTTTTCTAAGAATAAACGGGCAGTGATTGTCAATGACTTTATTACAAGAGTAATTTGTCCAATTGTTAAACTTTAGTTGTGTAACAAGCACCTCGCGACTCCTGTTCTTATGTAACTTTTAATTTTTTACAATTAACGCCATCAACGAGTAGACTTTTATAGTCAATATACTTTTTTAGCCTATATATTAGCCACTGTGGATTATCTAATAATGAAGGCTGAATATTGGTAAAGTAAGGCAGTTACTGATCACATTATATAACAATATAAAATAATTCCTTATTGGCAAGGAAGCACGAACCAAGTAAATGTAAAAAACTCATACCTTTTAAGACGGCCGCGGGCGTATATCAAGTCTGGCAGAACTGGCAACATTTTCCCACTGAATGAAAGCTAAGGTTTATCCAAGAAATCTCTAGATTTGTCGCTGTGTGGTTCTTCTAATCAAAAGCCACTACAGGGCTAGTAAAAGTGACTTAATCAAAAGACAGACTTCCTTATTTAGAAACACTGTTTTGTGTGCCCACCTCAATGTGCGCGGACCAGAGAAGTGCACAGCAGAATGAATATGGCGAATAAACGCTGTAATGTGAAATTTTCTTCCCATTGCCTGGGCCCCAAGCGCGCATTGGCCCCTGGGCCTGTGCAAGGTGCCGTTAGGTGGTAATTAGTTTGTTTGTGACGTCATCACGCTGTACTTGCGTCTCTGAACTTGTTGTATTTTAATACAACTAAATGGCCAATAAAGCCGTTGTTGTTTATATTTATTCATATATTTAATCTTTTAACGTTTATGTTCATGTGTGATTATCTCTGGGAAAACCCAGCACATGGTGCAAATTTATATAGGCTATTACAGTTTTTGATACCATATTCAAGCCCTTTGCAAATCAGTTTTTGTTTTTCTCATACCTTGTGTGTGTAACAAAAGGTATGGCGAGGAGGTCGGCTGAAGAGCTATGATTTTTAGGAACGGAATTTGGTGGAAAACGTGTTTAACTGATGAAAATAAAAGCACAACAATCAAGTATCACAAGTAAAAGTCATTTTACAGTGGTAAGAGACTTGCTCTTATAACAATTTAATAAAAAAACATTTCATAGATGTGAATTCTATAAAAATACTGTACAAAACTGTTTGAATAAAACTAAAGTGAGGAAAATGGTGCGGGGCACAATTAAAAACGAGAGCTCTGCCATAATCACTACACATGGAAACTAACAAACATCACGGACAGCAACTAATAAGCAGTGAAGCAAGTTTTACGTTGTTTATCATGTGCATAGTGTCTGGACTTTTGATCATCCCTTATGTTTTGCGATCGCGGTCCGGCTCACATGAGCGGCAGACCGGGGATAACTCCTGGTGCTGCAGACTGGCAGTCTTCAGTCTCACGAAAACATTGTATAAAAAAACTTTGCATGTCATAGTTTACACAGGACTAGCGGGAAATGTGCATCGATACTCCTTCATTCTTCAAGTTGTGGGGTTTACTTTGATAGGTTAACCGTCTTTCCCCCATCCAGCGCAACATCCGGCGCGTTTTCCCAGATCGCATCACATGTCTAGTCAGTAACATTGACAGGTGAAAACACGCAGGTCACTTCGCAAGCATATCACGCTGAAGGGAAACGGGGATTTAGCTTTCCTGTAGCTCAGTGGTAAGAGCACTGCGTTAACAACGCAAGGTTGTGGGTTCGATCCCAGGGGATTGCAAATACCTATGTAAAATGTATAGGATAAAGCAATGTAAGTCGCTTTGGATAAAAGCGTCTGCCAAATGTCTAATAAATAAAATATTAAAATCTACAAATTGTCCTCATTGTAAACCGGCAAAACGACGGACTTTCCGTCACTAGTAAAATAAATCCGCCCATGAAAGAGAATTTTCGGTTAACGCGACCTCTGGTACACACACGTAAAGGATATATGGACCACGGCCAATCAGAGGGGGGTCCGCCCTTCACTATCTCTGATTGGTTCAGACCACGATATGGGCCTCATGTGTGTCTGTTATTGAACCAAAGGGAGACTTTCAGCGTTGCATAGACTTTTTTCTCCCTCCAACGGCTAGTCGCACCGGTGCGACCTCTGATTATTTTCAACATTGAGAAATAAGATTGCATTTGTGACCAAATTGGTTGCACTCTAGAGCCCTGCCCCAGAAGATTTAATGAAGACTTTGACATTCGTCCATTTCTCTAATATCATGTTTTTCGCTTAATATTTTGTTCTGAACACTTTTTCAAAGGTTTTGGTTTCAAGAATTGTTATTAATATTTCATTTATTTTGTATGTTTGCAGGTGCATAATTTATAATTTAATTGGATTATGATTTTGCGTGTGTTTATATATTGATTCGTTAGTATTAATTCACAATTATAATTGTTTTTTATTTTTATTTGTTTGGATGTCACGGGATCCTTGTTCGTCTGGAGGTATAAATTGGGGTTCATGAGTGTTGGTGAATTGTCTGATGAAGAGCCTGTGTGCTCAAAACGACCAAGTCTTTTAAATAATAAGGTATTTTTGATATATGTTTCGGAGGTCTGGTGTACCAACTTTTGTTACTACTTCGATTTACTCTCTTGCTCGATCGCTCATTTGAGATTGATGTGCAAAGAATATATTTACGTATCAAAATAAAGCCTTGCAAATTTAAATCAATTAAGACGTGCAAAAGACGTGCAAAAGACGTGCAAAAGACGTGCAAAAGACGTGCAAAAGACGTGCAAAAAGTACTGCAGTGCAAGAAAGGAGGATAGTGAGAGTGACCGGAAAAGGATTTAAAACTAAATAATAACAACAAAATAAATTGAAAAATCAAACGTTTCTTTACATTTATTTTGGATTTATTACACACCACTGGGAAAAAGTAAAGAATCCCAGAACCTAGAACGTATGTTTTAGCGGTTTCAAACAATTGTTCTGAGTGTAACCGGCAGAGATGGGAACAAGTCACATATGGTCAAGTCCAAGCAAGTCTCAAGTCTTAACCATCAAGTCTCGAGTCAAGTCTCGAGTCACAGTTTAGACAAATTAAGCAAGTCAAGTCAAGGGTTCACCCTAAGCAAGTCAAGTCGAGTCCTGATAAGTTTCAAGTCAATTCAAGTCGCAGTACTAAAATAAACCGAGGTTAATTTTTTAGATACATGTTTATTTTTGCACAGAAAAGATGAACTTATATACATACATTATGTATCTTATTCACATTGCTATATATGAATTATATGCATATCTGTGCAACATTAATATCTGAAAATAAAAGTGTTGCTTACACAAAAGAAATCCAGTCTGAAATGTATAATACAATCTAATTCAATTTAATTGAAACGGTCTACACAGAAATGGAAATACTTGTATCTGACAGAATGACTTAAGCATTTATACAGGCTATGAAGCTTATAAACTAAGTATTGTGACTGACAACTTGACTATTGTATGTTTTAAGTATATGATGCTGTAATACTTGTGCTGTCCATTAAAGTGCACAGTAGGCCTATAGGGAATTTGCAATTTATGGGAATCCGGATCATTTTATTGACTTCGATATTGAATCCTGTTTATCAAAATGAACGAATCTTTTTCATTTCGGTAGAATATAAATTAAATGTATGTTAATATAGCCCAGTGATGAAGTTATGATGCTTAATCGTCATCTCTGCGGTGGATGCGCAATATGCACGTTTCATACGTAATATATAATCTGAGAATATTTGTTTTCTATTTGAACTGGTTTCATTATTTGTTGTTATTGTGAGTATAAAAAAAATCCAAACAGTTAACAGATTCGAACTATGAAATTATTCTCGTCAGTATGACCGCAAAGTTTTTAAAGAGTTATTTAAGTCCAAGTGATGTCACCGGCGCGTCCATCACCCGGTCATGCACAGTATATAAGCGAGCTGCTATTCAGCTTCCACACACAGTCCACACAAACACTATTACACTGACTATAAAGAAATTACTTTCTTACCTTTCCTTGTGGTTCTTGTAATGTCGGACGAAATTGGATGTTGTGGTTGTCGTGTCAGAAATCCTCGCGATGCATACTCTGCATCTGGCAAATCTTTTTTATTTTTCACGGTCCAGTTCAAAGTCCTTATAGCCAAACGTGACTATCTGTGGAGCTCGACTGTTGTCCGCCATTGTAACGGCCACAACTGTTTCAAGCCGCCAGGCGCATGCGCAGTTTCCTCTCTATCGTAACTGCTCTACAGTAATTGGCTGTTACACCTTGTTTGGCACGGTTTGAGTTGAGCAGCGTTAAAGGGACAAGCGCTGTTGTGCTGCTGAGTCACAATAATTATTTTAGCTAATTTCATTACTTTACAAAGTTCAAGTCATTGTCGAGTCTTCCATTTAAAGTCAAGTCAAGTCGCAAGTCACCTGCTCTCAAGTCAAAGTCAAGTCAAGTCATTTTCTTACTTCTGTCAAGCAAGTCGCAAGTCCTGAAAATTGTGACTCGAGTCCGACTCGAGTCAAGTCATGTGACCGGTCCCACCTCTGGTAACCGGGGTGGAATCTTTAACAAAAAACATTAATTATCTCTGCTGTTTAATCAAAATGAGGCACTTCTGAAGAAACCTACCCACATCTACGGAGTGATAAAAAACGAACAAATGCATATGCTGGCGTAGGCTGGCAACTTTTTTTTTTAAAGAGGCTGGCGGCGAATTGGTTAACTGTGGTGGTGGCTGATGAACATAGTCATCCACACAAAGACCAATCTTGACTCAGGAAAACTACGGCATGGTAAGGTATGTGCATGGTCGTGTACATTAATCTGACGTGTTAATTATACACAGACCGAAAGCACTGTGATTGTTCTTATAGAACAACTCCCTCAGGTCCAAAGACATCTGTGATAGTGTTGCATTGCTGGTGAGAGTAGAGGGGATTCACATTCGTACATTACATTCACAACGCCGTGACCTAGTATTGTCCATAAACAGTAGGGGTGTAACGATACACCAATTTCACGGTTTTAGAGCCACGATTCGGTTCTGTTCTATTTGATGTGTGGGCAGGATTCATGGCATGACACCAGCAATGTTAAAGAACAAAATTCACTTTTAACTTAATAATAATAATAATAATATAACATTCATAACAGCGCTTCAAACCCTGATTATGGAACTCTACGTCATATTTTGAATTTGGTTATGTCCATTCACTTTTATCAATGTGCTTCTGCAGTCTGCAATCTCTTTAGGATTTGCTGGGTTATGAGTATATTATGAGGACAACGGCTTATTGTTTCTGTCAGATTACTGTCTGAATGCATTCTGTATCGCTCATCATTGCATGAATTCTCGGGCCATTTACACCAATGCTCCACTATAGATAATATATAATTGGTCATTAGACTGAAAAAAATTACAATTGTGTGACCAACATATCTTTTGCATATTTTCTGGTTAAAGGAAGCAGCAGTCAGCAATTTCTTTGCAAATCGATATGGACCTAACATTTGACTCTAGACAAGTGTTTGAAGTGTTAGTTTTTTTGCAACCACTGCAATATACAGAGGCTTAAACTTAAACTTACTGAAAGGTTCAACACTCACATTTTTCTACCTTACATCAACTGCTGTTTCCTTCAGCTTTATGCAGATTCAACATGTCTGTGTTTTCTATTCCGTTTAGGTTGAAAGACAACAGAATGGATGACATTTGGCTGGTGGATGTGAGTGTCCTTTCAACAACCATGGACACAGTGAATTTGTATTGACCAGTTTAATTGCACTATGCACTTACTATGCATTGTTGTCCCTGTGTTGTTCTTATTGCTTCTGTTGTTCACCTCATTTGTAATTCGCTTTGGATAAAAGCTTCTACTAATGACAAGGACTTCCGATTTTGAAACATTATCATCAGTTTGATCAGTTATTGATATTTTTTTGATTCTCTCTAGTTTTTGAATACAGGATAGTGCTGGACGACCAAAAATCTTTATAATGGTATTTTAATGGATTTAGGTGGTTTCCTGTTTTTTCAAGGGTATTCCTGACTGTTTTTAATGTGCAAAACAAATGCCCGAAATATGAACAATATAAGACAAGTTTTGAGTTGTTATCACTAGGCGTAAGGACACTTTAGTAATTTAAACATAAACATTATTAACATTGTCATTCACAAAACAAAGAGCATAATAAATATAGGCCTACCTGCTAACACAAAAAACAAGAATTCTGGATTTTTCCTATACTTTAAAACGGATGCTTAGTTTGGGATTCATTATTATTTGTAAGTAATACATATAGTTGCTTGTATGAAGCATATTTGTGTTCGAGTAAATGCATATGCTAACGTTTGCAAGTTTCTCAGTTTATCTTCACTATACATAGTGTTGGGTAAGTTACTCTGAAAAAGTAATTAATTACTAGTTACTCATTACATATTCAATAGTGTAATTAGATTACTGTCCAAATTACTCTGTCCAAAAAGTATTTAGTTACTCATTACTAATTACTTTCTATATCCTACATCGACCTTGATAAGTTAAGTGATTCAAGGATAGACATGAAACGGCTTATTTAATTCATTCAAATAAATAATATTATTAACTGACCAAAGGATAACAAATGTGAGCACAGATTTTAAAGTAAGACTTTGAATTTTGATGTCAATTACACTATTGCACACGCATATATTTCACAAAGTATTTAGTTTAAGTACATCAAAAGTAACTGTAATTAAATTACAGAAAACATATGAGTTATCCCTTACTTTACTTTTTCAAGGGAAAAGTAATTAAAATACAGTAACTAATTACTTAGTAACTAGTTACACCCAACACTGACTATACACGCTTGGTTTCTTAGTCTGTTAGGTGTAGATATCAGGCAACTTAAATAATTGTCACGAAATAATTGTGTACTGGAAAAATAAGCAAACAAACACACTGACCCCTGTCTTTTGGACATTTGAGGTTGGGGTTATGGTTGTATAGTATAGTTCACCAATTTTTTTGTTAGGACTACACCACTGGTGTATATGCGTATCGGATTGAATAATTTATTGTAGTAAGTGAATGTGATTCATATTGGGTGGATTACAGTCTAGCTGATGTGTGTGTTGTGTTGTGTTGCAGTTTTATGCACCATGGTGTGGTTATTGCAAGAAACTTGAGCCAGTGTGGCAGGAGGTAGGCGCTGAGCTAACACGTTCAGGGTCACCAGTCCGAGTGGGCAAAATGGATGCCACTGCATATTCAGGTAACTTTGTGTGTACATTAAAATGCGTGTGTAAATAAAGAGCGATCTTACTTTAGTCAATTGCTCATTTTTAGTTATTTTTGAATATTTGAGATTTTAAAGGGATACTTAACGCAAGAAACAAAAAATGTTTACTCTCCATCAAGACATCCTATCTGAATATGACTTTCTTCTTGAAGAATAATGCAGTTAAAGTTTTAATACCATGTATAATTTTTTTTCGAAACGGTAGAATGGGAGTGAATGGTTGTCAATTTTTTTAAACTTTGTTTCTTGCCTGAAGTATCCCTTTAAAAACAAGTAGAAATTGTGCTAATTGTTTAATTTCATCCAAGTGAAAATAGCAAAGCGGTAAGAATCAATTTACATTTGTTTTAAACTCCGAGCCAGGCGCGAGTTGACACAGGTTGTGTGTGCACGTGCGTGCATCAAGCCTCATTCAAATTGCCAGATGCGGGGGACAGAGAGATTTAGAGACACAGGCCGTTTGTGTGTGTGTGGTAGTGTCAAAAATATTTATATTTTGATACATATCCATACTGAAAAATCAAAAAAACGTTTCAATACACATGTCCCACAGAGCTCCGCCTCCTCTCAGTGACTCGACTCGTTTGCGCTGGTAAAATAGTGTTAAAGTGTATAAGATGGCCAATGTGTAGTCTCGTTTACGCTTCCCATGTTTACCATAACGCTCTTTAGCAATCCATGATATCATCCACTTGTTACGCTTCGGATAGATGTTTGTAGATGTTAGAAAGATAGGCAGTGAAAGTCTCCAGAACAGTTTAATGCGTGACTAAAAGCCTTATTAAAATCTGTTCATCATATAAATTACATGAATAACTAATTGATGAACAATGAGCAATGCAGTTGTTTAAGTTTTTTTCCGTGGTTTTTTTAATGTTTGTTTAGAAATACAATTATGTGAGCTCTGGTCCATTCATATAAATATGTAAAATATACCTCATTGTCTAGTCTTGTTTTATTTAAAGTTTAATAAAAATCTAACATTTTAGGACCTTTAAGGTTTAGTTCATCCAAAAATGAAAATTCCGTATAAATTACTTTGTTTGGTTGAACACAAAGAAAGATGGAACTGGAAGAATATTAGGAACTCTGATTTCTGGGCCACTATTGACTACCATTGAAGAAATAATTATTGTATTTTTTCTCTGTTCTCTTTAAAACAAAAGAAAATATTTTGAAGAATTTAGCAAAACAAACAGTTCTGGGGCACCTTTGATAACAATTTTAATAGTAGTTAATGGTTCCCCAGAAATGTCAGTTGCAAACATTGTTTCAAATATGTCTTTGTGTTCAACAGAACAAAGAAACCGGTTTGGAACAACTTAAGGTTAGGTAATCCATGAAAGTATTGTAATTTTGTGGTGAACTGTCCCTTTAATGGTATGGGAATTTATTCCCTGTGGGCTGGCAAAAAGTATTGAATATGATTTTTTTTTTAAAGATATATCAAAGTTAGAAATTCCAGTGTCGTGACAACACTACAATCTAAGTGATATAAATAAACAAATGGCTTTCTGTGTTTAGAATAAATACGTACATGTAAATTACTGAGAATTATGGGAATTTTCTTACTAATATGTTGTATCATGCAGGTGTGGCCTCTGAGTTTGGCGTGCGAGGATACCCCACGATTAAAATGTAAGTCCTCCCCATCTCTTAATCTGTTTAAAATCCTCTGTCTCTCTGCTACTGCTTATGGCTGTGACGGTGGTAGGTTTCTACCACAGCGGTGGTAATGGACTAAATACAGCCTTCGACGTGGTAAAATCACACATAAAATACAGACTCAAACTTCTATTAACAAACGTCCGTGTTTATTTTAGCACCTCAGTCAGGGAACAGCCTAGAATTCACAAAAATAAATATCAAATAAATAATACAGCTAAATAATAAACTTGCCTAAATAAGAAAGTTAAATATAAAACAAACATTTGTTGCAGAAATTTGTAATGGTCTCCAGGGCAGGTGCGTTCCTTATGCTGGTTCCTTTCCGTGCATCCAGTGACTCTTCAGTGTTATCTGGCTGATCTTCGGTAATACGCTTTATCCTATTTCTGCCAACTGTGGGCGAATACAGCCACCAAATTTCGGCACAACCTCATGGCCCTGCCAGATTTAGATTATGGTCGAAACAGTTCAGCCATGGCCATTCTAATTTCCTTACAGCGGCTACAATATTATCCCTGTTGTCTGTGGTGGTGCATGCCAGTTTTATTTCTTTCAATCTCCATTCTTGAAATGCATTGAGGAGATTTTCAGATAAGTTATCAGCCGTGTGACTTTCAGGGGTGACCAAAGTTTGCAGGCACCTGCTCTTCAGTTTCCATTCTTTCATTTTAAAATGGACGATCAGACTCAAAATCTTGGTCATGCTAAAGATCGACCACATATCGGTAGTGGCGAAAATAAATCAATTTCTTGCATTTCAGCGATGATGGTCTGCTTGGTTTCATTAAATAACTGTGGGATGAACATATTTGACAAATATTTTTTACTTGGTGGTTCGTATTGCCTGTCGAAGGAATGCAGCTTTGCATCTCTTTGAATGCATGTTGCCACATTTCTTGTTAGCGTCTTCCATTTGTCGCTGTCCCTTCTGTATTTGGTCAGTTTGGAAAATGCCTCACCAATACCAACCTGACCAGCTGGCCGTTTGCGATCAAGGGAACTTGAAAACACTTGTAAAAACTCAGACGGTTACATGACTGGAGATGGCTCTTGAGATTTCAAGTATTTAACACTTTTTTCCCCCCACAAAGTCGACATATGGCTTCATCCAAATTTATTGGTTCACCTCTCTCAGTTGGCACAAATCCCTAATGCTCCTAGATCGGCGATGTAGCATTTGGTTTCCCAACAAGGTTGATCGCTAAACACCAAACTGATTTGCTGAAAGCAGAATAAACTGGATTTTTGCATGCTAAAACTCACCTTCCAATGCGAATTAAATGTTGCTGTGAGCTACAGGGACCGGCCCAGCCTTTCCCTCTGAGCTATTTTACCACCATTTCTCTATGTAAACACGCGATAGACGTGTGGGTTTCAACCTGTGTGTCTCGCGTCTGCAGTGCCTTGCGCATTAAACACTAATGTATATGGCGGTTTGCACTACCAGCTGCACTTTGGGAGCGCTATTACGTCATTTTAAATACATTCGCAAGCAAACCTCTTCAAAAACGGATCATCGGTCTCTTACATTTGACAATTTAAGCATAAATCCTGATGTTTTTTTGTAGTTTATGTAGTTTACTGTTTCTCTGAAGGCTATGAGGGTTCAGTCAGTGGAGGACAGAGGATTGACAGCGTGATATGATCACCACCTCTGCCAAAGCATAAAGAGAAATCAACCACAGCTCTTTACTAAAAGTTACACCTGTTACGAAATCAAAGCATAATTTTTGTGCAATTACTTCCTGTCAGTTGAGTTTGACAAACATTTTTGCAGCATTTTCATATTGTTTATTACTGCATAATATATTATATAAATTAAATGTTAATTTGTTTCACAAAGTGCAAGATGATTTTATAATGCCTACAGTTTTTGCATTTTGTGTTTTCTAGGTGAATAAATTACTTTTTTCCCTATATATTTCATCTTTTAGCATTTCGTTAAAGCAGCCATTCCCCGCGATCGCATTTTTCAAACTTTAGTTAGTGTGTGATATTGCTATTATAGCATAAATAATACCTGCCTAATACCTGCAAAAGGATAAAGCTCAAAGTTAAATGCCAAGTGAGATATTGTCTTTCAAATTCAGAATTCAATTTTTCAAGGACCACAGAGAACGGCTAGAATTGACTACAGCTCTCTACTTCTCGGGTACATGATGTCCGTATTCCAAGTGCTTTTAATAACCTCCGCCCAAAGGAATACGCCAAAAAAGTGCTGAGGCCTTCCATAGAGAAGAGGAAGAGCCACTGGAGTAGTGTTTGGTTATCAGAGATTGTAAACATTTGACTGAGCTACACGCTAAACTTCTTTCACTTTCATCACAGTCCTACATCTGGTCCTAAGAATTCAGCTACACACATTCTAAGATGGCAGGGCCCTGAGTACCTCAAGTCTCTGGATGTTGTGGGGCTGTCTTGGCTGACACGCCTCTGCAGCATCGCGTGGGGGTCGGGGACAGTGCCCTTTGACTGGCAGACCGGGGTGGTGGTCCCTCTTTTTAAGAAGGGGGACCGGAGGGTGTGCTCGAACTATCGGGGATCACACTTCTCAGCCTCCCCGGGAAAGTCTATGCCAGGGTACTGGAGAGGAGAATCCGGCCGATGGTAGAACCTCAGATTCAGGAGGAACAGTGTGGTTTCCGTCCCGGTCGTGGAACACTGGACCAGCTCTATACCCTCTCCAGGGTGCTGGAGGGTTCATGGGAGTTTGCCCAACCAATCCACATGTGTTTTGTGGATTTGGAGAAGGCATTTGACTGTGTCCCTCGCTGCATCTTGTGGAGGGGTCTCCGGGAGTATGGGATTCGGGACCCTTTGCTAAGGGCTATCCGGTCCCTGTACGACCGGAGCAGGAGCTTGGTTCGCATTGCCGGCAGTAAGTCAGACTTGTTTCCGGTGCATCTTGGACTCCGGCAGGGCTGCCCTTTGTCGCCGGTTCTGTTCATAATTTTTATGGACAGAATTTCTAGGCGCAGCCTGGGGCCGGAGGGCATTGGGTTCGGGGACCACACGATTTCATCTCTGCTCTTTGCGGATGATGTCGTTGTGCTGGCCCCCTCAGACCAGGACCTTCAGCATGCACTGGGACGGTTTGCAGCCGAGTGCGAAGCGGCTGGGATGAGAATCAGCACCTCCAAATCTGAGGCCATGGTTCTCAGTCGGAAAAGGGTGGCTTGCTCACTTCAGGTAGGTGGAGAGTTCCTGCTTCAAGGGGAGGAGTTCAAGTATCTGGGGGTCTTGTTCACGAGTGAGGGAAGGATGAAACGGTAGATTGACAGACGGATCGGTGCAGCTTCTGCAGTAATGCGGTCGCTGTACCGGTCTGTCGTGGTGAAGAAGGAGCTGAGCCGCAAGGCGAAGCTCTCGATTTACTGGTCAATCTACGTTCCCACTCTCACCTATGGTCATGAGCTGTGGGTCATGACCGAAAGGACAAGATCCCGGATACAGGCGGCCGAAATGAGCTTTCTCCGCAGGGTGGCTGGGCGATCCCTTAGAGATAGGGTGAGAAGCTCGGTCACTCGGGAGGAGCTCAGAGTAGATCCGCTGCTCCTCCACATCAAGAGGGGCCAGCTGAGGTGGCTCAAAAAAAGTTCTCGCAATATTTCCTATTCATTCTTCATCATCAATCGAATCACATTAAAATATAATTAAAAGTTCTTCTATATTTTGTCTGTCCCTCGTCAAGCTTTTATTTCTCGAAAAACTGTTAATCAACTTTGTAAGTTGCTGAGTATGTGAGTCTGTGCACATAACTGGAGACAAATCAAAATCAAGTGTATGGAAACAAATTATAATGCATTTCATCCAGCTTAAAAACGTAAAAGATCACTAACAGCCAGAAAAATCATACATTAAGTTCTTATTATAGCATATTTGTTGGTTTTAAAAGGACATGTTGATGTTTTTAAATACTTCTTATTTTAAATGGTCAACACAGAAAGACAATGAGTTACATTAAGAAAAGAACACAAGGTAGGCTTTTAAAAAATATGTTGAATTTAGCATATGATGAATATATAAATTCTTAATCGAAAATAAAAAAGAATGTTTTAGGCTTGTTTAGCGAACATTTACAGAGCCTAGATTCAAAACAATGAATCGTGGGGTCTTACAGTACAAACATTTTTCATTTGTCTAACTGTAACTCTCCAAAATCGATGCAATATAAAAATTATAAAAATAATAAAGGAAATTGAATGTCTTGGCATTACCATAAGTCTATAGCTAGGTTAGACCTGGGTCGTCATGTCATTGCGCTTCGTGCGCTTGGAAAAACACATCGGTTTAGGACCAGAAAGGAGTAACCGTTCTGACAGCACAAACAAACTCTCTGTGATGGTGTTCCTTTCACAAATGCATGTGTATTTCCTAGGGACTTTGGAGTTTGGTTGCCAGCCCAAAGTTCCCAAATTTATGAAGTTACATTCAGTTTATTTTAAATTCATATTCCTATGCCCGTTTTGAATTGCAGCAAATTGAGTCAGTGTCGATTCCATCACCTCCAAAAGTGGGAGTTGAGAACGGAGTGAACTCCAACATCCCTATTTAGCAGACGCATTTTACGACGAGAGTTCAGGGAGCAATAAGCGAAATGTCATACAGGAGCAATAATACATATACAAAGTGCATATACAAAGTTACCAGTTTCAACAAAAGCCAGACCAACACCTGTTTTTTTCATTAGTATGTCAAGTATTCACAGAAGTAGTTTTTTTATGTTGTGGGAGATGTGGTTTACCAGACTGATTTAGGAATTTGCTTTCATCTCTTTTTGCGTGAAACCACTAGACTATCTTCATGCGGGAGCTTTACCCGCTTGCTGAATGAAATAAAAAAGGCACCGGATCAAGTTTACTCTGTAAATACCGCCACAGCAAGTATGAAACTGGAAATCCAACATGACGACCAGATGCAGCTGGCCAATGGTCATGTATTTATAGCTTTCTGTGGAGAATCTCTTTCCAGTGTAAATGATTGGTTTAATGGACCGTGCCTTCTGCTGTGTGAATTCTTTGGATCTAGTGGTTCTCAACAGGGGGCCCCCAGCTAAACACCAAGGGGGGCTCTAGATAACCAATTGTTTTAAATTTGACAAAATGAGCATGATGTTAATTATTATTTAGCCACTTTTATAATAAATAAACATTTTTCCAGTTCATGTTAAGCACTAAAATATTTACTTGGGTAGAAAAATATTGTTAAATACAGTGAGGGGCTTTAAAGTCCAAAATGTCGCGAACTCTAATCATTTACATTTATTCATTAGGCAGACGCTTTTATCCAAAGCGACTTACAATAAGGAGAGCATATAAACATTTTGTCAACACGTGAAGTAGTACTGTTAGTTTATAAACAGTAGCGTTAGTTTACAAGTACCGTTAGTTTCTAATCGGTCAATAGGAGCATGGGGAAAAAAATCCACATCTGTATATGTACTTCACAAGGAGTGTGTGAAAAAGGCCTAAGATTGAAACATACCCTGGAAGTCTTTTTTTTCCAACGTCAATGCATACAATTCAACTAATGCATGATGAAAATGATGTGTTGAAATATGATGTCAGCTGGGTTTATGTATGCTGGATGAAGTTAAGGAGCAGGGGCTCATGTTTACTATGAATGTGCGCCCAGTTGCATGACAACCATTAACAGAGCGTTTTTCAGAGGACAAAAAATCCCTCAGGAAAAGGATTTCATTGAAGAGCATTGCAACAAACATAATACCCATTATCCAAGTGTTAATAATAAGCTTTCCACGATAGTTGCTGTCAAAACACAGCTGTAGTGGCAAAAACAATGTTTGGTTTTTCCTGTAACCCCCTGTTACTGTTTTCGACCACCGGGAGAATGCAAATGCAGGGTCAGACTCTCATCCCAAATCCAAGAAAATCCAAGAGTGTTTGTAGTTGAATGTTGCTGGTGTTTATTGTAAAATAGATAGAGTAAAAGACTAAACAAAAAAATGAGAACTGTTTTAAATGTCTTTAAATATTCCTTTGTATCGCCTTCTCCTATAAGCCAAGCTTTCCTGTATCGCAGATCCAGGCCGAGGTCAAAGACCGTATCTGCGGGCACTTCTTCTCCCCTATCATGTGCTACCTGCTCCAATTTATAGGGTGATGCGCCCCCTGGCTTTTTGGAAGGTGTACTACCCAAAAGCAATAGAAAAGACAACTATAAGTAAATTATGGAACCAAAAACAAACTCAAATGCGGCTCCTACAACAGCAATGTGAATCCGATTGGTGTAGTTACGCTATTTAATCATCGACACAAATACATTACAGCAACCAAAACATTTGCTCTACGGACAATATTAACAGAGCAGAAAAAAGATGTTTCTATAGCTTTCCTGTAGCTCAGTGGATAGAGTCATGGGTAGGATCCCAGGGATTGCATATACTTAGAAACAAATGTGTAGTATAATGTATCGTTTGATCGCTTTGGATACAAACGATGAAACGCCAAATACTGCCAGTAATATTGTTTCTACATCTTTACAAATGTGTAAGAACAGCCCATGTGTTTGGCTGCATTGATTTTGTGTTTGTCGAGTTCAGTGCCTGAGTATGAAGAGGGAGTAAAGCTCATCTGCTTTTCTGTGTTGAATTCGCAGTTGGACACTTGACTATAGTGGTGCAATGAATCGCAAAACTCACGTTTTGGATATATAACAGATTTTGGGTCACGGATAGGATCATTTTCGGATCAGCTAATGTAAATGCTCATCATAGTTTTATTATTATAATATTAACAGTTTAGAGAATTTTATAAAGTTGTTCTGAAAATACCCTGAAGATATCAACAGATTGCTTAAGCGTTTAATAATATTTAATAATATAATTATCATTTATATTCTAGGCCATGTTATACAGTATGCATGGATTAGGTTTATTTAAAAATAGGTTATGTATAACAAATAAATATGTCTAAATGTGAAATTTCTAGAGATCAGATTATTATTGTCACAAGTGTTATGACGTTGATCATGGAGTAAGTATTTTAACAGACTTTCTATCATCTTCTCAAATGCATTACTCAATTAAGAGTGAGCGGCACGTCAAAATTGCCGAAGTGGCGCACATTTAAAAAATTTTGTGGATCGCTTATAGAGCATTGTATTGCATCATTTCCGCTTGACTCAAAACAACATTACTTTCACTTTACAGCTAGCCTTTACGCAGAGGCTTAAATTAAGATATATATGCGAGAATGCACTTTCATATTGTACTCGTCATGTCATTGTAGCCGAGATACTGGAGAGAGAGCGAGAGCAACTATCTTTTAATCTATGATGACTTGCAGTTAAACTGCGGGTCACATGCATTCCTAACTGTAGAGCATGATCCGTACGGATCACGGAATCAACCACGATTCTCCGTTTCACAACTAATGGACTGTGTTCTATGGGGAGGTATGTGTTTTGTTAAAAAAACATCCTCGGGTTAATGTCCTGCCTCATGAGGGATGGTGAAACCTAAAGGTACTTTTTGTCTTTATTTAGATGTACTGTCTAACCCTGGAGGTTGATATAACATTCATCAGTCATAAACCTATGTTTCGTTAGCCATGTCCTTCTGGACTCTTACATACACTGTTACTGTGTATTATCAAGGGATTTTTCATTGTCTTTGGAGACAGCTAAAATAGACTTGTGTGCTGCTGTAACAATAGCAACTACTTAAGTGTTGGTTGTTTCAATGTATAACAGAAGTTAAAGGAATATTCTAGGGATGATTGCATCATTCACTGAAGGTTAGGTGGTAAATTAGTCTCAGCCTCAGATGTCACACCCACGGAATGTGGGCTGAACATCTAATGCATAAGGTAAGGCAAGGCAAGTTTATTCATATAGCAAATTTCATACACAAGGGCAATTCAAAGTGCTTTACATAAAATGATTGACAGAGATAAATAAGACATATCTTTAAAATACGCAGAGGTCTAAATTCCTGCAGCTCTGGACCCGATAAGAATTATTGCGGCAATGTATCAAATTCCTCAATAAAAGACAGTAGCGGTTGGTAGCTCTCTTGGAGCGGATGTTCAGACGATTTTTATTGTGTAGCAAAAGTTGTTGTTCAGTAAGGGGTAAATGCAAGTTTTAACAAAGAAATAGAGGGAAAGTGACTTCTATAATTGAACCTGAGGACAATGATTGGGAGAAGTTTTTTGGTCCTACACCTTTCAGAGAAGAGAAACATGTATAATTATAAAAATACCAATGTATCCCTCTAATTATTGATTACTATTAGGATGTTAAGAGACTTCCAACCAGGAATACAAAAACATTTCTGGACAGGATTGCCTACTCAATTTTTAATATTCAATTTCGAAACGGCTTTATGGTGGTTAAATGTACCCTATCAACGACCAGGGAAGCCCAACTTTCTGTCAAATCGTATTTGTAATAAACACTAGCTGCTGTTAAATGAACAATCCCTTATTACAGGCGGAATAGATTTGGTAAGATGCTAACTTTAGCTTGCTAGCACTGAAATCATGATCCCACCCTTCAATTCCAATTTAATCATGTCTCATTCACCAGTGAGAACATGTTACCGTACAAAGTAAATATTGTCACTACAACCGCTATCATAAACAACAGGTTTAAAACGGGATTAGATGCATAGTTGCCAATAGACGCTGGGTAACAATGTAATACATAAGGGACCACAAACTACATAATCACCATAATCAAAACCCTTCAAAATCGAATCATAAAATGTACTTATCTGTCCAGAAGTTACCATGGCATCATCTTTGAAACCCTTGACTCCCGTAGGTGCTCCCAGCATGGAAAAACAACACTGATTACAATCAAACCCGTCGAAACAGAATTTTCCCATTTTTCACACCCATCTGCAGAAACCTCCAGGAACAAAATCAGGAACCGACTGAATGGGAAAACCCTGCGAACCGACCGCCAGGAACCAGAATGCATTCACAAATGGAATTCTGCTTTCACCTCGATTAGACGTTTTTAGCAGTGGCATTTTTAAGATGGCCTTTATTTCTGTTAGTCTTTCGCAAGTGTCACTTGTAAACTTGACACATTTAACAAGGGGGAAAGTTAGGTTCCAGATGTTAACCTCCCATCCTTCCACTGTGTCTGCACTGGGTATTGTGAACCCACTTATGACGCGCTGATAACGAATAGAGGAACAGGGTGCGCAGTTGGATGCAAAATTTGTTGACTGATAATGGACACATGACATATCATTGCCCGGCACTGACGACAATGATTGAGCAAAGTTTTTTGGTCTGACACCTTTCACAGACAATATATAATTATAAAAATACCAATGTATTACTTATTGATTGCTATCAGGATGTTAACTCTTTCACCGCCATTGACGAGTTATCTCGTCATTTAAAAAAAAAAACGGTTCCCCGCCAAAGACGAGTTATTACCGAAATCAGTGTTTGTACTGTTTTACTGCAGGTGG